>NC_141258.1:3703390-4105890 GCF_054856555.1 Leptonotus elevatus | reverse complement strand
AAGATTTAATTTCCTTGATTTGTTGCTTGGCAGATCATTTCGCTTGTTTCAAGTAAATTTACACTAAAAACAAGTGCATTTTATCTCATATAATTAAGGAGACGTGTTTTTGCAGTGAAATGTAATTGAGGGGGGAAAAAAAATGTTTTGTCCACTCAGAGTCCAATCCACTCCAGCGTCCGCTCCTCGCCCGACTTGGACCTGCAGCCGTGCGACGCCAACGCGCTGCTGGACAACGAGCCGCCGGAGGTCAGCGCCGTCCTGGAGGGCGTGGACGTGCAGCGGGGCCACGGCGTGGTGAGGACGGAGGACGGCAGGCAGGCGGAGCTCTCCACGCTGGCCGTGGACGCCTGGCATATTAAGGAGTACGGCGAGGAAGCGGTGCCGGCGGAGAGCCTCGGGCAGCTCCACGAAGGCGACGCTTACATCGTCCGATGGAAGTACTCCATCACCACGCTCGGTGGGCTTTTTTTATATAAAGAAGTTGCCGTTTCAACCGCCATCACCGCCATCACCGCTTGCAACCGACCTATTTTCTCTCCCTAGTGGGGAAGCGGCAGAAACCCGGCGAGCTGAGCGCCGGCGTTGCGGGCAGGGAGAGGACGGCGTGCTTCTTCTGGCAGGGCCTCCAGTCCAGCGTTAGCGAGAAGGGCACCTCGGCGCTCAAGACGGTGGAGTTGGGCAACTTCAGGGGCTCACAAGTGGGTCTCAAGTGCCGCGCGCGTTGAAAATCAATGCAAACGGAGCGCTTGAATGCACGCGATGTGATTGGCTGCAGGTGCTGGTGAGTCAGGGGAAAGAGCCTCCCTGCTTCCTCCAGCTGTTCCAAGGTGGTTTGATCATACATAAGGGCAGTCGTGACAACTCCATCAAAAGCTCAGGTAAAAGGGACAATTTATAGTCGAATATTAGTATTGCACTAAAAAAGGGAAAAAAAAGTTGACGTAAATGTTTGAAAATTATTCTTTTTTTAAAGTTTAAAAACTTTATTCAGTGATTCTTCACATACCACTAGAGAGAACCCTTTTGCTATTTTGAGATCTATCTTAACTAACTAACTAAAACTCATAACGTGCCAGCCGATTTTGAGCATTTTCACTCATTTCCAAGGCTGACCAGAATATTGTGTATTATGAAAGATTGGATTCTGCTCTTTCATTTGAAAAAAAAAAGTTTTTTTTCTACCTTATTCTGTTCTTTAGTAATCACCATAGCTTGGTTTCACTGAATTCACCAATCTCTCACAAAATAACGAGAAAATTAGATTTTTGTAAAACGATGCATTTTCTGCACAACAGTGTCTTTGACAGTAATATTTTTTGGTTTTGTGACAAACATCTCAACAGTCCTTCCCTTCATTGAACAAGAATAAAAGCAATGAAAATGTGTTTTTGATGGCAAAATTATCACATTAACATATGTGGGAATGCTAAAGCATTCAGATCTTAGCGTTCCCACGCAATTTCTGCAGAAATTGCACTTTATCTAGTTTACAGAAGATGTTTGTCAACAAACATTTTCACATTTGGTAAATTACTTTTGGCAAATTATCAAAAAAGTGTTTGTGTACGTGTGTTTTAAACCCAATATTTGTGTGTGTGTGTGTGGTTAAGAGTGAAGTTGTTGCAAAGAGAGCAACTGCTGCCATCAAGTGGTCACCATTAACCATTACAGTGCTTCTCTGGCGTCATATGAGGACAGCCGCCCATTCATTAAAAAAAAAAATTGACAAGAAGACTCGCCACTGTGACGTGACGTCATGCTTTTATCTGACAAGAAATCTACTCCGTGGCAGAAAAAAGAGTTCATATTGTTGCTGCTGCCCCCAGGAGGCTGGAGGCTGTTCTGCGTCCGCGGCGAAGTGGAGGCGGAGGCCACGCTGTGGGAGGTGGAGTGCACCGGCGGCAGCCTGCGCTCGCGGGCCGTCCTCGTGCTGCTCCACGCTCAGGAAGCTCATCTCTACGTGTGGCACGGCTGCAAAGCTCACGCCGGCGCCAGGCAGGTGGCCAAGAGGGCCGTGGAGCGACTGAGCCAAGGGTAAGGACGGCGCTCCGGGCGGGCGGACGCGCTCCGAGTCGGCCGACTGACGGCTTCCGCTCTCTTCAAGGCGTCCTTGCGAGTTGGGTCTGAGCGGCGGCGGCGGCCGTGTGAAAGTCGAGGAGGTCGAGGAAGGAAGCGAGCCTGCGGAGTTCAAGAAGCTTCTTGGCGTGCAGGACAGGAAGTCGTACGACTGCATGCTTCAAGGTTGCGCACTTGCACTGAGCCAAGACACACATTTTGCCTTGGAAAGCGCAGCGCACTTCCAAAAAAAAATGTTTACTGAGCTGGGTTCAACTGCTTTCAGATCCCGGCAAGTACAATTACACCCCCCGGCTGTTCCGGCTGAGCGCCAGCTCGGGCGTGTTCGAGGGGGAGGAGCGTCTGTACCCCGCCAGGGTGACGGAGGGGGTCATGGCCATGCCCTTCCTGCAGGAGAACCTCTACTCGGCACAGCAGCCCGGTAAGCCCGGCCGTCGCTCGCTCGCTCGCTCGCCCGTTCTCACCTTTTGTTCATCGCGCCTGTTCCCGCGCCAGCTCTCTTCCTGCTGGACAACCGCATGGAGGTGTACCTGTGGCAGGGCTGGCAGCCCGAGGAGGAGCAGTGCACCGGCTCGGCAAAGATACGCTGGGACGTCGAGAGGAAGTGCGCCATGGAAACGGCACTGCAGTACTGTAAAGGTCAGCAGTTGTTTTTAGGGTCAAAGGTCAGAAGCTAGCTTGAAAGATTGTCAGCAGCTATGTGACAGCTACGGGTAGCCGTGATTTGAAAAACAGCAAGTATGGTAACTGAGCATGCCTTCTCATCATTTCTATTATGTTTACAGAAAAGAGCTCTCGGCGCCCCCCTCAGGCGTATCTGGTCATGGCAGGCTGTGAGCCACTCACCTTTACCAACATCTTCCCTTACTGGAAAAAGGACCCCAGCATTGCCTCCAAGGTGAGGAATATTCTTTTTCGGTGAATTGCACGTTTAACAATTGCTGCTTTTTGTTTGTTTTTAGTCTGAGGGTTCCAAAAACAAAGTGGCCTTAGTGAAGGAGGTGCTGTCCAAGCTCAGTAAGCTCCAATACTCCATCGAGGAGCTCACCGGGTCGCCCCTGCCCGACGGAGTTGACCCTCTGCGCCTGGAGGATTATCTCTCCGACCAGGACTTCAAGGTAGAATGAAGCCCCCCCCCCAAAAAAAAATAATAATATAAATACATAAATTGGGTCCAACAAGCTTGTAACGCTCATCTCGTAATTTGTTTTTGTTGTCCAGAAACTTCTGGAGATGAGTCGTGTGGAGTTCAACGCCCTGCCAAACTGGAAGCAGAAGAACCTGAAGAAAAGCAAGGGGCTTTTCTAAAAGCAACGACAAAAAAAAAATCTTACATTTAAAAATCACCTCATTTTGTAAAACAAATGTACAATTTTGTATAGTCTTTTCTAATGATACTTTTAGCCAATTAATCGTGCAATTTTTTTTTAGGAACTTTTGTGTTCCTTGTGCTAAGCTCTTCATGCTCATATCGTGTAATATACTGTCAATGTATTGTTTTAATCCAATTAGTGTTGCTTTTTGTGCCACAATGTATATAATAAGGCCAGTGGCTTAAAAGCCTGTTACATGTGTTGTTGTCCAATAATTGACTTTTGTCACCTGATGCCTTACAAAAAGTGGACATTATCTCCCCCTGCCCTCCAAAAACAAACAAAAAATATATACATTTTTTATATTGTTTAATTTGGTGGTAAATAATTGAGGATTCTTTTGAATAATCTTCAGCAACTGATCTTGTAAGGACCAAATAAGACTTTATCTTTTTTTTTAAGACTTGCCAACAGTGTTTGTGTGAAAAGTTTTACATGTAGCTCATTGAACATGTTATACATATGTTGCATGACTTCCTAGCCTCTGAATTGTTCGTTTTTCTGCAATATGATCCTTTTTTGTTTGTATAAAGAAATACGGATGAATGGCAATTTTCATTTTTGGCACATGGAAAACAAACGTGAATAAAATGTTTGTTTAAAAAAAAATCGTGGCTATTCTTTAAAAACAATCATGTAAAAAAAACACACACGCACACACATGTGAATGCAATTTGCGGTGGTCACGTGATAAGCGACGAGGAGCAAGCAGCTAGCTAGCCGGTGGGTTGTCTAAACCGCCAAACAACTAGGGAACTAACATACACATAAATATGTAATTATATTTAACTATATACTATAATGAGTTCTTAGGGGATAAGGGGAGCCATTAGAACACAGCCTTAGTATTATTAATACTATTAACACGTGTGTGCTCGTCCAGGAAGTGAGTTTGTGTTTCGGTGTCCATTTTTGGCATTCCAACTCAAAGAGTTCAAGTCAGTTTTTTGTTTGACCTTTTGTTTATTAATGACATCACATGGTGTTTTTATTTGTCGCTTTTAAATGTACCAACGTGTATAAAAGTGCCTGAAGTATTTATTTTTTTCCCCCTCCCTCTCCGTTGAGGACTGCCATGTTCATCTTTGTCCACCAGAGGGCGATATGCGATCTCATTTGTACTGTGCTGCAGCTCATCTTCCAGGTAGGACTAGTGTGAAAAATGTTACACATGTCATCTGTTTGGGTGATTTTTTTAGCAACTACGCGACTACATTATCTCATACGGAGTCAAATACGGTATTGATACAGCTATTTCAAATGATAGCTTCATAAAACGTACAAGAAATAGTGATGTCTATTATTGTCGTTTTTATCTTTTAAGCTAGCAGTTTGCTCTTCAATAGTTCTCGTTATATTGACCATAAATAATGAATGAAATAGGTTTGTCAAGTTCATCTTAAGTTACCAACCACCTGCGCCTCAATTAGACAAGATCTCAATTGTTTAGTTACTAGTTTCCACATGACCTGAAATGACTGAAGCATTGCAAATATCCCTCTTTTTCCGTTGAAGAATCAGCTGTATTATAAAATAAATAAAAGCTGTAAATAAAATAAAAAAAAATTTTTTTATTTTATTTTATTTTATTTTATTTTATTTTATTTTATTTTATTTTTTTATTTTATTTTATTTTATTATATTTTTTTATTTTATTTTTTATTTTATTTTATTTTATTTTATTTTTTTATTTTATTTAATTTAATTATTTTATTTTATTTTATTTTATTTTATTTTTTTATTTTATTTTATTTTATTTTATTTTATTTTATTTTATTTTATTTTATTTTATTTTAATTTTTATTTTATTTTATTTTATTTTATTTTATTTTATTTTATTTTATTTTATTTTATTTTATTTTAATTTTTATTTTTATTTTTATTTTTATTTTTATTTTTATTTTTATTTTTATTTTTATTTTTATTTTATTTTATTTTATTTTATTTTATTTTATTTTATTTTATTTTATTTTATTTTATTTTATTTTATTTTATTTTATTTTATTTTATTTTATTTTATTTTATTTTATTTTATTTTATTTTATTTTATTTTAATTTAATTTAATTTAATTTAATTTAATTTAATTTAATTTAATTTAATTTAATTTTTATTTTATTTTATTTTATTTTATTATTTTATTTTATTTTATTTTATTTTATTTTATAAAAAAAAAAAAATAATAATAATAATAAAATGTACAATTTTGTATAGTCTTTTCTAATGATACTTTTAGCCAATTAATCGTGCAATTTTTTTTAGGAACTTTTGTGTTCCTTGTGCTAAGCTCTTCATGCTCATATCGTGTAATATACTGTCAATGTATTGTTTTAATCCAATTAGTGTTGCTTTTTGTGCCACAATGTATATAATAAGGCCAGTGGCTTAAAAGCCTGTTACATGTGTTGTTGTCCAATAATTGACTTTTGTCACCTGATGCCTTACAAAAAGTGGACATTATCTCCCCCTGCCCTCCAAAAACAAACAAAAAATATATACATTTTTTATATTGTTTAATTTGGTGGTAAATAATTGAGGATTCTTTTGAATAATCTTCAGCAACTGATCTTGTAAGGACCAAATAAGACTTTATCTTTTTTTTTAAGACTTGCCAACAGTGTTTGTGTGAAATGTTTTACATGTAGCTCATTGAACATGTTATACATATGTTGCATGACTTCCTAGCCTCTGAATTGTTCGTTTTTCTGCAATATGATCCTTTTTTGTTTGTATAAAGAAATACGGATGAATGGCAATTTTCATTTTTGGCACATGGAAAACAAACGTGAATAAAATGTTTGTTTAAAAAAAAATTATGCTATGGTATTTTAAAATGATCGTGGCTATTCTTTAAAAACAATCATGTAAAAAAAACACGCACACACACGCACATGTGAATGCAATTTGCAGTGGTCACGTGATAAGCGACGAGGAGCAAGCAGCTAGCTAGCCGGTGGGTTGTCTAAACCGCCAAACAACTAGGGAACTAACATACACATAAATATGTAATTATATTTAACTATATACTATAATGAGTTCTTAGGGGATAAGGGGAGCCATTAGAACACAGCCTTAGTATTATTAATACTATTAACACGTGTGTGTGCTCGTCCAGGAAGTGAGTTTGTGTTTCGGTGTCCATTTTTGGCATTCCAACTCAAAGAGTTCAAGTCAGTTTTTTGTTTGACCTTTTGTTTATTAATGACATCACATGGTGTTCTTATTTGTCGCTTTTAAATGTACCAACGTGTATAAAAGTGCCTGAAGTATTTCTTTTTTTTCCCCCTCCCTCTCCGTCGAGGACTGCCATGTTCATCTTTGTCCACCAGAGGGCGATATGCGATCTCATTTGTACTGTGCTGCAGCTCATCTTCCAGGTAGGACTAGTGTGAAAAATGTTACACATGTCATCTGTTTGGGGGATTTTTTAGCAACTACGCGACTGCATTATCTCATACGGAGTCAAATACGGTATTGATACAGCTATTTCAAATGATAGCTTCATAAAACGTACAAGAAATAGTGATGTCTATTATTGTCATTTTTATCTTTTAAGCTAGCAGTTTGCTCTTCAATAGTTCTCGTTATATTGACCATAAATAATGAATGAAATAGGTTTGTCAAGTTCATCTTAAGTTACCAACGTGTGTTTTTCTACAGTCGTTCCCAACCACCTTCGCCTCAATTAGACAAGATCTCAATTGTTTAGTTACTAGTTTCCACATGACCTGAAATGACTAAAGCATCGCAAATATCCCTCTTTTTTTCCGTTGAAGAATCAGCTGTATTGGATTTATGTATCGATCTGCACATCACTAATGTGGGACAAATGATTGGCATTGGCATTAGAAGAAGACCCCACTGTGGGATCAATTCAGGTCGAGGAAACTTCTGGGCTTGGTTTTGCAACACCGGGCAAATTCCATTCGATCCTTTTACTTCCAAGTACCGAGAAGTATAAAACTTTGCGGAACCTTTGCTGGAAATGCTGCTCAATTTTTACGAGCCACAATATATAACGACCGCTCGGCATGATGCTGCTCTACACCACTAAAAGCAAAACCAAGACAATAAACAATAATAAGCATTATTAGATTTGCCAAGCAGACTTTTTGGTACCGCTTGTATTGAATGTCATTAGAAAATGGACGGGGAACTTTTTTCTTCTTCACAGTTATAAAGTCATGACGTTGATATTGCAATTTTTGTAAGTTTGGCTCTCATCCTAATTTGTTGTATGTTAGACATCCATACAAATGTGTCATGGCTGCTTTAGAGCGCCTCGTTGTCAGCTGTGAGTGCACGCTTGTTACATGGAGATAGGTTAAAGAGTGAGGGTGTTGGGTTCTAAAAAGTCGGACTTGGCAGCCAGTGAGTTTGCTCTAGGCAATGTCGCTTTAGAGTGCCTCGTTGTCACCAAATGCTATTTACACTTTTTTTTTTTTTTTAAATCATCCTTAAATTTACAAGACATTTATTTTCATTCTATTTGACTTCACTGAGCGAGTTTCACTTCATCACGGCGGTTTTAGTCAACGGTACACTGGCTTGGTCTATCCCTTTTTCGAACTTCCACACAGAATGAAATGAGGGTGAAAAAATCCCGAGCCAACCACGTTGGCAAACGCACGGCCGCTACCGCAGCTGTGTGGAACGAGCACGCGCACAAAAAGCTGCGCGTATCAGCCGCGACATCGGGCCGGCTTCCTGCAGATGACAGATTGATTGAAACCTCTAACTGCACCTCTCATCCATCATTCCGGCCTGTTTCTCATCCACCAGCTGCTCAGCTTTCCTCCTTTACATCACCGCACACACACACACACACACACACACACAAACACACACACATACAGAAATGGACGCCATGTTATGATAGAAACACCTACACGGCATCCTGACGGACACGCAAACACATTGAGTCAGTAGTTTGGCTTTCCGGGAGAAACACATGCTCGGTTAGTCAGTGGCCGTGAACTCCCTCCCACCTGGGCCGCATTAACCTCGCGCTCGCATGCTTTTGGACAGGTGCGAGCACGTTTTCGCTTGGCTTCGTGTCGACTTTGGCTTTGGAGAGAGGTGGCGCGGCACTAAGTCAATCAGAGCTGTATAAAGGTGCATATGGCGGAAATTTTCACTTTCTGTGAGTTGCTATGATGTGAGCAGTTCAGTACGGCGGCGTATTAGGGCCAGGTATTAATGTTTATTTTTTTTTTGAAGGTAGGGGCAATATTCCAAGAAAAAAACTTGACGTGACAAATTTGCGAGAGAAAAAACTTAAAAAAAAAAAAACGTAAATTTGCCACTTTATAAAGTGGCAAATTTGCGAGAAATAAACTCTGAAGCTTACAAGAAATACACGTAGCGTAGCTATAGTCTAATGTGAGGATTCATGGGTGGTTAATGGGACACTGTTTATAAAATGAAAAGGAAAGATGGAGACGGATTCATTCTTAATTTAGACTTTACTCGTCATACACGGCAGCTCGAGCGACAACACTTCCTGATCCCCTATCAGCTGACTAAACACTAACCAATCAGAAGCTAGCATACTTTAGGTCAATGCAAGTGAATGACGGAGAGCAGCAGATTCGACACATCAACTGAGCTACTTGTACAAAAAAGATATCAAAATGTATGAATCATTCTGGAAACAAATGTACAAGTAAATATTATTTTACCAAATTAACTTAAATGCTTGATCCTCAGGGGTGTGGATCTTCGCAAAGCGAGGCGTCTTTGGAATGCTTAACATGATACGGTTAAAGCCATTACTACTGTATCTCCTTATTTGAAAACCCAACCGAAAAGTATTGGCACAAAAATCCGAGTCGTACGCTACGTGTATTTCTCGTAAGTTTCTGAGGTTTTTTTATTTTCTTGCAAATCTGCCACTTTATAAAATCTCAAATTTGCCACTTTATAAACTCACACATTTGTGAGTTTTTTTTCTCAGTATATTGCCCCTCCCTCTAAAAAAAAAAATATATATATATATATATATATATATATATTATATGTGACCCTAATACGCCGTCATAGTTTAATTGTTTGTGTTCCAATAGCCGTTGCTTTACAGGTTATAATGCTGTGACGCCATCATGTGTTAGCATCAAGCTAGCAAACGTTAAGGCAATTTATATACAGTACATTATATAGTATAGTATATGTGTATATGTATGCGTGCAGCATTTTAGCTGTTGCCATTTTCACTTTCCACACTTTTTCAGCAGCTTTTTATGAAGTGAAATTGGATAACACGCCACGTTTGCAAAATGGATTCATCTCATTTAGACCTGAAACCACTGGCTAATTGTCTCCAGTGGTTTCCCCTTTGCCTGACTGACAGTTGCAAATATATTTGCGCTGTCACGGCGTATACAAACGAAGAACAATCTCAAGCATTTCATTGGCAGCGTGTGCCATTGGTGGCCAATTAAAATGGACGGCTCGCGAGTGATGTTGATGAATGTGCCAGCGCGTAAAGCAGGCTGACTGACGCTACTTAGCTTGCGCGCTAATAAACCCGCTAACCCTTAAGTCATAAAGACATTTTATTATTGAAGTTTATTAATGCCACATTTGCTTGTAAAAATTTGAATATAGTTATTTCCATGGTAACTTTAAATCACCTTTTAGTAGTAAGCAATATTGGTGCTTTTTTTTTTTTTGTTGCGTTAGCATCTGTGCTAGCAAATGTGTTGAGTTTGGTTCAGCACTTATGCAAATCTTTCCGCTCACATTAAAATGATTGCACTGTTCTGTATGGCTTTATTTAGTATTCACACCAATATTCACCATACAACTGTTATCCAAATTGTATTTATTTTTGCTGTCGTTTAGCCTAAATCACTTGTGGTGTTAGCGGTAGCGTCAAGGCTAACTTCAGATTTGTAGTCGTGTACAAGCTTTAAACATTCTAAAACAACCCAGATTTGTTTTATACTTCATGTTTGTAAGTAACATAATGCATTTGTAATATGACAGTAAATAGTTTTATTAATTACATACATTTGTACAAAAAAAAAAAATGCACCAAACCCAATTGCGCAAATATGGCATTTGTTCGACCTTCTATTTGCAAATAATGTGAAAACATTTACTTTGATTGGATGATGATGAGTCAAAGAAACCTTCTCCTTGGAAAACCTTGCTTTTGTCAGACGTCTCTTATTGGCTCGTCAAACAAAAAAGCTCGTCAGACAAAAAGCTCTTCTTGCCATGTAGACTGAACGAATGCATTCACACGCGTGACCTTCATCGCTAAGAGCGATCAATACAAAACAATAATGGATGTTTCTGGCAGCGCGCTCATTGGCCTTGTATGCTGTTTCTTTTTTTCTTTTTTTTTTGAATTTCAGGATTCAGAATAACGTTGATGTGATGAAAAATCTTAAAAGAAAAAATAGTGATCACCTTTTAGATGACATTTATAATCTGGGCAAAAGAAAAGGAAAACAATCGTTTAAAGGAAAGGTTAGCTCATGGCAATGTCTGGTTTTCGCCGTAAAAAAAATAATATAGTGATAGTAAATTGTCCTGTTTCACTAGGGGAGAAAAAAAGTTTCAAACTTGTTTTTTCTTACCTTACAAAAGCCAAAAGTGGATTTAAAAAAAAAATATATATATATATACATAAAAAATTTGTTAATTTTTTTTCTAACCTTTCAAGTAATTTATTGCATTTCCAAAGTGAAACTGGCACCGCGAAACTAAAATAAAAATGACGTCAAAATATAAATATATACTTTTACACACTTGGCACTTTTTAAAATTGAGAGAAACTGGCCTTATTTTATGATATTGGTTACTCATGGAGGCTGCTGATACCTGCCACCGATACTTACTGTAAGGCCCAAAAAAAAAAAACTGACTGCAAGTAAGACCTCCTCTACAGTATCTGGCGCTGTCCACGTTGGCAAATCGTATATAATGTATACATCAAAAGTACTACAAGAATTGGTACTCAAAAAGTGAATACTCATACGGTTCTGAACAAAAGTGATTGAACATAATTAAAAAAAAATAGAAGTATTTGTCATTGTTGACCTCTCCACGTAGTTAAGTAAAACTGAAATACTTTTTTTTTTGTTGTTGTTTGTTTCAATTTTCATTTGGCATGTAATACTGTATGTAGCCATTTATTTTTTGTGCTCGTTAACAAGAGCATTTGTCGTACCTCCAAAATCAAATTGACAAGCTCTCACGGTTGGTTAGCGACCGAGCTAACCACAGGAGGCCCCCGACACACACACCCACACACCCCCACACAAACACACTCGTTCCCGACGCCGTTCTCTGCGCTTGGTTGCTTCTTTGATCCTTCGCTCGCGTGGACGCACACGCTGATACTCATCAAATTGGACGCAGCGTATCGCATCTCACCGCCACGACAACGTATAGTATCCGCGCATGCAGCATTTAAAGAAGTGCCGGCGCTACATGCACCTTTTGAATAAACCTCCCACATCACAACTCTTTTGAAAAATGGATGCATGTTGAACGCGCTCCTCGGGGAGTCGATGATGCTGTGCGTTACGCCGCGTATGCGTGCGCGTGTTTACGCTCACTGAACTGATGCGACATGAAGAAGAAATAGAGTGACTTTGAACACAGTGCGATGAGGTGCTGTATAAGACAAAAATAACATTTGCCTCTCATGTAAAAAACTGTTTTTTTTGTGAGACCCGTTTTTGACTAAAGTTTTGACCTTTTTAGTTAAAAGAGAGTTTTAAAAAATATATATAATGCACATGGAATGGAAGACATCTCAAGTCTGTGTGAGAGGTTTGGTTGCGTGAGTGAGTTTTTTTTGTAAGAGTGGGTTTTATTCTGGAAGAGTGAGGTGCCAGGGAGTTTGACAAGGCGAGAGTTTTTTTTTTTTGGTGTGCAAGCTGGACATTGCTGTCATTTCTTCTGTAATTCCTGTATGTGAAAGTTGTTTTTATTCGAGTTTTCTTTTGTGCATGTGAGTTCTTTTTTTCTTTTCTTTTTTTATGAAAGGGAGTTTTCTTTGAGTGTGAGTCTTTTGTGTGCGTGTGTTTACGCCCACTAAACTGATGCTACATGAGGAAGAAAAAGAAATAGAGTAACTTTGAACCCAGTGTGATGAGGTGCCGTATTAGCCAAAAATGATATTTACCTCTCATGTGAAATCTTCTTCTTTTTTTGGGGGGGCTTTTTTTGATGAAAGTTTTGACCTATTTGGTTTAAAGGAGAGTTTTTTTATAAATCGTACGTTGAATGGAAAACATCTCAAATCTTTGTGTGAGAGTTTTGGTTGTGTGAGTGAGGCTTTTTTTTTCATAAGAGTGTTTATGTAAGAGTGAGGTGTCAGGGAGTTTGTGATAGGAGGAGATGTTTTTTTCAGGTGTATAAGACTGATGTGGTCAAATGTGAGAGGTTTCCTGTTGGTGTGAGTTTTTTCTGGGCTGTATGTGAAAGTTTTTATACGAGTTTTCTTTTGTGCATGTGAGATGTTTCTTTGAGTGTGAGGTTTTTCAGGTGAGTTTAATTTGCGGATGCATTTTTGGGTGAGCGGGGTTTACGGTGAGAGGTTATTGTGATGCATATGATTTTTTTTGTGTTTTCATTGATATGAGTGAGAAGTGTTTTTGGACCTGCGAAAATAAGAGATGATCTCGTTGCGCGTGAGAGAGTTCTTGTCTTTCTGATGTTGTGCGGCACAACCCTAGTTTTTCCTCAACCTTTCTTGAGGCAATTTTTCTTGTCTTGGTCTTTTCAGTATACAATAAGGTCTTGTTTGTTTTTCTTTCCACTGCGTGTGACTCATGAGCATGTATGGAAGCAGATGGAGCCTTTGACAGCGTTTGAGGAGGAGGAGGCGGCAGGCGGCGGCAGGCGACATTGCGGTGATGTCACTCACTCGGCCCTCTTCCTGTCTGCCCTCCCTAATCGAATCAAGTCGCCGTGGAGCTCTCGAAGCACAATCTAATTCCATCAGATCCGGATCCCCACGCTGCAGGGGAAGGTCGTGTGTCTCGCTATATTTGTGTGTGTGTGTGTGTGTGTGTTTCTTAAAAAGTGCGGATCAAACAGCAGGTGCAGTCAAATTCATGGAATCCCGCCACTGCTTGATAAATGACTGTCCACCTCGCAGTCCCGCCACCAACCTTCAAGGTGACCTTGTGGCCGGCGAACCACCTATGATTAAAAAAAAAATAAATCACCTTATCCTCAAAGCTTGCTCAACTATATTTCTTTATTAATATTTTTTAACATGTGTTTTACTTGGAAAGCCTGTACTGGGGGAAACCCAGTCGCAACGCAGCAGACACGTCCGCGTCAAAATTTAGCAGTAATACATTTTTATAATGCAGATATTTGTGGAGACTGTGGTCGTAAGTTGTATTTTGGAATTTAAAAAAATTTGCAGAATTTCACAAATTACTTCATGTTAAAGATTAGATAGCTCTTAACATGAAAATAAAATTGCACTGAGCTGTCACCAACGTCTTACAAATGCAATTATGCCATCTAGTGGCAGAAAAATGACCAACGCAAATCAATATCACTCGTTTTTTTACAGTACAGTACATCTTTTTAATTTTAACTCAATTTTATGAATTACTAGACTATGTGCAATTTCTGCAGAAATTGCGTGGGAATGCTGAAAGCTGAATGCAAATAGTTGAATCTTTATGGAGTAAACTGAAAGATAAATTACGTGGAAATTACAAAGTACTAATTGTAGAATAAAAAACGTAAACCCGGGAGGCGTACATTTTTGAAGCAAGTTGAAATTAATATGGAAAAGTGTTATCTGAAAAGTACCCTCGATTCATTTAAATGGAAAAATGCACCAAAAAAATCACTCAGGCAAACTTAAACGGCAATAACAGAAAAGGTACAAGAAGCTCCTCCCCCTCACTTCAACATAGCATGATGATGTCACAAGAGCACAAATTTTACATTAGACTTGAATTTTGTCCTGAGCTCAGAAACGGTGAATAAGGCAGCGTTTCTGATGTCATAATCGGAATTTGCTGACTTTGTTTTGATGACTTTTAGTTTTGTCGCGTTTTCCACGTGTGCCTGTTGGCTGAGCGTGTCCTGTGGAGGTGTGCGACGTGACTCGCTCCCTCCTGAGAGAATGATGTGATGGAGTCGGGTCCAAAGTAGCACCATCGCAGTTGAGCACTTATAAAAAACCGGCACTGAAATGGAGGCGCGTGGGTGTCGTCAAACACTCGTCTATCTAATTGCATGTCCACATGGCAGATAGGATTTTTATTTTTATTTTTTTAAGTAGCCAAACTGTATTTTGTGCTTAATGTGCTTTGACTTCATATGTAACAATGGTGGCCTCCCCGTAGAGGCACAGGAAGTAAACTTCGGTAAAAGTGTTTTGTAGAGCACTCGAGTAATTGCTGTCTATAGTGGGTGGAATTATGCACGATCATTTGCATAATGTCATTTTTCCCCTGCTCGGATTTGTTTACGTATGCAAGTAAGGCTGCACAGTTGCAGTCGCTTTGTCTCATCATTAGTGAAAAAATATCATTGTCAAGTCATGGATGTTTTGTTTTGAGAGGGATAAAACGGCAGCTGATTTGATTATTCTTACAGAGCAGGATTTAACTATTGATCAATATTGTATCGGCTTCTTATGCACGTGTCTCGTTAAAAGCTAAAAAAAAATGTCAACTGCTGTAGTACTGTCCTGTTAATATACTTTGTTTTCCACATTTGGAAAGAGGGACATTGGTTTCAGTGAAGACTCTGGATGAATAGAAGGGGATCGGGCGTTGAGCCTTGTGGGATGCCGTTAACTGGACCTAGTCCCATTGGTAGTTAAGAGATGATTTTTTATTCATTATTCATTTGATATTTGACTTCTTACTTGTTATGACAACAAAAGGAGTACCGTACTATATTGTCACTTGAATTCAAACAAATATGTCATGTTGATTATTATTCATGATTAGCGGTTGACCCTTGACCCTTTCAACCTTATCGCCACATTTCAAGGTCACATTTATTCTATTTTTTATTTGTTTTTTAAACAAAAATCCCTTTGTTCACTAATGAGGCCTTGCAAAGCCGAGCCAGTCGTCACCTCTACTTAGCCGCTCGCTCTGCGGGCCCCAACGTAGCTGTCAATCAACGCTAAACGACAGGAGTGGTCGCTGACGTGCCCGTCAACGCAATTAGCGGCAAGCCGGTACGCCGCGAGAGGCCAATGTTTGATTCATGACACAAGCGTGATCAGGTGTGTGTGCGTGCGTGTTCCACTTTTGTGCAGTGCCTCAGAGGGAATTGCGTGTTTCATGTTTGCATGGATGAGCAGTGCATGACAGGCAGTAAGCCCCGAAAGGGAGCGCTGTCTGCATGTAGGCATGTTTTTTGCATGAGTGCACATTTGTGTGTGTGTGTGTGTGTGTGTGTGTGTGTGGGGGTGTGTGTGTGTGTGTGTGTGTGTGTGTGTGTGTGTGTGTGTGTGTGTGTGTGTGTGTGTGTTTTAAACATTCTGTATGCAAGCACATATGCTCCTCGTGTTTACCTTCATTAAAACAAAAGTACAAAAAAAAACCTCTCATGTTTACTGGAAGAGTGTGGATATTTTGTATTCCGAAAAGTTGAACAAGTGGTGACCCGACTTACACATTTTTCGGCAGCTAGCAGTCATTTTTGCAGATTTTTGCTTTGGCTTGCGAGAATTGACTCGCGTCACAGCAAGCAGCAGTTTGGCAGATAGTAAGCAACTCTTCAAAAAAAAAAAAAAAAAAAAAAGGAAGTAAAAGGTTTGAAGCCGCTAGCCTCAGTCCACTAGCTTAATGCTAATGCTAACACCACAAACGGGCTCACAAGCATATATTCTTTATCCTCTGCAAAAAACAACTTTACTACATCTTACTGAGTCTCTTAAAGTAATTGTGAAAGATGTCTTCATTTGTGTCTGACTATTGTACTGACCCCTAGTGGCAAGTGCAATATTATAGAATGCAATTTTCATATTAGAATTATTTTTTTTATTTTTATTGTAGCTTTTCGTGTGCACTTCGTTGCAATGAAATGTCGAACTTTTTCATTTCATTTGAACTTTTTGTATTTGTTTTTATCTCTACCAAATTTATGTCAAAGAAATGTGCACTGTATTGCAAAGTATTTTATTTGATTGTTGTTTCTTTTTTCTTTTTCTTTTTTTGATCGCCACCAGACTGATTTTCTCCCCAGTTGTCATTCTAGTTTAATCGACTCACTTTTGTGAAAGACTTTAACTTCTTCACCGAGGCAGAAAAATGCCTCCTTAAAGAGTGACAGTTGACGCTGTTGATAAATGGTTCTTCTTTTCAGCAGCGACAGCTGCACGCTGGCAGAATCCAGATTTTTTTTTTTTTTTTTTTTTGCCCCTCATGTTCGTAGAAAATCTGTTGTTCAGCTTTTAAAGACTCAAATGCAACTTTTTCCCAAGCACAACGTGAATCCATAGAAGCGGATGGCTAATAAATATCATCACCTTATTGGCCATTGGCGACTTCAATGTTGTATTGCAGCCAGTATCACGTGAAAGTAAATTTTCTCGTTGTTGCTTACCTTTGCAGTCGCCCAACAAAGCGACAGGCGAGCCATTTTTTTTTCTCCCCACTACTTTACTTTAATGGCTCATTCATTTTTAAGCACCCCTCGTTCCGGCGGCGCCCCGAGCTACAGAATTGTACCACTGTCCACTTCACGAGGTACAGACGAAGCCGCGTTCACTATTCATGCGATGGCGCGCGTCGTCCTTGCCGAGATGCTACACGGATTCTTTGTCGTTGACATTTTACGCTTCGGGGCCGGTCGGTAAATCACAGCGCTCCAGTTAAGTAGTCCGATAGATCAGTGTTAACAAGCAAGGGGCTGGATTTTAATTGCCCCGCTTGGGTTGTTTTTAATCTGGAAAGTATTCACATAATCGCGTTTCGTTGATGGACGATTATCTAATTCCCCAAACATGCTAATTGCTGCACGTACGTCTCAGCAGAGGTGGGAGGAAGTCGCACTCGAGGTTTAGCCTTCAAAAGGGATGGATGAAATATTGTTTGTCAATTATGGGAAGAGGGCCTTAAAAATAATCGCTTATTCAATCGCAATAGCAGATTAGTTGTCAAAAATCCAATTTGCAGTGGCGAAAATTGTTTTTCTGGGGGTGTCAAAATTTATGCGTTAATTTTAAGTTTCTTTGACATTACTTTTTTTTTTTTTTTTTTCGCAATTAATGACTGTTTAAAGCCTGTACTGGGGGGAATTCCAGTCGCAACGCAGCAGACACGTCCACGTCAAAATTTAGCAGTAATACATTTTATAGTAATTCATATGTTTTGGGAGACTGGTTTCAAGTTGTATTTTACAGTTTAAAAAATGTGCAAAATTTCACAAAAGATAGCTCTTAATATGAAAAGAAAAATGCACTGAGCTGTCTTACAAATGCACTTATGCCCTCTAGTGGCAGAAAAAGGATCAACATAAATCAATATCACTCGGGTTTTTTTACAGTATAGTACATCTTTTTTAATTTTAACTCAATTTTATGAATTATTATGAAATATAAAAAAGATGCAACCATATTTCTATTAGTTTAGCATTTTTCCCACAATCAAAAAATATTTGATTGTACATTTTAACAGATATCAAATTTTAATAATCATGAGTTAACCGTTGAAGTCATGCGATTAATTACGAATAAAATTGTAATCACCTGACACCCCTATTTTTTTATTTTTATATATATTTTTATTTTTTTTATTTTTTTTTATTTAAGTGAAAACTTAAGTTTTAAGACAGCATATTATTGTAAGTTCAACATGTTTATTTAAACAAAGTTTAATAAAGACACCGTTGTTAAATGTGTCTCGCGTGTAAAGTACTTCAGTTACAAATAAGTGTGTTAAAAGTTGTATGCTGGACGTAATCGACTAAATTGTCAATTTAGTTGACTAGAATTTCTCTTTATTTTCGTCGGCTAATTCAGTGAACTAAAATTGCTCTTCATTTCGTGGGCTAAAATTGCACTTTATTTTTGTCGACTAACTTAGTCCACTAAAATTGCTCTTTATTTCGTCAACTGAAATTGCTCTTTATTTCGTCAACTGAAATTGCTCTTTATTTCGCCAACTGAAATTGCTCTTTATTTCGCCAACTGAAATTGCTCTTTATTTCGCCAACTGAAATTGCTCTTTATTTCGTCAACTGAAATTGCTCTTTATTTTGCCAACTGAAATTGCTCTTTATTTCGCCAACTGAAATTGCTCTTTATTTTCATCGACTAATTCAGTCAACTAAAATTGCTCTTTAATTCGAAGACTACAATCGCGTGTGGATGTTTCGTAAGCTATTTCAAACTAAAGCAGAATTCATCCAACTTGTTTGCTGTTATCAACATGGGATGTGTTGGGGAACGTGGATTTTGTGTGAGCGCGACCTCTACTGTTCTTGGTCTCGGTTTTTGTCAAAACAAATGCCCCAAAAAAAATGCGTCTTGGACACACCAGCGCTACTTATAGTCTGAAAAAATACGGTAGAGCAAAAATATGAAACTGACCACATCTGAATCACGTTGAACGCACTCTGGCTTGTAATAAGAAGGATAACCTCTTTTTGTCACCATGGCGACCCGGGACGACCTACGTATATTGATGAACCGGCAAGGACGCAGCGCAGCGCTTGTAAAAACTCATCAATGTTTATTTCTAGACACGGGCGCTATAACAAAGACAAGTTGTGCTAGGGTAGAGAAACCAGCAGCGCGGGGGGGGAAAGTGTTCGTTGAAAGATGACAACAAAGCCCTTACAAGTGGAATGAGGAATGTCGAGGCAAGGTCTCATAAGGACACAAATCCAATTATACCGCTCATAAAACACCCTCAAGGCTCGGTGGCTCGTCGTTTTTCATTCACCTGCCAGGAATTTAGATCAAACGATTTGAATTCGATTAATAGTTAAGGCGTTGATTTCGAGCGAGGATACTGTGGTGGCAAATCCGCACATTGGCGCGTATTGGCGGCCTCCAGTTTCTTAGCGCTCGCCGGCCATCCATTGATGTAATCGAATCAATCGAGTAATCAAATGTACAGGTTTCAGCAGCAGCAGCTTGTCGGAGAACCTTTGCAATCCGATTAAGTCCCGCCCGAACGCAATTTGTATGCGGCTAATGAAAATGAATGTAAACCGTCTCGCCGTCGTCTCATTTTAACAGTAAACAGGCGGAGATGAGTTTGTTTGCCGTACTTTTTGTAGTTTCCTAGCGTTACCGACGTCACATGCCGGGATGGATGACTTGATTGTTCATTTTTGGAAAGGTCAATGAACACGCGATGGTCTTTCCGTGGCGTCCCGTCGACAGTCGTCTTGATGTTATTGTCTTCAAGCCTGAGGGCTCTCGCATTGGATTGATCAACAAACGTGCATCACGTGCCGCGATCGTCGGATAAACATGGGATCTTAAGCCGAGTCGGCGCATACGCTGCGATTTAGTAGAATGTTGTTAATCGTGAGCCTTTGGTTGCTATGGTAATATGGAGATAAAGCGTTCTTTGGAGGGCAAAACAGGTTCGTCCATCATGCGCTTAGCCTAAAAAAAAAGTTCATTTTAACTTTCTGGCACAAAATCAATCAATATGCTAGCCAAAAATTGTGTTTTTTGTTTATATCTACGTAGATTCTGAGGAAAAGGTACAATCGAGGCAAATGTTAAAACCTTGTTTGTATTTGTTTTACAAAAAACTTTCAAACATAACAGAGGCAACTATGCTATTAGGTTACAGATCTGTCTGTGTATTTTGATTGAAGATGTAAGTTTGCAACAAAATATATTTTTTTGAAATTATGAGAATTCATGCTTAATATCACGTCAAAATCTAATAATAAACCCGTAGTCTTACCAGAAAGAAATCTGCTTTTCAAGAATCCGTTTTTGTATATTTTGACCTTTTTTTTTTTTATTATAATTATGTATTTATTTATTTTATTTTTATATATTTTTTAATTCATCAATTTAATAATTTTGATGAAGTTAAAATTGTATTTAATTCATATTATTACGACAATAAACGCTTTAAGTTTTTTTTGGGGGGGGGCTTTAGGAAACTTTAAGAAATTAAACTTTTACTATTACTAGAATAAAGTTGCATTATTATTAGAATTAAGTTAGAATTTCATGAGAAGTTTTAATTTTCTATAATAATAAAAAATGATATAAGGACAACAAAATCTTAATATTACAACGATTAAGGCATAACATTATGACATTAGAGTCAACGTCGTAATATTACAGGAAAAACGTTTCAAGGAAAATATTCACCCGCGATTGTACGAGAATGAAGTTGTACCAATAAAGTCAAACTACTACGAACTCTATAAAAGTTAATACATTCTGATTCTTGTGATATTATCACTTCATCCTCTTGACATCGCTCCTAATTTTACGTGACTTTTTTTGAGTATAAGTCTTATCCGTAGTCTTGTTTGTCAGTCTGAAATCAATCAAACCACCGCAGAAGGCAGCCGCAGCTCTTTTTGCTGTATTGTGTCGCACGCCGCGGCGTTTCCCGACACTCCACATACTCGCGGCTCCTCCGTGAAATGCTCGCAACCGACGCGGGAGTTCACGAGGCCGCCCCCTCCACATCGAGAAATCCGAAACAGGCAGCTTAATAGCGGAATATTGATTCGTCATGGGGACGCAAATTCTGAGGACCAATTTCATCTGCCTGTTTCCCCCGCCATGCTAATTTAGCGCGTGGAGAGCTTTATCGAGTGGCGTTCCCTGCATGCTGATGAACAGGAAGCTGAGTCACTTAAGCCTAATGGCGCTTTATGTCAAGGTCTCCAACTAAAAAAACGGACAATGCCGTCCACGTTGATACTAAATATGCGCAAGAAGCGTTGCCACGGTAGCCAGAAGCGCGAGAATACGGCGCGCTTGCCAATTAATTGACTTTGATGTAAATGATTTATTTTTTATTTTTTTAAAGCTCCATTTAGGATTCGACTCCAGTGCGGCTTGACCTTGCGACAAGCTCGCCGTGGGGGGGCTCCTGGGACTGTGAGGCCAGCTTGCGGCCTTTGATTAACTGACTGGAAAATGTGTGCGTCGTAAAAGATGGCAAATGAAAACGGAGAGGTGGCGGGAAGTCGGTATTCTCGAGTTATCACCTTCAAGTTTTCAAGCGGGTCACAAATTAGATAGCGATACATTTCAAGCAAGGCGAGTCGGGTCATACAGATTTCAATAGAAGGCAGCTGCCATTAAAAAAAAAATATATATATATTTGTTGAACATAGAAGAATAATACTAATATTATTTATATGAATCACATATAATAAAATAAAAATTTTAAACAGGGAAAATATACATTCAGGTAGCTTAAAGAGTTGTTGTTTTTTTAAATAAATCGCATGGATATTAATTATCAAATGACATTTCTTCTTCAATACAAATTTAAGAGACTAAAAATAATTGTTAATTTCAATCAAAAATAATTGGAATAAAGGTTTCAAGTTAAGGAATTTTTACTTTTATGGATCTATAATTTTCCCAATACAACATACAAATTAACCAACGTTGACAATGTTTTTGTTCTTAGATTCCAAAAGAGTAATCATGTTTTTACCATCCAATATAATCTTGTGTTTTGTTTCACACATAAAATAAGTTTCATGCTTCCAAAAAACAGCACTAATGGAGCAATCGGAAAATAAATTGTTACACTTTCTGGTACAACTTTACAAAAAGAACACTTGTCATCAATATTTACAAAAACGTAAAAACATGCATGTTTGTTGGGTAAAAATTGGCGGCGGCCATTTTGCCACTTGCTGTCCATTGAGAATGACATCGCAGTTGCTCAGGTGTCACGTAACAACCAATCACAGCGCAGCTTCAGAAAACAGGTGAGCTGTGATTGGTTGTTGCCTTTAGCAACTGCGATGTCATCTTCAGTCGACAGCAAGATGCAAAATGGCCGCCTGCTGAGATGGATAAAAACGGCTGGATTTTGCTTCATAAGTCATATTCCACAAATGTAATATTAATCAGAATGTCGTGTTTAGACTAGTGAGGTCACATATAACATTGTTGTCAAGAATTGTTTAATTTGTTTGTTGACTTCCACTTTAAACAATTAACCAACATGAAGCATACTAGCAGTTAGCTAAACTTATTATTTTTTTTTTTTTGAGTTTTTATTCCATGCCGTGGTACGTTACAGACTTCCAGTGTGCCCGTTAAGTCATGCCGGATCGTCTTTTTCCAAGCACGCGAGCGTACACCTTGAAGACAATTACCTCTCACTTGCATGCAAGCAGATGGTTAAAAAAATAATAATAATAATTTGTTCCTGGCAAATGCATTGAGCGTGAGGAAAAAAACGCATCTCGCTTTTATCCTCGGGACAAGCCAGCTGGCGTGACGTTGCGTCATAAAACGTGCATGTGTAAAGACACCACCAGGCCTGGCAATCCAACATACAATCCACTCTCTTCTCCTTCTTTACGGGAAAAAAAAGACTTATTTCACATCCTGGTGTGTGTGTGTGTGAGTGGATCACGTCCCCACGACAAGATATTGGATGTTGTCCCGCTAAGGTCACCCGTGCAGCCTGAGGACAATCTTTTAATGCTGCTTGAAGTTCTATTAAGTCCACCTTAATGGATTTGGGTTGACCTCCACCACCGATGCACCCGCTTTTTATGTATACACACTCACGGGCCGTAAGATTAGGCGCAGCTGCTGAATTTTAATGACGACTGCACTGCGTCGCACGGCTTCGGGGGTTCAAAAGTGCCGAATCCATATCGGAACCGTTGGCTACTTTTATTGCAAGCCTTGCCGAGATTTTAGAAGCCAGAGAGCATCTCCCTTCTCTAACAGGGGTTATTCCCTGTTGACTCGCCGCCACATTATCTCATTCAGCTGCCCCCAACCCCCCCACCCCCACCCCACACACCCACACATCCTCTCACCCCACCTCGGTGCACAGCTTTGTCACAGATGGTCCCACAGCTCAAAGTGTACAGAGAAGTGGAGACCGTCCTCAAATACAGTCGCAGCCTCCTCCTCATCCGCTCCCCCTCCTTCCAGGAAAAAAAAAAATGGTATAAATAGTCATCGTATAGCACCCCAATAACAGCGGACTTAGTTAATTATTCAAAGCAATAACTCCCAAACACTGTGCCACGAGTCGAGATCATCGGAAATGATCCAATTTCATTTAATTAAAAATGTTTTATCATAATTAATATTAATCCCTTGCTATTTGCGGGAGATATTAACTACAGTGGAAAAAAATGTAAGCGCTTGACAACCCATCCTCCCCCCCACCCACAAAAAAAATGCTTGTAATTGAAAGCATAAATATGCAACTAACGATAATTCCCGATTCCTCTTTAGTATATTGCCAAAGGTGACTTCGAACATTAACCATGAAAATGGTAAATTTACAGATAATCCCCGACATACAAAGCTTGTTTTCCAGTTCGAGTATTCGAGTTATTTCTTGTCTTCTATTCAATACCTGATGACGTTTTTTTTTTTAACACAGAACATCCAATGGACAGCAGATTGTTTGGCGTCAGATTTATGCAAATGTTTGAGCGAAAAAAAAACTTTTCTGGCAGTTTATTTGAAATTGCCAGTCCCCGGATGTGACTCACACTTTGGCCGTTATGAACTTTTTTTTGCAAGGATTCATCTGTGACTTTAGTATAATGCTGCGACAGATGCTACAATAATATTGTTTGCTATTTTTTTCCCCACCTCCTCCTTCCGAACGATAACGAACAGCAAAGCACCAAGTTTTGCAATGAGTCGTTGTTCTCCTCCAGAAGCGAGGAGGAGGAGGACGAGCCATGCTGTAATTGCTGTTGTCTGTGCGAATTCTGCGGGGACTCGCCGGGTAAATAATGGAGGGCTAATTGATTGGAACTACTCCAGTCAATTAACTGCAACCAGTATAATAAACTTGGAGGTCATCATAGCAGCTGCGAGGTAGAGTGAATATAAGGCCCAACGAAAAACTGTACTTAAAAAAATATATGTATATGATTCCATTCAAATGTATTGCACATAGGATTTGTAGCTAAATAAAAGACATTCATCATATAATTTTGGGGCGTACTTTACAAATGTACCATATTGGGTTTTAAAGGCAAAGTCAACTGCAATTTTTTATTTTATTTTTTTTATTTCCAAATATGGTATTCTGGTTGATATTGTGTTAGAGGAATATGAGTTAGCAGCAAAATCCAACAGTTTGTATCCATCTCAGGGGGCGGCCATTTTGCCACTTGCTGTCGACTGAAGATGACATCTTTGTTGATCAGGTAACAACCAATCACAGCTCAGCTTCAGAAAACAGGTGAGCTGTGATTAGTCGTTGCCTGAGCAACTGCGATGTCATCTTCAGGCGACAGCAAGTGGCAAAATGGCCGCCCCCCCCCCCCCCCCCCCCCGAGATGGATAACAACTGGCTTCATATCTAGTCAGAATGTTATCTTTAGACTCGGGAGGTCACATATTATTGTCAAGAAATGTTTATGGTTGTCTTTAAAAAAATAAAAAGGCCAATGTAACATTATGAGTGTAAACATTAAATTGAGTGATTCTTTCACATACCACTAGAGAGAGCCCACGTACCACTTTGATGTCGAAAGTATAGATACACTACTTTCCATTTACCTGTTATTAAAAAAAAAAAAATGCCAAGTCAGTTTTCCCTGTCATATAATTTTGCTTAAACTAATACATTCCTTGTTTCATTTTTTTTTTTTTTAAAGACCAGTTTTTGCAAATACAGCCAGCCTGTGACGCGTAGACTCCGCATTCATGTACACTTGCCAAAATGGAGAGCTTGTTTGCTCAGCTGCTAGATTTTTTTTTCTTCCCTATTTGTTTCTTATTGGTCACCTCTCTGCTGCAGTGTTGAGAAAACAAATGTGTAGACAAATGGTTCATTCTGAGAGTTAATTACAAGCGTACCTTTAATTAACTCTTGGAGGACAAAGTGTGCCTAAAGATGGATTGTTAGCATGACTCATTAACAACGGCAGCGTGGATTGCGTGCCAACTCGTTTATTGAAATTGGTTTGTGATCTATGGGGGGTGTATTGTGTATTTGTGATGATTGATTACACTATTATTATTGTACAGGTCGTTTTTGCAATTTCATTATGTAGACTTGTACAATCATATGTGGTGCAGTGCCCAAGTCATGCAATAATTGACATATCGTTAAATAAATACTCCTGACAGTGTAAATCCAAAGAAATGTTGCATGTGAAACGCCCTTGAGGAGCTTTTATTTTGTCTTCAATGCCGCTGCCATTGTCTCATCCCCAGCACTTCAGGAGTCTGCCGCTGTGTATAAAAAAAAAAAGAATAAAAAAAAAAAGAAGTTTGTTTATTAAGTTTAGTGTGCATTAAAAATACGCCACTCACTCGGCCGGCACAGCAGTGCACACTGGGTAGATTTGAGTGCATCCGACTGAATTTGCTAATAAAGCTGCAGTGGATGGCTGTCAAGTCAAAGGGGTTGTTTGGAGAGGCGTCGGTAATGATTTTCCTTGGCCCGAGGTCACCTTATTATTTGGAAAATCTAATTTATGTCTGGCTTTTCTTTGTCGAACACACACACCAAATGGGAACAAAAATAAAAAATATATACCTGAAACTTAGTCAAAATCAATTTGCAAAAAACAACATGGATGGACGTCATATACAAAGTATTGAACCGAAAATTGAGCTCTGTCATTATCTCATCATGCCATCATCAGCCAACAAGAACAGCTGAAGTTCTTTTGGGGTTAATCGGAGGTGCTTTATGTAAATGGTGGGCATGTCGCCACGTAGTTTGTGCGCCTTTCCTACGGTGCGTTGCAAGGAGCCACTTCCACTTCCTTTTGGCCAGAAAGCAAGTTGGCTGTGTTCACTCCCACAACGGCGCAAACCAAGTGGAAGAAAACTCCATCCATGCGCAGTTTTTGCGCTTGTCTTGAGCGAGACGAGAATCCACATCCCTAGTTATGAGGGTGTGCGCACTTTTGCAACAACATTATTGCAAATGTCTATTTTTACTTCCCCTCTCAGGAAAAGTTTTGAAATGATTAACGTTGATCCAAAAAACTACGGGGGGTGTAGACTTTTGCAATCATTGTAAATCACAACAACCTCTATTTGTTGCTCGAGAATAGTGAAGTAAACATCCTGTAATACTCATTTGTAAGCATTTTTGTCAACATGAGAAATAATTGAAGCGCTGGTGTTAGTACTTTTCTAGACTAAGTGCAATTTCTGCAGAAATTGCGTGGGAATGCTGGAAGCTGAAAGAAATTATTTGAAAATGACACATTTTTAATGGAATTGTTTCATTACATTTAATTAAAAGGTGGTATTTAATGATACTCCATTTCCTGATATGATAGTCGGTTGGTATCAAAATGTGGTCCAAGCGGCATTTGAACCCGGGTTCTCCGTGGTAGCTTCCAGCATTACCACAATAATAACTTGCCACTATTCCCAAATCTCTTCTAACAATTGCGGGCGCGATGATGGATATGAAGAAGAAGCACTTTTGCTTGTTGCTGCCCTACAAAATATGTAAATAGCGTGGGAAATGTGAATATTTTCCAGAGCAACGGAACAAATCTTTATTCCGGTGCCGCCGTTTGAAGGTTCTCCAAACGATCCCAGATGGTATGATTGACTGAACGTGTTACTTTGTGACGGAGAAAGAGGAAATATTTGCATGATAAATGACAAGACTGTGAGAGGCCGTTTGAACCATTAAGCGCTTGTTCAAGGTCGTGAAGTGTTGACGCTTGCTTTTATATTGTGCCATTTTTGAAAAGATCCAAATGATTTTGTCACTCAGTGTTGACGCTGGTAGCGGTGTGGGGGAGGAGAACTGTGCTCGTATCAGGAGAGACTCTAATCTGTGTCTCCTCTGTAATGCAGATTTCAGTCGCTGTAAGTCATCAAAAGCAGCCTTCGCTATTCGCTGCCATGTACAAGATTTGGATTTGAAATAATAACGACACCCAGTTTGTCTTTTGCGCCTCACAAATGCAAACCGGGGGGAGTCGTCCCCGAGCGGTACTGCTCAATTATTAAAAGATCGAAGTCTTTTATGTATATATATATATATATTAGGGATGTGAATTGCCCAGTACCTGGCGATTTGATCCATATCACGATTTTATAGGTCACGACTCGATTCTGATTAATCCCGATACGAATCTATAAATACATTATTGTGATTTTTTTTTTCAATTTCAAATTTAGAAAATACTAATCAGTAAACGTGTTACATGCACACTGTAAGATTTGCATAAAAATGTCTTATTTATCTGACAGCGTTGAAATAAAAATATTATGGATTAATGTTCCATTAATATAACATTCTTCCATGCTTAAAATGACTTGAGTAAGACATTTTGTTGAATATTTCCATCAAAAATTGATGTTTTATCTAACATGGATTTGGCTGCATGCTGAACGATACGAGAATTGCGCGCTGTCATGTCGCGATATATTGCCAAATTGATTTTTTTAACACCGCTGAGAGAGAGAGAGGGAGGGAGAGAGAGTGAAACTAAAACATTTGTATTATTTATGCCTGAATGGGGTAATAATATATATTTTTTAATTATTAATAATATTTTTTAATAATAATTTTTAAAAAAGACTAAAATGTCTGTTGCGGAATATTATAATATTGTCACTGTACATCCACCGTTGGTTGAATGCACACCAGTTGCATTGAGCCTTAACATAGCTAGTTTATTTTGGGCCGCATTGACGCATGATAATGAAATTACTTTTTTTCTCTGCATTGCATCCATTTGGATGAAGAGCGTCAGGATGGCATCACAGCATTGAATTCCGAGTCATCCTATTTATTGTCAGCATTTGAAATGAAAGGCGTCTCGCGTTCTATTCATCAACTGCATCCTGGTTTGCTGCAAGGACAAAAGTAACTTTGCAAAAGTGTCCTCCAGGGTTATTCCGGGTTAGAGCCACTAGAAACAAGATTAATGCCGAACCTTCACACTGTTTGTACCTAATGCGGCGTTTCATCTCTGTTCATGTAAATGTATTCCATCTTTTTTTTTTTTATCTCATGGCCCAAACGTCTTCTGTTTTGTTGCATTTTAAGCAATACAAGCGCCTCGCTTGCCTCTGTGCTGAAATTGATTGAACGCAGAGAAACACTCTACATAGTCTGCTTTTAAAATCGTTAACCGCTCACGAGGCAGAGTGTGAGAGAGTAGAATAACGACTGCTTTGCTGTTACCTGGCGGGGTGGCCGTCTTGACCGTGGAAGTGGAACCTAGCAATAAAAGGTGATTCACAGTCAGAAAGAAAAGCATTTGAGAGTCTCTGTAGAGATGGAGCAAAGCACTATTTACCTCCGCTGCCTGGAGCCAGCCTGTAGGTACGAGAACAGTTGGTCTATGACGCACACGCGGCACACTCGCTCAAGGATTCTTCCGGCGGGAAAAAAAAAAATCATCTGAGTTTAACTTGTCAGAGTCAGACTTAGTCTACACTTTTATTCTGTGATCAATTTCAGCCTTTTAAAACAGTCTGGGTTTTATTTATTTTTATTCTGAACCCAAACCGTGAAATACAGCAGACCAACAGTCTGCGATATATGGCAGCAAACACTGCAAATCTGATTTAATAGCGCTTTTTGATTGTCACTGTCTGAACACCTGAACACACGACGACAACAGTTGGAAACTATACCAGGGAATGCTAGGCGCTAAGCTAACTTGCTCCGTACTAACCTAGCTACAAACTACGGCTGGCTAATCTTCTCCGAATAAACTAAACTTTTGACAAGTATCGTTGTCACTAAAGGAGGACGAGCTAAGCTAAGGAGTAGCAGAGATTTGCCACCATTTTGTGCCTCTTTGGGGTATTTCAGAAAGAGTGCAAAAAGCATGAATAGCGGAGGGGGTTAGTGTTTAGCTAGGGATAGGTTTCTCATGAAAAAAATAACCATAATACATAAAATAATAATAACCTTGAGTACTAATAATTGTATTGTTTTGGGTCGTTAAAACATGAAACATCCATTCATCTTAATAAAAAACAAATACCAAAACTATTCATTTCTTAAAATAGATTTAGTATATATTTTTTTTAATTCATACTTTTATACTTTAAATGACTGTAAATTGTTTGTAATGGTTCTCTAGGGATACTGAGCAGCCAGACTTTTTACTTCTTTTCTTCTTCTTTTTTTTATCACATTTTGGTAACTACCGGGGAATGCTAGGCGCTAAGCTAACGTGCTCCGTGGCCAACTAGCTACAAACAACGGCTCGCTAACTTTCCGCTGTGTGGATCCACTCCTAAGTCACTACTCTTTGCCTCCATGTTTAAAATTTGACAAGTAATTGTTATCACTAAAGAAGGACGAGGAATAGCTAAGCTAACGAGTAGCAAAGCTTTGCCGCCATGTTGTGCCTTTTTACTTGGGTGTTTTACAAAGAGTGTGAAAACATGAGCATAGAGTTAGTTTTTTTTTAGCTGGGTGTAAATATACACTTTTTAATGATAAATATTAGCTCCGACTAAATTTATAACCATGACTTTTATACCTTAATGGAGCTTAAATGGTCTGTGAAGCTTCTTTGGGGATATTACACCAAACATCCAGATCTTTGGTTTTCATCACAATCACACATTTCCTCTGCCATCACTGGATACTTCTGTAGTGTCTCATCAGAAAATAAATAAAACAATCGCGAGGCCGTGTCTCCCAACATGTTGTGCGGTGGTATTATCACCATGTTTATTTATGGAGACCTTTGGCACCTGTTAAATAGCTTGTTGTCATGCACACAGGTCAAAGTTGAGCTCGCACGATTCCGCCTCCCGCCGTACTAATGACACTGCTTTTCCCGCCGCCGCCGCCGTCTTTCTACCTTTTTTCGCGCTCATTGACTATGGATGAGCATCTGGTCAGTGCGGATGTTCAGTCAGATTGCCGCGCTCCTCCTGAGAGCGTCTGACCGCGTTTCCGAAGCCAGCACGCGGATAAACAACGTGCTGCTCTCCCGCGTCACAATGACAATGACTCACGCTGTTGTGGAAAGTGTCGAAAGAACATTTGAACTTGTCGACAATATTTTGATGACTCAATTCTGTGTGGGTAAGTTTAAGACCACACTCTCAACAAAGAAAAGTAAATACAGTAGACATACTATTTGAGGGGTACAGTGACTTGTAACGTGTACCTACCATAGCTTTGGAAAAAAAAAGATGATACATTCTGGACTCCATTATAGTTAAAACGAATGGAAATGGACAAAAATTGACTTCTACTGCTCCTGATTGACAAACTACTATATTATGTACTATAACATTTAATCATGATGCTGTTTATTATACAGGGGATATTAAAGGTCTGCACGCCCCTGCCAGGTGTTTGTGATGAAGGAATTCAACCAAGGTAAATCATTTGAAAACTATTTCCACATTAAGTGCCTCTGGTTAACCCAAAATCAAGTTCCGATGTTCTAGTAAGCTTTTAATTGTTAACTTTTTAATAAAAAAATATTTTAACTCCTTCAAACCCAAAAACAGGTAAAATTGTTTTTAAATACTTTGTCCTTCCCTCCTAAAAACGTGTTTACACGTTTTAGTTTTTTAATGTTTTTTTTTATGAACGAGTATACAGAAGGCTTTGATGCATCTTCTGACATGAAGAGGTGGCGTAGAGCAATTGTAGTTATAAAAAAGGCCAGCAGGTGGCAGCAGAGTGTAAGAGATCAGCCAGGCACATGTTGCAACAAGCTCTTTTTGACAGTGTTTTCAACAGATTTGTGAATAATGATGAAACCTAGCTTTATTCTAATGCTAATTGCTGCAAAATGGAAACAGATACAAATATATATTTTCTCCTGATGAACGAAGAAACTCTAATCTTTCTTTCAGTATATTCCATGTTTTTATAGCAATAGAACACAATATACTGGGGGCCTTGCAAAATCAGTCAAAATCCAGTAAAACAGCGGAGAGCGTTGCTTCAGTGAAAATGGCTGGGAGTGAATGAGTTCATCTAATTTGTTATGCTTTTATTTCATTATATGAATATATTCTATTTTATTTGTATTTATTCATTCTTAGTTGTGCATGGATTTCCATGCATTTATCACATTTGATAATTCAATCAAAACAGATTATTTGTCATATTAAAAATGGTCCATTTTTACTATAGTTGCATTTTCTAATTTACTTATACAGATCATTTTAATAATATTAATATAGACATTAAACGACCGTAATATTGAAACTATTAATGATAATGAATCGACTTTCTGCGGTCATGTTGAGAATGGCGATGAAAGCACAACTTCCCCAGTGGACTCGGCCACCGGCGACCGTGCACAAGCCATCAAAATAACACTTTGCGCTGACAAATCCGCTCCCTGCAGCCACTGTCATGATGGCTCCCGTCTACTGGGACCAATCGAGAAAACACTTAAAGAGCACTTGAGAGTGACAAGAACACGAGGCAGCGTGGAAGGCTCATCCTGGACTTTGGTTCCCAGCAGACTGGGAGGATTAGCGAGAAAAGACACACACAAAAACACGTAGTCCTCATTGGGGCACACCTATCGACAATTTAGACTTCAATGAACCTAACATGCATGCTTTTGGAATGTGGGAAGAATCTGTAATACATGGACAGGGAGATTTGAACGTTGAGTCTCAAAACTGTGAAGCAGATGTGCTAATAACCGCGATCCACCGCACTGGTAGATCCAGATGATCTAACAATCCGAAATACATTAGCGTTCTGATTCTCTATGTGGTGCACAACCCAAATACACAGCTGAAAAAAAATGTGATTTTAATAGTGATAATAAATCAACAACAAAAAAAAAATACAATTTCTGCAAGTACAGCAGTAGCCGGAGGCATTTATTGACCCAACTGCAGACAAAGGGGGATGTATCTATTATGGCGGAGGCCTTTATTTATACAAATGCATTTCTGAAATATGAAGCAATTTTACTGGAATATTAAAATGACAATGTCAAGTGAAACTGGAATAAATCTCCACGCTGAAACAATGCCTTAGTAGGTGCTGCTTTTCAAACGGACTTACAGTTACTACCCGGCCACGACTTGAGGAACAATTTGTTTTTGCACTTAATATACAACAGTAATGATATGATAAGTGCCACCGGAGCCAAGACTGCCCTGATCAATTCATCAAGTCCAATATTAGGATACATTTCCTTCACGGGCTGTTAAATCCATAGTGCATTATCTGTGTGTGTGTGTGTGTGTGATTGATCTGCCTCGAGTCTCGGTCATCTGATGCCGCCTTAAACTGGACAGGGGTCAAAGTGGGGAAAAAAATAGCCCCTCGTCTTGAACGCTTCCTTCCTCCGCAGCCACCGGTGCGACGACCGCCATTTCATATACAGAGAATATCCTGTGCCGGCAGCCAGGATCGTGAATTCACCGGGCGGGTTTTAAGATGGACTTGAAGCGTCAAAGCGCGCACTCGCATTCAAGGCTTTTTAATATTTGATGTTTGTTGATTTAAGCGCCACAGCAGGTGGCACATGGAGCCACGCGGGCTTTTTCTGCAGCCAAAATTATTACACCAACACACACGGCTGGGATTTTAAAGAATTTATTTAGCACTTGAGAACCCCCCCCCCCCCACCCTCTAGCTTCTCTCAAGTAATAACACATTTCTCCCCTGAAAACCTTCCATGTTGTTTGACATTTTCCATAAATCAATTCGGGATGGAAGGATGCTATTCGAAATGGATTTGTAGTGTTGACTTGTTTTGTCACATACAATGTAGTTATACTAATCCAAACATAAATGTAAAAACTGTCTATATTATATCAAGGTAGTGAATACAAGCTTTTGAATGGATTTTTTTATTTGATTGTTTTAATTTACTGATTCACTCCACTTTTTGCAATTGCTGGTATCAAGTGTTGCTTGCATGATGATTATATATACACACTGTACTGTTCTTATATTTTATAATATTATGGCTCATTTTTGAGTCGTATAGACTAAAAGGAAATCCTTTCCTTACTGGATGGCTTAAAGTCTCGCAAAAGGAATGGGACACAAATCAAGGACTGCACATTTACAGTAAATAACCAGGAGAGCAACTTGTTCATGTCGTACAATCTTGACCAATTCACAGTGAGTCCTCCAAATAAATAAAATAAATTAACAAATAAATAAAAAGCTCACCCCGTTACAAGAGCAATCAACATCCGTCTGTTCCTCGTCAGAACATTTCTGTCCATGTTTTAGCGGCCCACTGATATCACAGTGGCTATGTATCCTTTAATTTAACAACAAAAAATACACACTGTATACATGTTTAAATTCGAAATGGTATCAACCGGACTTGTGTATCAGTGATTTAATGCAGTCAACCGCCCGCTTGCTAACGCCTTTAGCGCTCTTGCGCGGGCCACTAAACATGATAAAGAATTTGGAAGAAAGAGACGTGTTTTTATACACACATTTTTTTTTGCTGTGGGATATAACCTTGCAAACGCTGACCCTTAAGCCACTAAAGTGATGCTAACATTAGCTTCCAGGATGTGCATTATCAGCAGGCCCGATGAGATTTTTGTTTTAAAGAAATATTTTTTGCTTTCTTGTGATAGTTTAGCACATTTATAGCTATCGGAGACAATATGTCCAACGATTGTATCGTAGGACAGTGACTCCCAATCTGTCTATCAAGCTACAATGTACGTTAATGCTAATGTGGCAATGTTAAATTTGCCTTAAAACAACTTGTACTTGATCCTTATCTTGGGACATTCAAAGCAGTCGTACATCAAAACCACTTTTGTTTTTTGGTGATAGTTTGGCACGTTTTTTAACTATTGGAGACCGTATGTGGAACAATTGCATGTTGGTTTTTTTAGCTAATGCTAATATGCTAATGTTAAATTTGTTTGAAAACAACTTGATCCTACCACTGAATTATTTGACCTACAAGAGAAAAAGGGGGGTTAGCAAACGGGTACGAAGACTGACACTTTGGTGCTTTTTTTTTGCCCCCCCCAGATACATTTTATCTCGTAAGAATAACTGTGAGAGAAACGAAGAAGCTCAAGGGCAGAAGGGTGGGGGCCCGGATGGTGAGCTATCAAAAGAGACTCACAGTAGGAGCGGATGGATGGCTTATTGTCTTTCTAAGGGTAGACGGCAAATAAAACCTGCAGGTAAATTTACAGCTGATATCACAGTTATTTATCGTCTGCAATGCCCATGCAGTGTAACCGCAGTGTGTACGCAAGGCTTCACTTTCTTCACATGATGTCCTTGGGACATTGAAAGCAGCAGCAGATTTTCTTTCTGTACCGTCCCTTCACTCACTTTATGCTTGGTTGCTTCTGCTCCTTTCCTCAATGATCTTGTTCATTATGTCAGAATTTCCGCCACGTCTGTTTTTTTTATCTGTTAAAACGTCAACTTGCGGCTGCAATTTAGTACCACTTCGACAGACAGTTCACAAATTCAATCTGCTGCTCCGCCCCTTGCTCTGCCTTTGTTTATACGCGGAGCCATTGGCGCAATCAATTTTGGAATAACGTGGAAAAAGTGAAGTCGTGACGACGTTTCCGGCTGCGCCGTAAAGCCTGAATTCATCTCAAGAGTTTGTCCTCGGGAATTAACGGTCCGCGTTCATTCTGCGCAGCTTAGCGGGCAAATTGTCCTCCGGACGCCCACCGCAGGCGGTGATGGTGTTAATGGCCGCCGGCGGTCTGTGCCTCTCCAGCTCCGCCTCCCCGGCGGCGTCCCCGTCCAAGTACAAGAGCTGTACCTGCTCCTCGGGCCGGCCTCCTTGGCGAGCGGCGGGGATGGAGCTGGACCTGAGCCTCTGGATGCTGAGCGGCAGGTCGCCCGTGCTCGAGGCCTTCCCGCCGGGCAAGGGCACCGCCGGCTTCACCCCCCGCCTCAGTTGCTCATCTCTGGTGGAGCTCATGCGCTGAAGTTTGCTGGGCAGCCTGGTGGCCTGGTCCTCGGCGGGCTCCGCGTTGTCGGCCGAGAGGAGCCTCCCTCTGCGGGGCCCTCGGCCGCCGTTGCCCAACGGAGGGGAGGAGGGCGCGGCGGCCACGGAGAGCGGGTTGGGCGACGTCAGCGACGACGTCTCCTCCTGCTCTTTGACGCTGTAGGGAGGCGTTGGCACCTCGAAGGTGTTGTGAAACTGAGAGTAGTCCACCCTGAAGAAACCCTCCTCCAGGGACATGACGGGCAGGAAACGATGGCCCCACAAGACTTCATCTTCCGTGTAAGACGTCCGGGCTTGACATGTCATACCTGCCGCGGGGAGACCATCCATCAACGGGGAGGAATATTTCAAATGGCAATGAGCGGGAAAGGCTGGATTGAGGATGTTGCGCGGGAAATTGGACCATTAAATAAAAACGGACAGCAAATGGAGTGAAGTAAAAAGTGGAGAATTGCTTCAGGGAAGAAAGACAGATGTAAAAAAAAAAAAAAAAAAAAGAAACACGACGGAAATGGAGTCGGGCTTGAGCCATTGCATTATTCAACGGCATTAATTAAACATTCCGTTAAATATTGCATTTCATGTGAGAGAAAAATGCTTGAGGCTAATTTACACAAATTATTAAGGGAATACTTTTGTTATTAGTTAAATACGAGATTTCCCAAACTTTATCAGTTGACTCAGACTTACTAAATTTAAAGTAGACAAGCGTAAGTTCAATTCTTGGCCAGTAACGCAGTACGCAGCCACAGCTGAAACCCAAGCCCGGATGAGAAAAATGTGAGAAGCCCCCGTCAAATCTGAACCCCAAAAAAGACGGGTGATCTCTAACCAGTGGTCTCGACGATGCCTTCGAGGATGACGACGATCTCAAACTGCTCGTTCATGAGCGAGCGCTGTGACAGGTCGAAGAACGGGCTCTTGCTGTTGATCTCGTGGCAGATGGTGAGCGGCGACACCAGGAAGAGCTGGTCCGCACCCGTGCCGAAGCCCACGTCCAGCTCGCACTGATCCAGAGGCAGGAACTCACCTTCGGGGGTCTGACGAGACTGCGGGAACAATTCGGGTGATAGAGCGTGAAACTCAACACTAAAACAATCACTGGCCAAATAGCTCAGTCAGATAACCAACTCGTTTTCTGACCACGCGGACCGGGTTCGAGTCTCGCTTTTTTGTATTTTTGCGCTATTTAACATTGCCGATAGAGGTCGCTAAACTAAAACCCGTAACACTTGGTCGTAATTTGGCACCTTTTCAAAACGACCTATGTGGTCGTATTTATTGGAGGACTGGCTCCTAAAATGGCATCCAGTGTTTTCCTCACCATAAAAGAATGTTGCCGTCATTGCTTAGCCCAAGCCTGCTAGCTTGTGAACTAGCTGGTGGCAACAGGAGCATCTGCGCACCACAACAGGTGAAGGTGAGAATGTGTAATATGTCCCGTAGCTTCGAGTGTTTCATAAAGGGATCGAGAGGGGTGTGATCTTCTCCCCTTGAACCCTGCAAAAAATAAAAATAAAAGAGGTTCCACAGCAGTCCTAGATGGGCATCATTAGGCTGTAAAGACAAAGTCATCTTTTAGCATCTAATTTAAAATTGGGAGACACAATTATAGGAGAGAAAAAATGGAAGTTGGCCCTTAAACAATCCTTTCCATTTAATATGCAATATTAGGTTATTTTGATATTTTGCCAAACTTTCCAGACCAGTTGTCAAACATTTGTCAACTGAATGCTAATGCTAAAAGCTAACTAAAATGTACCTCAAACAGCGCCGATTCAGAGATGTTTTTATTCAGGATTTTTTTTTTTTTTTTTTGAGTGAGCGACGACAGATGGCAAACAGGCAATGATTTGTATTCACAGTGATGTAGAGGACAGGAGGGTGTGACATTTCACAGGAAGACGTCTGTGCCCGCAGATCCCTGGCTCGCCTCGACAGGAGAAGCGTCACGACGCCCTGCTCCAGTTTTCGAGGTGAACTAACTCTGTTTACTCCACTCCAAAAGACAAAAGTACTTTGAGCGTACCTTTTCCCAAGTGTAAATGCTGACTCGGCTAAAAACAAAACAAAAGGAACCACCTCCTGTGTCTTTTGCTTTTTCTTGGTCTTTATCCCAAAAACGGAGCAGCCTCAACAAAGGGATATCAAAAGAGGATTAAAAACACATCAGGAGTTGACCCAAATTGAAATCAGTCGAACTGCAGTTGTTCGAGTAAACATTGGCCCAGTATTTCGGTCCTTTGAGAGGGCAATGTCTTGCCAACTGCTCTTGTTGCCGAAGGTCCCAATTGCCTTCGGATCATTAACATGCTCCTGCTGTGTACTTTGAAGTTGCTTTCTTTGCCTTGCTCATGATCGCCCTCACACCGCGAGGGCAACTCATGCTAAGGACAAGATGACATCAATGTTGCTCAGGTAACAGCCAATTACAGCGCAGCTTCGGAAAACAGGTGAGCTGTGATTGGTTGTTGCCTGAGCAACTGTGATGTCATCTTCAGTCAACAGCAAGTGGCAAAATGGCCGCCCCCCCTGAGATGGATGAAAACGGCTGGATTTTGCTCCATAACTCATATTCCACGAATGTAATATTAATCAGAATGTCATGTTTTGACTAGTGAGGTCACATATAACAAATTATTGTCAAGAAATGTTGATGGTTGACTTCCAATTGTGTTGCTGCCACAAGGGGACATTATACTTAAAGTTTGGAAAAAAACGACTTTTCCAGAGCCAGCAGAGACCCACAGTGGGCAGAACTAGACCACGTCCCTCACGTTCATGCATTTGTATGACTATGCAAATCACATTTCTCAATTTTGCCATTGTGCAGGGGTCAGATTATTTCTGCATTGTAATGATTTATTAATGACAATTCAAGAAGGGATAACTTTTTTAAATTAATATGCATTATGAAGACTGCAGGCGGATAATTTCATTTATAGCACATACTTTATGGTAAGTAGCGCCATTGGGATGTCCGAGTGAATATGTTACATAAATAAAACAAAGAAAAAGTCTCTGCAAAAAATTTATGTTGAAATGAATCACATTTATGGAAGATTTTACTATCTATCATCTGAGTACATGTATTGATTAATTGTACACCTGTAAACAAATCAGCACCACCTCATCTTTCTTCAGCTTCGCCAAAAAAAAAGGGCTGATTGTTAATGCGAAAATATTATTCATTTGAAAGCATTTAGTATTGAATCGTGTCGTCCAATTTGGGCCCAAATAGTTATCCGCCGTTTTATCTGGCATTTTATAGATGAAACCATTAACCAACTCGTAAAACAAGCAATCAGCGCATAATGGAAATCAGGGTCAATTTTCGAGCACACGTAAAAAGGGTTATAAATAACGAGCATACTGGCAACGTAATCAACTGATTTTTCTTTGGCAAAATCCAAAGTATCCAGGCCGCGCAACGATTTACAGCCCCGTGTCTGTGCCGGCTAAACCCACATCACTTGATCACGGCAGGTTTGCGCAGCTCCACATCTTTATTAGGACTTGAGATTTATTACATCACGCCTTATTTCCCCACCCCCGTCACCTTCAAGGGCCACCCGCCAGACTCTGACCTTGAGCCGTGTGTTGAAACACTGGGGAAAGGAACTGCCGTCTTGTTGTTTCCGCCAGGCTCGTGCACACTCAATTTATTGTACAGACCCAACACCAATGGCATTGACCTCTAAACCTTCTCCTTAAAAGACACAGTCATAGATATTTTAGTACATTTTTCTTAAAATCGGCAATTGGTGCATATTAGTTGGTTCATTTTGAGGTTTTAAGTAAGACACATTACGCCTTTTTGCTTTCTTTTTTTATTTGTTTTAATTCAAAATGTATTGATAATCTTGGGTGTCAAAAGTTGATAAATCAATTACGTCATTGATTTTTCTTAAATACAGTAATATTGTGCCGCTTCTTCTGGGGTTCCCATCTTGGCCACCAGGAGGCAGTATAATACCGTCATGTGTACACAAATGAAGAATTGTACTTCTACTACTACCGTATGTTTTTCTGTAGAGGATAAAAAATAAATAAAAATACACCTCTTGTTATATTGTCTGTCAATGTGTTGCTCCACAGTTTGTGTTCAAATAGCCATTATTTCGAAAACTGCAGCTCTCGATGCTAACCGCTGGCAAATGATTGCCGTTTTGCAATTTGTTTAGCATTAAGCTAAGCTTTTGCCATTGCCACCAAACAGTGCTTGTATTTCAAGTATGTGCTCGCAAGTCAAAGCAAAAATCTCGAAACATGAAAGTCAGTTCACTCGTATCTCAAGGCAACCACTGTACTTGACATTTTATTGGGTATACATTTACATCTCTGGCATTGGATAACAGGCGTGCCTAATGTTGTGTTGAGTTTATACGCGTTGACTTCTCTGTGACTTTCCCCGGAGGGTGAAACTGTCACTTGAGATCATCACGCCGCGACAAAAGCGTGGCTAAGTCTCTTGAGTCACAACAAAGCAGCGTCGGCGCGCTCTCTTATCGGCAAATGTTTGGACTGCAGGAAAAAAGCGCTTTTGATGTGAAACGCTTGTTATTATGAGCCTTGGACACACCGCGGACTGACTACAATGACACAACATCAACCTATGTGTTGTAGGAGATGTCAAACAGAAGTTAGGGGCAGTAAATCCAACGGTGGCGACAGCCAAAATAACATCAGCCATCTGGGTTGCAGATTTCCACTCTTTGAACAAGAGTGACTAGAAAGATAACGCAAGGTCCACGAATTGGCTCAATTGCGGCTGTGATCAAAGCGTATAGAGTGCCCCCACCTGCATTGTCCCCTGGGGGGCCATCCATCTGAGCTGAGGACATTTAGAGGCAGGCTGAACTTCGAATTACAGCCCCTTTGAAAGCTTTTCTGCTGACTGAGGCGGGACACGGTGCGATGACCCTCATGCTGCGGGTCCACGCGGCATGAGCCATGAAAGAAGCAAGAGCACACACGGGCGAAAAGTAGACTTCGTGAAAGGTACTGTATGGGGGTTAATCTCATTTGCTAACGCTAGCGCGGTACCCTAGTGGTTAGTACGTCTGCCTCACAGATGGGGAGTTGGAATCTTCCTGCGTGGAGTTTGAAGACTCGAAATCAGGGATGGGCACAGTCAGAGTGGCTCTCAATTTTTATTATTATTATTTTTAATTGCTGTGGAGGAGCAGTTTCGAGTTGTAATAACAATGTTCACCGCTAGATGGCAGACTGCACTTGAAGATGTGACAGAACTACTCCACCAGAGAAGAATTGTAAGTCTCAGGTCAAGAAAATTGCCTCTCTGTTAAAATACCAGCAAACTTTAAGACTGCCGAGTTTCCAAAAGTACAAACAAGATTTGAGCATTAATAATGTGGCCTGATTTAAATTGTCCATAGGTTGGAATGTGACTGTGAATATATTTGTTTAATCTAAACGTGCCTCCTGTACAGTCAGCCGGCACAGGTTCCAGTCCACCCGTGACTCGAAGAACAATAAGTGGCATAGAAAATGGATTGATGGAGTTTTTACATTCAACATGCACTTTTCTTATTGACCGGCCCCGTTTTGATTGCACGGTGCCATAATATGATGTGCTGTGTTAATCACGCCGGCCCTCAGGGGTCACAATTCAATTCTGGAGAGGAATGGAAATCCAATGCGCCGTAGAAGGTGCTCATAAACCATAATGAGTCATTTCAGAAGAATGGAGGTGGTTGAAGTATTCACACACTATACTTAAGTAGAAGTAGGGATACTTGTGTTTAAAGAAAAAAAAAAAGAGTAAAAGTAGAAGTACTGATTAAACTCTTTTAGTAAAAGTCAATATTCTGATATGTAGAATTTGTATTTAAGTACAAAAGTAGAGTAAACATTTATTTTTTTACTGTTGATTATATACATCACCTATTTTTTGGTTACTTAGCACAAAGGAAAAAATATTGTATTAATTTGTTTAGTGTTAAAAACATTTAAATGAATAAAATAAATAGGGGTGTCAAAATTAGCGCGTTAATTTTGAGTTAATTTCAAGTTTCTTTAACGCCACTATATTTTTTTAACGCATGATTAATAACTGTCCCTTACTTGGAAAGCCTGTACTGGGGGAAATGCAGTCGCAACGCAGCATACGTGTTCACGTCAAAATTTAGCAGTAATAAAAATACATATATTTGTGGAGACTGGGGTCAAGTTGTATTTTACAATTTTAAAAATGTGCAGAATTTCACAAGTTACTTCATGTTAAATATTAGATAGTTCTTAATATAAAAAGAGAAATGCACTGAGCTGTCACAATGTCTTACAAATGCAATTATGCCATCTAGTGGCAGAAAAAAATGACCAACAGAAATCAATATCACACTGTTTTTTTACAGTACATCTTTTTAATTTTACCTCAATTTTATGTATTGTGAAATTACTGTATCAATGGCTAAAAGGTGCAGCCATATTTCTATTAGTTTAATTTTTATTTTTATTTTTCCCACTTTTATGTTGAGTATGAAAGCTTAGAAGAAATTATTCCACATTTTATTGAAGTCATGCGATTCATTACGATTGAAAATTGTAATCGCCTGACAGTCCTAAAAATAAAATAAAAAATCTTGGGGACGTGTTCTTGTGTGAATTGACAAAAAAAGAAAAGAAAAGCTAAATTAGCTAATGATAATAACTGAAAATAATGCACTTGTCCATTGAGATTGTGCTGCAGATGCTGTAATCGAATAGAAATAGAATATAGTGAGAATTGTAACGCTGTCTCTCTTTGTTGACCACCAATTATAACGTTTTGCATTGTGTGTTAGCATTTAGCTAGTGGGCTTTCGTAAGGTACATTTATGTCGATTTGAGACGCAACATATATTGCGTCTTCGTTTGCCGTTTAGTTTGACACTCGTAAACTACTCATTTCTTTCTTTCTTTCTTTCTTTTAAACGTTGCCTGCCAAACTGGAGGCCAGATTGTGAAGTCCCCTCGAAATATTTATTGGGCAGACCTTCGCGAGCGCAATCGAAAGGTCGAAGTTGAACTTTTCGCGCCCCCTCACCTTGATGAGCTTGCACCTGATCTGCGCGGAGACCATGTGGCTGTTCCTCAGGTTGCCCACCCTGAACATGAGGCACAGCTTCCCGTCCCGCTGCGAGATGACGGCGTCCTGGCTGAACATGAGCGTCTCGGCGCGCTTCTTGGGCTGCGACATCTTGATGAACATGCAGCCGATGAGGAAGGCGTCCACGATGGAGCCCAGCAGCGACTGGAAGAGGAACAGGATGATCCCCTCGGGGCACTTCTCGGTGATGTAGCGGTAGCCGTAGCCGATGGTGGCCTCGGTCTCGATGAAGAAGAGGAAGGCGGAGGGGAAGTTGTACACGTTGGCCACGCACGGCGTGTAGGACGCGTCGTGGCCGCCGCCGCTGCTCAGGTCGCCGCGGATGTAGGCGATGAGCCACCACATGGACGCCATCACCAGCCACGCCACCGTGTAGGTGAGGATGAAGATCAGGAGGTTCCAGCGCCACTTGAGGTCCACCAGGGTGGTGAACAGGTCCGAGATGTAGCGGCTGGTCTCGCCGCCCAGGTTGCCGTGCTGCACGTTGCAGCGGCCGTTCTTCTCCACGAAGCGTTGCCTCTTCCTCTTGGCCGGCGCGCACAAACTCGCGCCCCGGCTGGTGTTCACCACCTGGTAGTCCTCGCCCAGTTTCCTGCGGATGGCTGCCATGGCGCGGGTGCGAACCGATCGCCCCCTTTTTTTTTTCCTCTTTCAAGCGCTCAAGACTTGCTGTTGGCGCAAGTTTGCTGCCCCGCGCGCCCGCAACCGCCCCCGCCCGCGCGGCCAACCCCCCTTCCCACGGCAAGAGCAGTGCGCTTCCTACCCGCCGCTCGCATCTTCTGAAGTGCAAAACTGCAAATGCGCGCGAGGGTCTCGCGTTCGAGTGCAGGCGCGCGCGCGCGCGCGAGCGAGCGAGCGCGCACGGTCCTTTGACGCGTGTGCCAACTTTCCCTGCGTGATAACGACACTGCACTGCATTTACAAAAAAAAAAAAGCTACGCTCTCCAAGTTAAGATCTTTAATTGGTAATTATCTACTTAAGTTGCCGCTAAATGCTAATAACAAGCTTCGGCGAGCACTTCAGCATGTATTGGAGAGCTTCCCCAAACTGGATGGATAGACAGATGGATAGAAAGCCTTCTAGAACATCTGAAATATAGGCTATTTGGGCTAAAAATTTTAATTGATCACAGCATTAGCACCAAACAAGGTTATTTTAGTGAACGAAAACAAACGAAAATGTAAAACTAAAATTAAAACGTTAAAGAAATAAAATAAAAACACAAATGTTTTTTATGAAAACAAAACTAACTGAAACTACAATATATGTTTACAAAACAAAAGACCTATTAAGTGAAAATGTCCTTTGTTTTTGTCTTTGGTATTTAATTTAATACATGAGCCTTTGGAGATGATTTTAAATGTGATTTTAAGTAGCTATATTTATTTCGATATTAATTTGAATAAGGACGTTGGAATGTGTTAATTTTTAATCATAATTAATCGCATGACTTCACTAGGTAACTCACAATCACAAATTTTATATCTGTTCGAAATGTACAATAAAAAAATATAGGTCTTCATACTCTTAACAAAAGAAGAAAAACATTTAAACTAATAGAAATAGTTTGAATTAATTTTTGACGTCTATAGCCGTCAATGGCAGTGAATGAGTTAAATATTGCAAACAAGTAATACACATTAAAAAAAAACGAAAACTAATACTGAAACTAACCTAAAATTAAGTATTTTTTTAAATAACTAAAACAAATCAAAACAAACAGAACCTAAAGACTAACTAAAATGAAAATTCTCAAACTATAATAACACTGGCACCAAACCTCCAGGTTGGAGAAATGTCAAGAAGCCTACTAGAACATCTAAGCTTTATATGTTGTTGATTCCCCTCTCAAATATATACATTTTTTGAGTTGTACAGCTTGTAGGTCACATTTACTGATGGAAAAGGGTTTTGAAATCTTGCTGAAATTGTTTTAATCACAAAAACCTGCCATTTGAACAGGGGTGTGTAGACTTTTTATATCCGGAAATATTAATGAAACGATGCCTGATGTATCCGAGGGGGAAAGGACTACAGTATGGCCAATGTCTATTGGAGGCTATTTAGTTCCCCCTAGTGTTACTGTAGGGGAAGCAAGCCTGTGCACTGCAGTCACTGTACAAAAAGCTCGAGCTATCATTGCACTTTTATGGCTTTAATATCCTGCGAGGTGGGCAACATTTGACATTGAATTCGGGAAAAAGTACAAATCGTTACCTCGGAGTCCGATAATATGTGATACATGAGTGTCAATTGAGAAAGAGCAATTTACTTGTATTGTCCCCCTGTTTGTTTCTGCCAGCGCATGATCCCCGGAATGAGAATGAGCAAGGATGCTGATTCATTCCCATGAATGTGCCGCCTTGCTATTGTTGTCAAAAGTAGCGCAACTATTGATGGAATATGAATCATCCATCCTCCGTGGCTGAAAACTGCAGCTGTACTTCATCAACGTGCGATCATCGCGACAAATGTTTTAAAAGTCTTCCCTTTGGAGTCAAACGGTAAGCGCTGTGGTGTGTACTTGGATGAGGGACAGCGATTGTGTTATTTTGCTGCAGAAAAACAAGACTGCGGATTCACACAAGCCAGGGGGGAATATTATGAAGTACTTTTTCACTATTGGTTGTGAAAACAGCTGCAGCCCTTGATGGTAAATGAATCATGCGGAAATCTGCAGCTCTGCTTCAATTCAATGTCAATTCTCTATTTTTTTTTAAGGCCCTAGAAAATAACGTACACTAATACTATCTACACAGAAAAATTGGAAACAGATGCAACATTATGTGTACTTTCTCCTCATTAACGTTTCTAAATGGATCATTACTTCTTTTTTTTTTAAAGCTTCTGCAGATTATGACAAGATGTAAATAAAAAGAAAAGGAAAAAAAGTTTACTTTTTTCTTTTTTGCTTTGACTTAAAAGTAAAGGAGTTGAATTAGTACTTTACCAGAGTACTGGTCGTTTTTACACTTTTGAGTCAGGCAATATAATTCAGATTCATAAAGGAAATGAGGCATAAAAGCAGACATTTTTTTCCCCCTCGAAAGTGAATTTGAACAAGTTTAAAAAAAAAAATATATTGTACTAACATGCAATCCCAATATAGTAATAACTAGGGGTGTTGGAAAAAATCGATTCGGCAATATATCGCGATATTACAGCACGCAATTCTCGAATCGATTCGATATGCGGCTGAATCGATTTTTAAACATCAATTTTTGATGGAAATATTCAACAAAACGTCTTACTTAGGGTTAGGATTCACACATTAAGCATGGAAGAATGTTATATTAATGGAACATTAAGCCTTGATATTTTTATTTCAGTGCTGTTCAAATATGAAACAGACGGTTTGGTAAATGCAGTGGCTCAGTTATAAGCCAGAATTTTCAGATAAATAAATAAATGTTCATACAAATCTTACAGTGTACATGTACAAGTTGTATTTTCTAAACTTGAGTTTAAAAAAAATCGCAATACTCAATTTATAGATTCGTATCGGGATTAATCGAATCGTGACCTATTAATCGTGATACGAATCGAATCGCCAGGTACTAGGCAATTCACACCCCTTGTAATAACTATTTGATTTAAGAAAGAAAAAAAAATCCACGATAGGGTGGGACTATATAGCATGAACCGCGATATATAGCACAAGATTACAGTATCACTTTATTGATGCGGTGGTTGTGCCTATTGTTCTCTTGTCCCTCTCCCATACTTGCTGTTGTACTTTATTTATTTTTTCACAACGTTTATACCAGAGTACTATTTTTACACACGTATTTGTGTTTATAAGTGTGAGTGCTTTTGCATACTAATATCTATTTTTTTTGTCTTTTTTTGCACGGTGCAAATGCAAATGCAAACGCAAGTAGTGAGTCCCCTGCGTCATCATCTGCACCCTGGCTGTCTCCGGCTGCGGCTGTCTCCTCTCACGACCCGTCCGCCTGCACCCATAATCCCCCGCGCCACGACAAGATGGAAGAAAGCAGCGGCCGCCGGAGAACAGTGTTTTGGCAATAAAACCTCCAAAGCTGCGAATACGGGGGCACCACGGGCACGTTCCAAGGCGTCTGCGGTCATGTGTAGGTGAGCGAGAATCCAACCGTGGGCTCCCGGTTCGGTCCGGACTCTGTCGAGGTACACGCGACGCAAGGCTGTCTCGCAACCGCGGGGGAGACGCACCGAAAGGCAGCATCATTGTTTTGTGATGCACGGGCCGTAATGCGGCGTTTCGCTCGGAGCTAACTGCTAGCACGTTAGCAGCCGGCTAACTAGCTCGTGGCTAGTTTGATTGTTATAAACACAGCTGCGTGGGGAAAGCTCGAAGCTGGGTTTTTATTTAGCCGCGATGGCCCGTGTTGGGTCACTGGAGCCGGAGTGGACGTGGAACCGAAATAGCCCAGGGAACGTTTTTGCCAGCCACACGCACGCTCGGTAATCATTATCCGCTCGTAATTACGGCTAAAGTTAGCTATCAATAAACGGAGCGCCAGCCAGTCTGATCTAATTTCCCCAGCGAAGTTCGGGAAATGAGCGATTCACGCCAACCGTGGGAAACGAATCGTTAATTTAAAACTATGGCTAGTTTATACAGATGTAGTTTCATTGCAATGAGCCATTATGGCGAGTAGTCGCTTACCATTTTTAAATAGCCAATTGATAACGCGAATTAACCTGGTACACACGAGGCCAACTTTGTGCTTATTTCACAAGCCGTGGCGTCAAATGCAACTTTATAGAATGATTCGTGCTGCTTTTCTAAGCATTTTTGCTCTCAAGGTTTTTGAAGTGCGACCGAGATGATGCGTCGTCGGGCTCATTGTGGCGAATCGGCGGCTATGCTAACTAGCTGGCTAACTATTATGTATGACAAAAGCTCATCTGCTCGGTGGTGAATGTGTCGCCCGAGACAAATGGTCGCCGGGATTTTTGGCTTGGGAACAAGCCGTCGAACCTTTCCACGGCTCGTTGAGTCACATGAGTGTGTCATGGTTACATTGTGCAAATGTCAAGTCGTGTTTGACCTAAATACCGTCTGTTTAGGCAAGTCTGTCCAACCGACTAATTAGTCGTGTTGCAGTCCGATTTATTGGCATTCACGTATGATAGGCCAAGGTGCAAACGAGTGCTAAAAAAACAACAACAACAACACCAATTCACTGATTTGACATTTTGACTTGTATGTAGTTAAAATCAAATGCACATTTTAGATTGAATTGTGTACGGATATTTATTTACACTATTGAGATCAGACTTACATTATTTGCTTTCACATTCGCTAGGTCAAAGTGCAAATGATGGTATAAACAATGCAAAATAGACTTTAAAACGACACAATTTCATTCCAAGTTATACATTTAGGCTCCTGGTTACATGTGCTTTCATGAGGAGAAATGTACATTTTGTTTATTATTATTTACATTCACTCGTGGACAGGCTTCTGGGCTGTTGTGTAAGGATTTTTCACCTTAATTATTTAATTTATGTCTGTCATGGTACATTTTAACAGGAAATTAACCAAGTTTTAATCTTAGGAGGGGGAAACAAAATGTACCAGCTATTTGTGTTCAAGTCACTGATTTGCTTTCACATTTGAAGGACCAATGTGCAAAAGAGTGTTAATAACTCATAATTCACTCCAATTTTGCTATGGCTATATACAATATAAAATCTACACATTTTAAATTCAATTGTTGATAGAGGTCTGGACTGTTATGTTAGGATTTCTTACGTTAGCGTTATATATTATAAGTCATTTAGATTATTAATGTTATAAATCAGATTTACGAATGTTCAAAACTACAGTTATTCAGTCAAAATTTTACATTTTGGGTTCAGGCTGCTTATGGTGTCATTAAAACAAATGCAAGTGCACTGTACATAATTTAGGTTTAATTTTAGACAAACAGCTGGACTGATATTCCTTACAATTACCTAATGTGCAATCTCTTTTGCTGTAAAGGCGTTTAACAAGATTATTTACTTATCTGGGGGAAATAATGAGGGGGGGGGGGACCTCATGATCATTGTTGGAGTTAGATTTATTTGCTTACACATGATGTGATAGGCCAAGCCAAGGTTCAAAAGAATGTTCTAAACATCAGTAATTAAGTCCAAACTTCACATTATATTGTAGACCGAGCACCGGACTGTTCTATAAAGATTTTCACTTCCACTGTTATTGACGGTGCCATCTGTAAAGGCATTTAACAAGGTTATATGCGACACTAAGGGTGGAGAAATAAATTTAATTATTTTCGGGACAGTATCTTTGAAGGTGCACTAACGTTTTTGCCATTTTGCCTGTGACTTGGGGTCAAAATGCTCCCATACACTTAACACTTTGCTCATACGACCATCACCAAAACAGTCACATGGCACACAGTTAGTTGTTCGAGAATCGGGGGAAAAAAATGTTTGGGGGATTAACTAATGCCTACATTGTCACAATTTCCTCTTTTTCAGGGTGTTCTCCTGCATTCCTCTTTAGATTTCTTGGCCTGGCCCGCGCCCGCACACAGCAAAACTACCACCATGAGTATGATCCAAGACAAAATCGGCAATGAGTTTTTGCGCAACGGTGGCATGGATCCCAATTTTGCACCCGGCATGCTCATGTTCAGCCACCTGCCGCCCGTCACCAGCTTTACGCGGCTCACCTCGCAGTCGGTCATGGGCGAGCTCCCGCAGGAGATGGTCCTCAAGAAAGAGCGCGATTCGCCCCCGGACCACCAGGGCGCCAGCGTGGCCAACGCGGGCGGCTTCCTCCACAGCATGGGCATCAAACAGGAGCGGCTAAGCGAGCTGGATTATCGCATGCCCCTCTATGGCGGCGGGGGCGTGGCCATGAATTGCGCCGGCGCGGGGAAGAGCGGTGCCGACATGCCGGACATGTCTTACGGCAACCACCACCAGAATCACCATAACATGCTCCTGCACGACCTCAGCCACAGCAGCGTGCGCTCACTTGGAGAACCGGTCAGTTTGGAGTCCAAATGTGAACGTTGGACTTTTGTGTCACTTTGAGATATTTGATACCGCTTGTGGTTTTTCCCCCCAGATGTCAGGACGAGCGGGTAAAGAGCCAAAAGATCCCTCGGGTAAAAGAGGGAGGAGGACCAATGGGGACGGACAGGGAGGCAAAGCCCGGAGGAAACGCAGCGACGCGGCTAAGGTTTGCCAGCCTAACATAATCCTGCTTTTTTTTCTTCTGCTGAAAAATAGGGGGATTAATGAACGTGGAGAGAATTATGAACAGTTCAAAATATGTATTTATTAGGAGTGTCAAAATTAGTGCGTTTATTTAAAGTTCCTTTAACGCTACACATTTTTTTAAGCGCGCGATTAATGACTGCCCCTTACTCTGAAAGCCTGTACTGGGGGAATGCCAGTCGCAACGCAGCAGACACGTCCACGTCAAAATTTAGAAGTAATACGTTTAATAATGGAGGTGGTCAAAGTATTCACACCCTATACTTAAGCGGAAGTAGGGAAATTATGTTTTAGTAAAAGTCAAAATTCTAAAATGTAGAAAGTACAAAAGTAGAGTAAACATTATTTTTTTACTGTTTGATTATATACAATACCCATTTTTAACTTAGCACGATAGGAAAAATATTTTATTTGTGTAGTGTAAAAAAAAATCTCAATAAATAGGGGTGGCACAGCAGACACGTCCACATCAAAATTTGGCAGTAATAAATTTGATAAAAATACATATATTTGTGGAGATTGGGGTCAAGTTGTATTTTACAAACAAAACTTTTTTTTGCAGATTTTCACAAGTTACGTCATGTTAAAAGATTAGATAGCTCTTAATATGAAAAGAAAAATATACTGAGCTGTCACCAATGTCTTACAAATGCAATTATGCCACTTAGTGGCAGAACAATGACCTCAACACAAATCAATATCACACATTTTTTGCAGTGCGTGTTTTTAATTTGTACTTAATTTTATGAATTATTATTTAATGACTGTATCATGACTAAAATATGCAGCCAACATCCCCCCCCCCCACACACTTATGTTACCAAGAGTATGAAAAATTAGAAGAAGAATTTTTTTTTACATTTAGAACAGATATAACAGTTGTGAGTTAACTATTGGAGTCGTGTGATTAATTATGATTACAAATGTAATCGCACGACACCCCTATGCTCTTTCAAGTCATACGAATTTGGCAAGTGTGAAAATGTATGTCTGTAAAACGTGCCGAACCGCCGTAAGTAACCGGACCTAACCGGTCCCCCATTGTCACGTCCTCCCAGGCCATGATGCTGGACGCCGACGGGGCCTGCCTGTCCCCCAACTCCAAACCGCACATCTGCGAGCACTGCAACGCCGCCTTTCGCAGCTCCTACCACTTGCGCAGACACGTGCTCATACACACAGGTGAGAGGCTTTCACTGCTTGCTGCTCCTTTTTGTGCTTTCCAACCTCCCGGATGCAAAAGGGAAATGTAGCGCACGGTGCGCCGTCGGGGCGCATCATGTCATGGCGGACTCTCGGGGGATGACTCATTGATTGCTCATGTGTTTCTGGGTGCATTAGTCATCCCCTTTGCTGGGAACTTCTCATGGCGGATGACCGAAGCGGAACCCGAGTCGCTTTATCTATCACAATTGCTTTCTCCCTGAACGAGTGCTGTGTTGAGGGGCAAAAAAAAAAAGAAAAAAAAAAGAAGCCATGTGGCAAATGAGATTGCGGCTGAGCAGTCATTAATGTGTTGGGGGCACTGTTGTACTCTTGATCGCACAGGTGAGAGGCCTTTTCGGTGCAGTCAGTGTAACATGAGCTTCATTCAGAAATACCTGCTGCAGCGGCATGAGAAGATCCACAGTGGTGAGTTGCCCGATTTTGAATCCATGTGTGGGCATAAACGGCAAATCACGTCCCGGCGTTTGGTTTCAGGGGAGAAGCCTTTCAGCTGCGACCAGTGCAACATGCGCTTCATCCAGAAGTACCACATGGAGCGACATAAACGGACGCACAGTGGCGAGAAGCCGTATCGATGCGATACATGCCAGCAAGTACGTTTGGGAGCTTTTCTGCACTTTTTCATTTGAACGAAGGAGATTGGTTTTTCGAGCGTTGTTCAGTTCGGTGTTTGGCGAGATCGTGCGCGGTCGTTTGGAAGTCAAAATGAAACGTGAACTAAAATGTTAGGGCTGCTTGATTATGAAGAAAATATTAATCATGATTATTTTGGTAATCTATGAAATCACGATTAGGACGATAATTTATTTTTTGCTACGAAACAAGACCATTTTTAAACAAAAACAATAATTATGCAAGTTCCCTTTGGATGAAACAAAATTGATTAAATTAGTCATTTTAAAATGAAAAAAAAAGGTGCAAATGTATACATTTAAACAACTCAAAAATTTGTATTAATACGTTTTTCTTTTCTTTTTTACGACTGCTGATTTTGTAATTGTGGAGTGTAACAATTGAAATTTGAAATTTGAAATTGAATTTTGAATTGAAAATATTAATCACGATTATTTGGTAATAATTGAAATCGTGATTAGGATGATAATTTTTGGTACAAAACAAGAAAATGTTTAAACGTAAAAAAATATTAAAACAAATACATTTCTTTGAAACTTGATTTATGCAAGTTTGGACCAAACAAGATTGATTAAATAAGTTATTTTAAAGTAAAAAAGGTATAAATATATACATTTTAAGCAACTCAAAATTAGTATTAATAATCTTTTATATTTGATCACAACTATGCCAATTTTGTAATTGTGGAGTGTAATAATTGAGATTGTAATTGAACTTCGATTAATTGCACAGCCCTACAATAAACCCCGCAATTTGCAAGGGATTAGGACGGAGCCTTGTTGTTTCTCTCAATGTCTTATTTTGAACACAAAAATAAGCAATCTGTTTTCATGGAGGACTGCAGAAATCTGAATGTTTTCTTTTGAAAAGGCTGAAATTCGAAAAACCGAATGAATGACATGCCGGTGAAATTGCGTCTCATTGTTTTTATGTCTCTTTGTCAACCTTCTAGTTTTTCTCAAGAACCGACCGGTTACTGAAGCACAAGCGGACTTGCGGAGAAGCCATAAAGAAGGGCCTGGACCCGAACATGCTGGAGCTCAGCGACGAGGGCAGCTATTCACTCACTCAGGGAACCGCGACCACCTCCGGGCGCAAGCGGGCCAAGTCCAAAAACGGGGAGGGCGGCGAGCGCAAGAGGAAGAAGAACGCGGCCGCGTCCATGGCGGCCGCGTCCTCCGGGGCGATGGCGCGGGACATGGGCCTGCAGGACTTCAGCATGGAGCAGCCCTCGGGCTCGGCCACGCAGGGACGCTCTCCCAAATTGGTCTTTAAAAAAGCGGGCCGCAAGGGTTTGGATAAGGGCCTTCTTTCTCTCGAAGATGGCGCCGACGGACAGAAACTGTTGGGCCAAAAGGCCGGCTCCATGGATCACGTGGACGCTTCCGGGCTGGACAGCATGGGTCTTCACAAGCAGGGTCCGACCACCAGCAGCAACTACGACGATGCAATGCAGTTTGTGAAAAAGCGGCGCTACCTCCACGCCGTCACTAACGACTACGGCGCAGGTGCTCTCCACATGGCGTCGCAGGGGAGCAGCGTCATCCACGTTTCCCTGGGACCCGAACCCACGCTGGCCATGCTGGACGCGTCGCCCCTGGAACTTAAGCACGACAAGTCGGGCATCCCGGACGAGGTTCTGCAAAGCCTGCTGGAGCACTACAGCCATAAGCCGGACGGGGCGCACCACCACGACGTGGCTTTCGACCTTTCGGACCACCCGCACCACGTGGACCTCCAGCCGGCGGCGCCCGTCACCCCCGAGCTGGAGGACGACGCGGCCAACGGGGGCGATAAAACGGCGGTGATGAGCGAGTACTCCAAGTTCCTCCTGCAGGCCCTGGAGCGCACCAGCCACAGCGGGCCCTTCCCCAGCCTCGGGGCCACGGGGCCCTTCCCGCTCCTGTCCAGCAGCTCCAGCCCCACGGGACCCCTGTTCGCCGACAAGCACGTCTACAGCACGTCGCCGCTGGATTGCGGCTACCCCCCCGCCGTTTCCTCGCCCTTGCCCATCGCCGCCCCCTCGTCCTCCTCTTCCTCCACCTCGTCCAAGTCCCACTACGGCATGCTGGTGGGCTCCCCCTCCCAAGCGGGCTTCCACCTGACTTTGGAGCCAGCCAGCCACCAGCAGCTAACGCCATCTCAGGAGCTGACAGAGCAGCTGGAGAAGCAGCACTCCCCAGGAGCCTTCAACCTACCTCCCCAGGATCTGACGGTCCAGGCGGAAAGCTCCAAAGGGCAACAAGCCAAGGCCGGGGGGAGCGCCGCCCCCGCCAACGGTTCCGGCTACTCAGACCTGTCTCCCCTCAACCCCCCGAAAGAGTCCACCACGTACCAGATTGAGAATTTTGCCCAGGCCTTCGGCTCCCAGTTCAAGTCGGGACGCCGCACCCCTCTGAGCTACGGCAGCGACCCCACGGCGGAGGTGGACCACAGAATACGGACTCCGGTCTCAGAGTTCTCAGGGTATACCAGCTTGTTAGCTGATGTCAGCGAGCCAGTGAGTACAGGATCAAAAACCCCGACAAGCCAAAGTTTCAGATAAGGGTCAAATGAGGTGAGCCCAGTTGGGAGGGGGCGAGGGGTTGCTGTTTTGGTCCACTCCCCCCTCCGCCCCTCCTCCTACTCATCCTAATTTTGTTCTTGTAGCAAAATATTATTATTTTTTAAACACTGCCATTAAATGTTGATGCAAACATGACCAGGGAGGGTCTGCCATGGCCTCAAATGCAATTTTTTTAATTCTTATTTTTATGATGCATTTTAGTCGGTTACATTTTGTTGGGGGAAAAAGTAGTGACTTTTTTTTTTTATATATATATATAAATATGATCGTAAGCCGTAGATTTTAAACGTAATTTAAAACATTTTGAGGGTAGAGATGAACTTGCATTTCTTTTACGTTGGGAACCCTTGTGTTTTACCAATCATCATACCATTGTAAAGTAATAATGTTGATAGTTACAAAAAAACAAAACAAAAACACTTGTGGCAGGGAAAGCCCAGTACTCAAATGGCAAAAAAAAAAAAAAGTATATATTGTCTGTTACAAGAAATGTATGAACTCAGGAAATAGGCAAAATTGTGTAATAAGACTTTGTATTATGAGATGCAATTAGCACAGTTTTTACAGGTGTACTTTGAAACTACAAAGCTTTGATTTTTGATTTTTGATTTTTTTTCCTTTTCACTTTAACTCCGCACGATCTTGTTTGCGTGTTTTAGTCCAAATGACGGTACTGTTGCGTGTCAATGTGAAACCAGCATGTAGAAAAGAACTCCATTGAAACACGTTTGACTGAAAACACGATGATGGCCAGCAAGCAAAACTCAGTCACCTCAATTTTTTTATTTTTTTTTAACACGTCAATGGAATCAAGCAAGCACTTTTTTTCCGAACATATCATCAGCAACACAATAACCCATTCAATTTGTGATTCTTATGCTAATAATGCTTATTTTAAAAGGCGGAAACTGTGAACAAGGGTTTTGGGAGGGTGGGGAGGGATTTTATTTTTATTATTATTATTTTTTTTTTATTGTTGCTAGGAGGGGAGGGACGGGGTTAAATTTGTTTCTTGCGGTTTGTCGGGTGATGTAAAAAAAAAAAAAAAAAAAGAAGAAGAAAAGTGGATTTGCCATAATTTTGTGATCCGACATTTTGAGAGTAGCTCTTTGTATTTAAGTGTTTCTCCAGAGCTCGGCTGACATGCTGGAACTTGAACTCTCTCTCGCTCTCTCCGTTTAGTTTTTTCGTATTTATTCTCCATTAGCCGCCTCACACCTTTTGTAGCATCCACGCAGCAGAAGAGTTAATTTATACAACACGCCTCCTGAATATGCAGCAGTCCTGCAACTCGCAAGAATGAACAATGGCCTTCTTTGTCTTCCGTAGTCGAAGCCATTCTCTCTATCCCGGCAGCCAGGGTTGATATTTCATTTAGTCTGTTTCCTGCGAGCCTCAGCAGCCCCCCCCCACCCCCTCGTCCCTCCCCCCGCTGGTTTTCTGGGACTCTCAAGCTTGCAAGGGGGCTAACGACAAAAGAAGAAAACTTGACCGAGCAGCCGCCTCCCTCCAAAACACGCTATGCTTTGAACGGAAATGGAGAGAAAAAGACGATAAGATTGATGAAATATACCTCATATCACTAAAAAGCGTAAGAAAGCAGGGACACGCGTTTCATTGTATGTAGTGGAAATATTTGTAGAATAGCTTGGTCATGTGTCTTTTTTTTTTCTTTTTCTTTTTTTTACACTGCCTGTGTTTACAATGATAGAGCAAGTGACTTGTCAAAATGCAAAATGTATTATTATTTTTCTTCTTATTTTAATGTAAAAAAAAACAACCATGCCAAGCAGTGTTGCATTCTAGATGCCTCGTAGGATTTTTTTTTTTTCTTGTTATATCCCTTATTTTTGTTACTTGCCATAATGTGTTTTTGATATGACCTCTAGAAGGATATTGTTTACAAAAATGTACAAAAACACTAAAAATGTGTTTCTTTTTTTTGGAGTTTTTTTTTTAATTTTTTTAAATCAAGTATGCATGATTTTTATGGCTTTTTTTTCTGACTGTCACCTCAATACCAAATGTTGTAGCAGAAGCCTCCCCTTTCCTTTGTCTCATTAGTACTAGAATCTCGTGACACGATTTCCCGGGCTGTACCTGTTATTGAGATGATGAACGGATTAGAGAAGCCAATAAAACCTTTTTTTTGTTACAAAAGAAAACAAAGAGTCGACTTTTCTATGTGCCGACAAAGAAACATTTTCACCTGATCTGAATGTGTCTGTGTACATTTGTAGGGATGGGGGCGTACCGGCACCAAGTTTCGTATTGGGTACTTGTGAAGGATGCAGATACCAGCCACGGATACTTAAAAACGGAAACAAAACAAAAAATCTCTCATCAAGTAAGTGTTTCTTGCAAAGTCGTTGGTGCGTCAGGAAGACGGAAAGGTCTTTGTTCAGAATGATGTCATTTAAAAGCCCAAGATTCCAAATTAATTGGGATTTTTCCATAGTGGAACCAAAAGATGGCACTATTTCCTGCCTTCTTTCTGATTGGTTGTGCAGTATGGCCCTTTTCATATTGTCTGATCTACTGCAGTATAATACATTTTATATGCAAATTACTTGCTGTATAACATGAATGATACATTAAGTCCAAATTATATATTTTAATTATTCAGTATCTGAAATTAGTGGTTCTCGAAAGTTTGACACCAAAACTATTGCATAGGCTATTCCTAACAAGATGCACAGTTGTTATTAACATTTCATTTACTGGTAAATACAGGAAATGGTGAACTTAAGGGGAAATCAAACAAAAAATATTCTTTGTCTTTTATCCAGCCCTACACATGATGAGCACAGCATTATTCTAATTAATGTTGTGTTTATGCATCGTAGAGGTGGCGGCCATTTTGCCACTTGCTGTTCACTCAAAATGACGTCACAGTTGCACAGGCAACGACCAATCACGGCTCAGCTTGTGAAACGTCACATGACTCAATTTAGAAAACAGGTCAGCTGTGATTGGTCCTTACGTGAACCCTGGGGCAACTGTGATGTCATTTTCAGTCGACAGCAAGTGGCAAAATGGCCGCCCTCTGATCACTGATCTGAATATACCACTGGATAGCTGATAGGCCAGGAATTCCGAAGTCGCGAGGGCGCCATATTGCTCCTCCCAAGAAAGGTTTCTCAGCATACAAATCCTATACATTTACAGTATCGAAATTGTAACATTTGAGACAGTACTTAGTGTCACAAAATGATTTGTGATCTTTTAAATTTGTTCAACATAAACAAGAGGACTTCAGACATTTTACAACTTGCCATGCATGTATAAATGATATGCTTAATGATGTTTACAAGAGGAAACTTGTATATTTGTATTAAAGAATTATAACTGTAATTCAACAAAAGTTGCCTCTGTCTGGTCAATCTAATACTATTATCTAAGGAACTGAGTGAAAAAAGAAAATGGTTTTAACGAATTAATTTATTTTTTCACTTGTAAAAAAAAAAATGTGACCACCCTGCCACAACCCGTCCCCCGGCCCAATACTAACTGCCTACGAGCTATATATGTCTAATCTGTACGTATACCGTATAGTTTATACAGTAGTCTGCTCGCGAGGTGGGAGGAGCAAGATGGCCGCCCTGTGACTTCAACGGCTTGCACGGGCTATTGGCTATCCAGTCATATATTCAGATCAGTGATAGAAATTAAATTTTGCTTTTTCATTCATATTCCACAAACTCAATTTTATATCAGAATGTCGTGTTTACACTAGTGGGGGCTTATGTCACATATTGTAAAGATATTTTTTTGGGGGGGGGGGGGGTGACTTCAACTATAAGGATTCAATTAAAATGATTTGCATTAATTATATTGGAAGTTGTACCTAACTGTTTGAAAAGCGTTTTTCACCATTAAATTACATTTGATTTAACTGTAGTTAAATGTGAGGCAAGATTGGGGTCATTATTTTTGAAGCAGCTGAAAATGTTGCTAATTAAATTAGCATCATTTTTAACCACAGCTGTAGGCTACTGCCTACTGATTACCCGGTGACCCGTTTCTTGCTCAATTTCACTCATCAATATGAGTACTTTTTAGTAAACATTTAATCATTTTTAGAGGATTAAGATTCTATTAAGCAACCTGTCATTACAAATCACTTGTCCTCTTTCACATAGATACGCAAACACACCGACGACTGAAACCACTTCAAATGTTGTCGAGGTAAGAAGAACACATTCAACTTTGTTTGCTTTTCAGCCTTTTTTCCCTTTTCATCATGGCCCAGTTCTACCGACGACGACGGCGTCGGCTGCCGCGCCCGTTGCCAGGAGCAGTAAGCTGGGGTGGGGTTAAGGAAGGCCATTAGTGTTTTTGACTTTGGACTTCCAGTGAGTCAGCCCCATGATACGAGCTGATGTTAAGACTCTTATCGCAAATCGATTGACGCAGCAACATGCTCGTAAAAATATTTCTGTCAGGAAGGGGAAAATCCAATACGGTATTATATATATATATATATATATATATATATATATATATATATATATATTATTTATTTATTTTGTAATGGGGCTAAGTAAGATTTTTTTTTTCAGATTTCATAAGTAAACACAAAAAAAAACAACGTATATTTAATAATAATTTCATTTCACGAGATATCTTTGCTTGTCTATCTATGCCGGTGACTTGTAGTGACAAGCAAGTTTAAAATATTTTATTCACATCTTGTAATGTATGTATTATATATAACTATATTACAATGTACAGTTAATTGTGTATGTATTTGTGTTTGCTTCTTATAGCTAGATACAAGGTTTTTTTGGGAGTTGAAACATTAAAAAAAAATAGATTTAATGCTTTTGGTATTCGTCTGCTGAGTGACTTAAGGCGTGTGTGCTTCACAAAAGCATCCGGGATCAAAGTCATCTTAGATAATGCCATTGAAATGGGAATTTATGGGATTGCTTGCTTGGTTCTATTTCTAATTAACTTTTTATTGACCAAATTTGACATTGATCCTGTGTGGAGCACATCTGTCAGTATTATGAGTTTATTTTTGGAAGTTGAGGTGGAATAATCCATTGTGACGTCGAGGGCTCAAAGGTCACTTTGCACCTTTGTCCCAGCCCAGACTTAATGGCCGCCAGGTATTCTTGCAACAACGTTTAAGTGTTGTGAATCATGTTTGTAAAGGATGTTGTCTCGGGGGGAAATGGAAACGAGATAGAGCAGCTGTTGTAAATTCATAAAAAAGACAAAAGTAAGGAAAGAAATGTTTGCCGAAAGCCCCATTTAATAGATTACTGGAAAACAATTTTTTTTTAAATGTTTAATTTTATTTGCAGCCCGTTTGTTGTATCATCAGCAGATATAATGAGATCGTAAGTTGTGTTTTGAGAAGTTGGGAAAGTCGCTGCTGTTTTCATAATTCAATGTTATTTAGTCTAGAACTTCCTTATTTACTTGATCGACCTGTCTTGAACCATTTTATGTTAAAAAAAATTTTTTTATATATATATATATATATATATATATACACGTTTCGTATCTAATTGGCCACGAGCATGTGGTGCATCCAGGAAGTAATCTCTGCACTTATTCCCAGCCTCCTTGAAGGAGTGGCTAATGATTAAAAAGTGACTACAGCAGCCCAAGTCGCCATCTTCCGAGGTGAGAGGACATCGAAGACTCTTTGACGCGCGGCCCTCCGTGAATCGTCTTTTACTTTTTATACATCTCGATTGTTTTTTGGGGGGTTTATGATGGTGCCAGAATTGAAACTTGCGTTTGTCCTTTGCCTTTTTGCTGCCTGTAAGTAACATTATTCCTTTCTTTATTATTATTATTATTATTATTATTTAATGGCATTATGTCATCTTTTAAGTTATCTTTCTGCATGATGTTGTCCGAGAAAATATACTCACTACGTCACTTCATTGTTTTAGTATTAAATCCACAGAGAAAAGCTAAAATTTTACATTTTAAGGTTTCAAGATGATTATTTTTTTTTAACCTGATTTACTACTCGTATATTGTTAGAGGTTTGAAATTGAAATATAACATATCTGTATCAACATGTATATACTTTTTTTTTTTTTTTTTACTTAATCAAAATGAGCTTCGCAAGTAAAACTCGACAAAATGAATCGGTGTGGTGCGTCCACGCAATGTCAGAATGAATTATACAAGCGTGTAAATATTTGACCAGTATGTTGATAACCGCAATCGAATCCGACTTTACGGCCTTCTTGTTAGACCTTCCCCTTTTTTCTGTGGGCTTTATTTGTTTTCAAGCCCAAATGAACTTTCAAAGCATGTTGTGCAGTTTGAAGTGAATTCAGTCTCAATCATATGCAATGGAGTTCATTGCTCGTGGTTTGAGGCGGATTAAAAGTTCCTTACTGAAGGCAAACTATCAATGAAAAGAATTTGCTATGTGGACAACCTGTTTTGTTGGTTGTCATTACACTCCATGCCACCAGGGGGCAGCCACTCAAAACAAAGGTCTCATAGAATGAGCTAAGGAAGGCGAACCGTTCATATTTAAATTTTGTTCATGACCCCTTATTATAACTCCGATGATGCTTTTGAAGGCAAATGTTCTTTAAGGTGAACATATTAGTTAAAACAAAATCTATTCAACACAAACTCTCAATTTTGCTGTTCCGTTGTTTTGTTGCAGATACAGTTGAGCTAGCTGAACTGACAACACCTGGACCGGTCGATCCGACCAGCCCGCCGGAATCGACAACACCTGGAGCGGTCGAGCCGACCAGCCCGCCGGAATCGACAACACCTGGAGCGGTCGAGCCGACCAGCCCGCCGGAATCGACAACACCCGGACAAACCGTTTCTACCAACTCAACTGATTCCGTCAGTCCGCCAACAGATCCTGCCCCCACAGCTTTACCACCAGGTATTTACGACCAGTTCCGTGTTGGTGCTTTTTTTACTATTTTAACACCTGGAAAGGCTTCCATGATTGCGTTTTGTTTTTTCTTGTTCAGATGTCTGCGAGCTGCAGCCGTGTCCCGACGGGAGCCAATGTGAAGCTCGTGCCAATGGAACCCGAGTATGCTTGTGTACGGCTGGCGAATCCTACAACGAGGACACCCAACTTTGTGAGGCTGGTGAGTAGCAGTGATACTGAAAACAGATACCTGCACTTTACAGCTTTTTTGTTTTTTTTTATAAACTGTATTTAATTGTAATATTTCTAACATTTCAGCCAAAGTCTTCCCCGGACAACTACAAGTGCCCGGATTAGCATTTGTTAAAGACATGGAAGACGAAACATCAGTCGCATTTCAAAATGCCGCCGAACAAATTACTGATCAGGTAGAATTTCTCTTTCTTGTCCACATATAATTGATAAAACTCCTTTTTTTTTTTATTCTTTTTTTTTTAAATATTCTCTCTGCACCACACAGGTTGCTTTACTTTTCACTGAGGGTTCTGGCTACTCTCGTTCTATTGTGCTTGAACTCAAGTAAGTCACCGAAGCAATCGCTCCTCTCTGGTTTTGCGGTTTTTGCTTCTAATCATGACAACTTGGTCTTTATAGACAAATTGCAAGTTCAAATGTACGAGCCGGGCCTGGAGTCAGTGCTTCTGTGGAGATGATCTTCCAGACGTCTGCTCCAGTCAAAACGCAGGACATCCTGACGGCCATATCTGACGCCTCAAAATGTGAAGATGCGTGTTTTCTCGCGGGTTCAAACTTCGCAGGTATGTTTCCTTATCAGGCTTGATACGGATATTGCATTTGCAAAATATTAGCATCCCACAGAATATTGTCTTCTATTGCTGTAAAACATGGAACCTACCTAAAAAAAAAAGATTTGTCTCTTCTTTCACCAGGATTCTATCTGTTTCCGTTTTGCAGCAATTAACGTTAGAATATAGCTAAGTTTCATCGTTATTCACAAATCTATTTAGAATTGTGAATAATTTAGTTTTTTTTTTGTTTTACATTGGCCCTGGTTGGGCTCTTTTGCTCTGCTGCCACCTGCTGGCCGTTTATGTAATAATTATCATTTCTTCAACCGTTCTTTGCAGTTGAGAGGCTGCATCAAAGCCTTCTGTATGCTCTAGTATTTAAAAAAAAAACGGATAAATGCGTCTTTGGGACACTTAAAACATTTGCGAATAGAACATATTTATACGTTTTTGGGAGCAAGTGATCTAATTCGCTAGCTAGCAACATCCGAGCCAACTTGCCCTGATGCTGTTTTTCTTTTCCATTTCCTTCCAACTTCTGTTAGACGCTTATCTGTGTGATAAGAAACCCTGTGATGAGAAAACCACGACATGTGCAGCGTGGGACGGAGAGTTCCTCTGCAACTGTTCAAAGGGTTACATTGAGACAGACTACAGTCGGCGAACGTGTGTTGGTAAGTGCGGCAAAAAAATATAAAAAATGTATTGACTGATATTGATTTTGTGGCAAATATGTTGTCAAGCTAAAATCATCCCACCTCCACGTGCTAGTCTGTTTGTCGTTTATTAATGTTTGCCAGTTTGCACCCCCCCCCCCCCCACACACACACGCACACAAATTAATACTCTGCGTTGTTCACATCTAATTCCCAACTGTTTTTTCCCTGCAGCTTGTCCAGATGGCCAGAAACCCGAAGGAACTCGGAAATGTGTGGAGTAGGTGCTTTCGTTGTCACGGAAAGCCCTGAAATGAACCTTTTCATATATTTTGTTATTCCATATTGATGACCTTCTCTTCTTTCGTTTCCAGCTGTTCATTTGGTTACTCCGGCTTTGACTGCAGTGAATGTGAGTTAATGCCACGCAAATAACTTCCAATCCTTGTTGAAAACGATGACAAATTTCATATACTTTTAGTTCTGTGAGCATCAATTGCCGTGATTCTGTTTTTTTGATGTCATAACCTTTTTCTTTTTAAATTAGCATGGAAGTTCGCCTTGGTTATCGTTGGCTCCGTGCTCGGGGGACTGCTGCTCATTACAGTCATCATTCTCATCGTCGTATCTACCAGGTGAGTTTTTTTCTTTCTTTCTATTAACTCATTCACTCTCGCAGCCATTTTCACTGAAGCAACCCACTTCGCTCCCGGCTGTTTTGCTGGATTCTGACTGATTTTGCAATTCTCACAGAATATTGTGTTCTATATTACTATAAAAACATGGAACCTACCAAAACAAAGATTAGACTCTCTTATTTCATCAGGGGAAAAAAAGTACATTTGCATCTGTTTCTGTTTTGCAGCAATTAGCATTCGAATATAGCTAAGTGTCATAATTATTCCCAAATCTGTTTAAAACAAGTGGGAAAATAACTTTTTTGCAACATGGCCCTGATTGATCTCTTATACTCTGCTGCCACCTGCTGGCCGTTTTTTGTAATAACTACCATTGCTTTAAGCGACCTCTTCAGGTCAGAAACTGCATTAAAGCCTTCTGAATTCTCCAGCATTAAAAAAAAAACTAAATACATAAAAATAAATATAAAAGTATAAATACGTCTTTGGGAACATGGTAATATTTCAAATAGAACGTATTTATACGTTTTGGGGGAGCAAATGAATACTTATTAGCATATCATTACCAAAAATTATAAACAAAACAGTTGGGTCAAAAATAATCCAACTATGAGTCAGAAATGGACAAATCCTCTACTTGGGTCTATTTGACAGATCCTTTACTTGGGTAAAAAAAAAAAAAAAAAGTCAGTTTGTATAAAACAACCCATAAAGTGGATCGGTCCATTTTTGACCCATTATTGGGTTACTTAATTTTGACCCAACGGTTTTTTAGAGTGTAACATTCAAGGCCTTCGTGTTGTGTAATTCTTCAAATGATCCTCTTAGATCCCCAAAGACGCCGTCCCAAAAAAAGAACAAAGACCCCAAAGACTCACGTCGGAAACCCGACGTGATCCATTTTTCCGACAAGGATCCCCTCGTTACGAACCTGCCGACCAATCAGCAGGAGTCTCTGGCTAATACCGAGCCAGCCATGGGCGTCAAACCCTTCCCCAGTGGAGGGATTCCCAGGATTCCGCGGGCCACGGCCGCCAGTGCCTGGGACAGCGGCACCAACCTGGAGATGACGCCGAGCAATAGCCGCCCGAGCTCGGCGGCTCAGGAGAGAAGATCTGTAAGTATTAAAAAATTAATTTAAACAATTTCAACAATTAGCATACACACGCAAACCGTACAATTGACGTTTTATTTACAAATAACGAAACATTCTTGAATTGCAGTGGCTCAATGACAACTCGGAGTACGCGAACGACAGTCCGTACTCGCGGCCCGGCAACCAGACCAACCCGCACGGCCAAACGCGGCCCCTGAGCAACCCCTACTCGGAATCCCGAACCCTGAACAACCCGTACCCCCAGGACCGGCCTCAGACCAACCCTTACGCTCACAACCGAGGCCAGAACAACCCGAGCTTCTCGCACGACAACGAAAGGCCGTTCAACTACTGAGGAGTCGTTTTCTCAACTGCTCAAGGATTTTGCAGTGACTGAAATATGTTAGGGGGCTAAACACGGCACCAGGGGGAACACCAGTCTGGCTTCTTTTCTGCTGTAGTGTTAGTTGAAATAGTTTATTTAGCCATTTAGTTGGCTTGGATTTTTTGTTTTGATTTTGTACATTTATAAATCTATTACTGTATTAACACACAATTGTATGAGTTATAATCCTTATGTACTTTATTTTCTTATTTTTTACTGTTGGTAATTTTTGGGGGGGGCGAAGGGATATTTAAAGCTAACGCCATACACAGTAAGCTGCCACTCAACTTACGCAACATTATCTGTACTGTACCTATTTTGCTATTTAAATGTATGTTTGTTTGTTTTATCTTTGTCATTGATTTATTTCATTTCAAGTTTGAGGTTTATGTGACCCACACGAGTAAGAAAATATTTTGTTCTTTCTTCTGACGCCACGGCTCAAGTCAGATATGCTCCAATGGAGGGCCGTGCAACACACAGTTTGATATTTATTTTACGTGATTAAAGTTTGACATACTTTGCTTCTGGTGAAAAGCACATCGTTTGCAGTCTTTAACTTTCGTCACATTCTTGTTTTTTTTTTTTTAAATCAAGGTAAAGTATTTATTTGTTTTTGATTTAATCAGTTTGGCTTTTGAACGCAGTTCATTGTTTGGCCACTAAGGGACGCTAATGTTCCACTGAAGTATTGTGTTGAGGGTCGCTCATGATTTATTTTTTTTCTTCTTTGGTCTTTCAACAAAACACTTGAATGCAAATAATATGGAGCGAGGTTTTATTTCGGAAAAGTACATTTTATATTGTTAAGACAACAGCATTATGCATAGTTTCAACATTAAAAACACTTTTATAGTCAAGTCGGTAAATTTAATCAGTTCGGCTTTTAAACACATATTATTGTTTAACCACTAAGGGAAACTATTGTTCCACTGAAGTACTGTTCTGCGTTAGATGGTCACTCATGATTTTTTGGGGGTCTTTCAACAAAATACTTTCATGCAAATAATATAGAGCGAGGTTTAGTTCCGGAAACGTACATTTTATATTGTTAAGACAACAGCATTATGCATAGTTTCAACATTAAAATGCACTAATATGGACAAGTCGAAGCTAACGTCACAAGTCCAAATGGCGGTCTTCTTCTGTTCTTTCGATTTCAAAATGTGATTAAATGTCGTTTGACTACTATTTAAAAAAAATAAAATAAAAAATACCTGCCTGGTTTGTATGCTAGTCACAGGCAAAAGCAGTACGCCGGTTGTTTTAACCATGTGAAAGGAAGTGTTGCATTGTGGAAAGAAATGCCCATTTGTTTGGAACTGGCCATAAGAAAAAGAAAAAACGACTTAATTTGTTTGAGTACCTGAATAAACATTTACATTAATAGAGCTAAATACAAAATAACTGTATTTAAGGAAATGCACTGCACATTAAACAAAAATATTTACTGTGTTTAACTTGTGTCTCACAGGACTGAATGTTTACGACACGTACCGCTAGAGGGAGCCAACTTACAAGGAGTTGCACAGAGGTTCAGGCTCGCCTGCCGTGACACAAATGCGGACAAGCAAGCAAAATTGGAAATGGATGGATGGATGAAAGAAGAAGAAAAGTAAGCAATATACCTTTGTGCTTTATTGCAGTTAAGGAGACTGACATGTAACAAGGTCGCATGCTATAAAACACACAGAGAAGGTGTGATAACTCAATAATTTGTGAAATTTTTTTTTTTTTTTTTTTTTTTTTACAGGGCCTTAATGATGTACCTTGAGAGAACTTTATTGTTTGGGGATTTTGAAACGTCATGACATATCAACCCACCTTACAACATAAAACAATCAAATAATAGAGAGCGGTTTACTCTCAAACGAAAAATAAAACAATGTTAATTACACTCCGTATTGAGGACCACATAACTTTACCTTAAACAAAAACGCTATCTTAATGTTAACACATAATGGAAAACAACATAGATGGGCTAATGAATAGCATCCACGTGGTGACGATGTAACACTCAAAGGCATATATTATTTATCCTCTGCGAGGAACGACTAATACCGTATTACTAATATTATGCTGTATGTCTGTATTGGCCAAAACCTGCTGTGTTTTGTACTTTTAGCTTAATTGCGCAAATGCATCCCGTACTTGTTTACGCGTGTGGCTCCTTTTTCTTGCTGATGTCGACAACACGCCAACAGGTAAAAGTTCATCTTCGATGAAGTTTATGTAAAAGGTGTGAGCCATAAAAAATGCTGTGCTCCTCCGAAGACATCATTATTGGTTTGCTGCTCACCGCGCTTGACAGTACGCCTCCATCCTCCGCCCTCTTCACCGCCGCTTCGGGATAACCGCTTAGCATGATTTTTATTTTTTTTTGAAGTGAACCGATAAGTGAAACGAATCGAAAGGGAAGGCTGGTGGATTGGTCGGCGATGGACCTCGCAGGTCTTCAGCTTCTCTGGCTTCTTTTGCTCGTTCAAGGAATTCACACAGCTCAAGGTAATGTGAATTCTTCATTATGACTGGCGTGTTTTCAAATAAGAACAGAAGGGGCGCGAGAGAAGGATGCTAAATGTTAAAGGAAAATTGTAATATATAAAAAAATGTTCAAAAGTCCTTTTCAATGTGTTTTGTTATCAAATAGTGGCATCATATTGGCTAACTTAAATGATATTTTAATTATCATGGTATTTCAGCGAAAAATTATTATAACTAAAATATATTTACGTTAGGTTTTGTCACATAAATCCTAAAATTATGTGTGTGTGTGTGTGTGTGTGTGTGTGTGTGTGTGTGTGTGTGTGTGTGTGTGTGTGTGTGTGTGTGTGTGTGTGTGTGTGTGTGTGTGTGTATGCTTTGATCTCAACTACTAATAAAGGACGTAAACCCATCACTAAAACGAAAATGTAAACATATATGCCAAAGAATAATAACATCTAAAAAAAAAAAAAAGGATCATTTAAAGATTGACAAATGAATCAAAGTATCTTAAAATCAACTTTAATCAAATGTACAGTTGATTGGGGTCATAACTGGATTTTATTTTTATTTTTTTGCTCCCTCTTACGTGCTCCAGTTTTGAGCTGGCTGACTCCAAAATAACATTTTCCTTTCCCCGAGTAATCCAGCCAAGATGTGATATTCACTTTTGCTCCAAATTCAGAATTTGTGTGCATATTTTGTTACCTGTCTGGCATGTCGTATAAAAAAAGACGACTGTTTGTGGTTACAAACTACAGATCCAAAGTACACATATTACAATTTACGATTTGCTGATTCAGTTTGACTATTGACTATAAAGCGGGCCCATCGTTCACGGCAAAGAATGAACTACCCAAATCACATGTTTTGAGTGAGAAACCGTCGTAAACCGCCGTTGTAAACGCGCCGCCATAAACAAAACTCAGCGGTCTGAAATTGGGAGGAAATCCAAAGAGAAATCATCTACTTTTAACGAGCTGGGTTATTTTTGAGTGAATCTGTGGTTCTTAACTTTTTTATATGAAGTGCTACTTTGAAAAAAAAGAAGAAGAAGAAGAAGAAAAAAAAGCACAGACCTTAATGACCAACATTAAATTAAATGGGGAAAAAAATCTATAAAGAATATAAGGAAATATTTCACATTATTGTAAGCATGTGAAACATTATGCATTTAATTATATATATTTTTTTGTTTTACTGCATTTTATTTTAAATCTATTTTATTTATTTATTTAATTTAGTATTTCTTCCTGCAGGGAGTTGTGCAAGTGGGGAGTTTCAGTGCGCCAATGGACAGTGCATAGACATCGCCTGGAAGTGCGACGGAACCAAAGACTGCACGGACGATTCCGATGAGCTCAACTGCCGTGAGTAGCTCTCGGGATCCATCTTATTTAGGAGTTGCGTATCACGTGACAACCTCATTGAGGTTTTCTCTGCGTTGACAGCTCATCCATCGTGCAGCTCACGGCAGTTTAAATGCGTGACGAGCGGCGAATGCATCGCACTCGAGTTCGTCTGCGATGGCGAAAAGGACTGCGAGGATGGTTCAGATGAAGAAAGATCATGTGGTATGGAGAGATACAGTAGGACCCCCCCCCCCCCTATAATTCCATTTTTTTAATTATTTTTTAATCAAACAGGCGGTCGAACCTGCAGCCCACAACAGTTCACCTGCAAGGAGGGCCAGTGCATCCCCGGCAAATACAAATGCGACCGTGTGAAGGACTGCGTGGACAATTCCGATGAAAACAATTGCAGTAAGTGAAATGTAGTATAAATATATTTAGTACAAGCACTTTTATGAGCTAACTTAAATATTTATTTCTATTTTATTGTAATTAAATATGTATACATTCATAAATATAATATATATGTATGTGTATGTATATTTTGGTATAAAAAAAAAAGAAGCATATTTGCCTTTTCATTTAATTTTTAATTTTTCTTTTTAAGACTACCCACAGTGCACCGAGAAGACGTGTGCTAATGGGGCTTGTTACAACAACTCCCAGCGTTGCAACGGACTCCAAGATTGCCGAGATGGTTCGGACGAATATAACTGCAGTGAGTAAAGAACATTATACTCATAACAACAAGACCACCTCGGAGGGAACAAATCTCCTCCAAGGTCAAATTAATCGATTTTGCTCCTTGCTAGCTTAGCGGCTAGTGCGCTATAAATAGTAACTGTCCTGTAGGTGGCGGTAATGATCTTTACAAAATGGTGGACAGCTTTCAAAAGCTGAAAAAGAAGACAGCGCGGCACTGACAGACACTTTTCGAAAGGTTTTGTGTTTTCATTTTAATAATTAAAACATGAAGCTATTGGGTAAAGTAGTAATGTAATGATTTATGTCTTTGTGCTAGTCCAAATTCAAAGTTTTGTGTAGGTTTTGTAGATAGTTGTTGACTGGGAAACGAAAACAAACCAAAACAAAAAATCTAACCACCATTTAACTCAGACAAAAATAATTAAACAACCACAGAATGTGCGTGGACTTACAAGACACATTGAGGAAATGATGTTGGAATATTGGCGTAAAGGTACTAAGAAACCACTTGGACTTAATCAAATATTTTGTATACTTTACAGTGGAAAAGCTTTGGTAACAACTCTCAACATGACGCAGTGCTTTTCTCCATCATTGCAAACGACAACCAAATAATAAACAACAATCGTTCCGTCTTCTTTGCAGCCATCAATCATTGCTCCATCCACCAATATCAGTGCGCCAATGGCATCTGCATCCCAAATTTCTTCACGTGTGACCACTTTGATGACTGCGGGGACAACAGTGACGAGCAAGGCTGCGGTAAGGCCAAGCGGGAGCAACACTGAAGTCGACGGGCTTCAAATGCTCCAGTTGTTTAACACTGTGGACTTCAAACTGCGTGCACGTGACTCCTGCCTGTTTTCTTTTGCAGTGTATCAGAGCTGTCGCGGCGACGAGTTCACGTGCACGAGCGGCCGTTGTATTCCTCAGTACTGGGTGTGTGACAAGTTCAATGACTGCGGGGACTACGTGGATGAAAAAGGATGTGGTAAGGACACTTTTGGCTGTAGTGTGGATGTTTAATTTTTTATTTTTTTTTCAGCCTCTATGTGCTGACTTGTTGATATAATCTGTCCAGAGCCTTCAGAATTGCTCATGCTGGCTAATGTAACCTAAACTATATTAACAAAAGAACTGTTTATTTAACCAATCAGATTTTAAATTCATCGTCGAAGATGTCATCAGCAACCTACATTATCTAGAGTAAAAATAAAAAAAATACCACTTTTTTGAGACCGTTGCCAGTATGACAATACCACGATGCCACTCGTACTTTTGATACATCAAATTTCAAAAAAAATTAAATAAAAAAGACTGATAATTTTAACGAAAAAACATCCTAAAAATTGCATAAATTTAATGGCAATTATCTGTTGTTCTAATTTCTACTTCCTGATTGTAAAATGGCCCGTCGGTCTCCATTGAGAGTACCGATCCCTTGAAATAAGGCCGTCCCTCAAAAATAAAACAATGATTTTAAAAACATTTTCATTTTTGATATCTGACCTCTGCTTTATATTGATTTTCACAATCCATCGATAACTGTACTCACTGTAATTTTCCATTGTCAGTAAGGCTAATATAACAATTATAGAAATTACTGTCTGAGGCTGAAGGATTTCTAGGGGACTACCCCCCCCCCCCCCCCAAAAAAAAAGACCAATGAAGTTATCTTCAAAACTTGAAAAAATGGACAATGAATGATGTCGCTTGCAGACAGCAACTCCCGTGATTGTTACCCTGGCGAGTGGGGCTGTCCGGACTCGACCGCTTGCGTCCCGGTGGGGAAGGTTTGTGACGAGAAAGCCGACTGTCCCGGCGGAACAGATGAGACCAACTCCACCACTGGGAAGACCTGCAGTAAGATTTGAAGTTTGATACACTCAAGAGTCAACACTAGAATATCCCGAACTTTCATAGGGCTCAAAGTGAAGGTCCAAGGGTTATTGGCAGTGGACGATAGTGCCCCCATAAGCATTTCTTGGACGCTGGCTACTGAAGTTTTGATATGGTTTCAACCTTATCACTGCCCTTCCAAACGCTCGGTTTAACATTAACCTTTCTCTAGGACGGAACTTGATAATTGCCTCTAATTGCAGCGCATGATCGCCGTCATTTAGCGAGCAAAGAATTATAATGGCACCTCTGCAGATGATTAGAGCCATTTAACAGGATGTGTCAGTAAACTGTATTTTTTATTTTTATTTTTTAATGACATCGCCCGCAGGCCTGGAGCGCTGCTCAACCTTGAGCTGCGAGTACCTATGCCACGTGTCGCCAGAAGGAGGCACTTGCTACTGCCCCGATGGCTTCGTTGTAGGCAATGACAGTCGCTCCTGCGTAGGTAAGATTGGGATGATCTGGAAAATTGCGTTGCTGTGGGAGGAAATGACATTCCTGTTCCTGCAGACTACAATGACTGCCAAATCTGGGGGATATGTGACCAGCTATGCGAAGACCGGCCTGGAACGCACCGTTGCAGCTGTGCCAGTGGATACATTCTGGAACAGGGTCACGTCTGCAAGGCCAATCTGTCAGGTGCTAACTGCTAACCGCGTGTGCTAAAATCGACATTAAAATCAAAAATGTTTTGGTACGTTATTTTCAACAGTTTGTGCATCAGTTCAATTCATTCACTGTAAAAAAAAAAAGTAATATTTACTTTTTAATTTTACAAGGAGAGTTTTGAGTACACTAAGAAAATAAGTTACTCAAGCGTTGAGGAAGGAACTCATGACCTTCAGCTCGGGTGACAGCCGCTCGACCACCTGAGTCATGCCACCCTCGCTGTTTGCCGCAATACTGCATTACTTGCGTGTCCAAAATGAGACCAAAAACGCAACTCTTGGAGGTACAAGGATTCCACCTGGCACCATCAATATGTTAACACACAGTAGGAATGGCATGGCTCAGGTGGTAGAGTGGCTGTCTCCCAACCTGAAGGTTGTGGGTTCGTTCCTTAAGCCTTGATTAGATTTTGTAAAATGTCCTCAAAACTCTCCTTGTAAAATGTACTTAGAATTTCGGAGTGAAAAAAACGTAAATATTATTTTTTTCTTTTTTTTTACAGTGTTGCGCTGCTCCTCCTGGTGTGCCTGCCTTGGCCACTGGGGGCAGTATAATACAGTACAGTCATATATAAATGAAGAAGAACCAGCATCATTCTCAATACCCGAACAATACAAACACATTTAAACACATATTTGGAGCAAGAGCAGTAGATAAGAAATAAAGTATTGTATACAAAAAAAAAGTTTAACTGTAATAATTGCAATAATTGCAATAGACAGACGGCAAAAACGGAACTGTGATATGTCAAACGTTTATTTCCAGATGGAATGCCGCACCTCATTTTCCCAGACGGGGGCGATGTGATGATGGCCGACATACACGGCCGCAACGTCCGAACTTTGGTGCCCGCTCAGGGCAAAGGTACGGTGGTCGGCGTGGCCTACCACCGACACAGTGAGACCATCTTCTGGAGTGACACATACAACAACAAGGTGAAGCCCGCTCGGTGATTTTTAAATGAACCTTTTCGCACAGCAGCATCATTTCCCCCGTCTTTTTCCTCACCAGGTGTACTCTGCCAACTATAACGGCGGAAACATTAAGGAGGTTCTGACTACGGCAGTTCATAACGTGCAGAATCTGGCCGTGGACTGGATCAACTTCAAGCTGTACGTGTTAGAGGCCGCAGTGGAGCGCATCGACATGTGCGAGTTTGACGGAGGGAATCGGGTCACGCTGGTTGCTGAGAACCTGCAGAGTCCTCACGGCCTCGTCTTGGACCCCACAGTGGGGTGGGTTGATGACACGTTCTGAAATCAATTGAAGCTGGACTCATTTATTACTAATCCAATTGTAATTTTATAATTTTATTTATTTTGATGTTAAACACCTTTTTATTTTGTGTTCCTATGGAATACAAATTTGGGAGCTATTTTCAAATGTACAGTGGATTAAAAAAAAAAAAAGTCTACACACCCCTGTTCGAATGTCAGGTTTTTGTAATATGAAAAAAATTAGACCAATATAAATCATTTCAAAATATTCTTAGTCTAATTGTTTTCACATCACAAGCACATGATTAGTACTGCACATTTGAACAGGGGTGTGTAGACTTTTTATAGTCATTGTTCGTATGCAAAGGGCATTTTTAAATATAATCTAATTAATATTCCCACCATATTTATTTTTTATAAAGAACATGTCATTTAAGTGTAATTTTCAAATTGTAATTACTCTGATTTAGTTCCAAATCTGAATCTGTTTATGATGTATTAATTTAAGTAACATTTCTGATTTAATTAAGAAAAGGAACAACAACTATGGAATTATAATATGGTTTTAATTTTCCAATGTTTTCCAATTTTCATAGGAAATAACCATTTTTAATATCATTGTAACATAATTACATTAGTTCTGTAAATATTAGGTAGATGTGCGGTCATTTTCTTTCTAGTTTCATACATTTTCCTCATGTAATTTTAATGCATTAAAGTAAATTCAAATGTCATAGAGAAAATATGAATGGATGGACAATATATCCAATATATAAATGTACTTATGTAACGTAACAAATGAAATTGCATTAAATTAAAAACAATGACATATTTTTTTCACTTTCTTTTTGCTTCTACAATTGTCATAAATGTAATTGTAATTTTTCCTTTTTAGTTCTCATTTAATTATAATGTGTTAAGTAACATTTCCAATGTACAGCAACATTTTCTGCAATTATTATTCTTTTTTTTTTTTTATATATTATTTGCAAATGAAATGCGTTACATTGGACCTCACGTTAGTTATGCGAGAGGGCAAAACAAAAAAAATCTGAAAAACACCTTGATGTGTGATTTATTAGTATTTATTTGACATCCGCGTTTGCAGCTACATGTTCTTCACCGACATGGGCGTCAGTCAGGAGCAGATGAAGCTGGAACGGGCCTTCATGGACGGCAGTAACCGCGTGGAGCTGGTGAAGACCAGGCTGGGCACGCCGACTGCAATTAGCATCGACGTCGTCACAAAGAGGGTCTACTGGTCTGACAGCCACTTTGACACGGTGGAAACCGTCACCTATCACGGTTTGGACAGGTAAATGAACGTCACCGCCGGATTGCCCTCGACTGTGTCCGATGGCCGCCCTGTGGCGTTCTCTGCAGGAAAATAGTGCTCAATGGCGGAACCCAGGCTCCGCATCCTTTCGGGATGGCTGTCTTCGAGAACCACGTCTTCTTCACGGATTGGACCAAGATGGGGGTGGTGAGAGCCAACCGCTTCAACGGCAGCAGCCCGATGTTCCTCTATCGTACCGCCAAGCGACCTGGCCACGTTGTCGTCTCGCACTCAGCGCTGCAGCCCGCTGGTAAGCGCCAGCTCGCACCCCCGCCCCCACTACCCCCCCCCCCCCCCTCGACTAACCTGATGCCATCTCCTCCCACAGTGATGAACCCCTGTGGCCGTCACAATGGCGGCTGTCAGCACATTTGCGTTCTGAGCCACCGCACCGACAACGGCGGTCTGGGATACCGCTGCAAGTGTCGCTATGGTTACGACCTGCAGGCGGACCTTCATTCCTGCTACAGTGAGTTCATGATAGGGCAAAATCCATGGATAGTTTTCAAAAGGATTTATTTTAAACAGGGGTGTGAGGCGTTTCAAATGTTAAATCGTTAAATAATCGCATGACTTCAATCGTTAACTCAGGTTTTTATACTCTTGTTAAGTGGGGAAAAAAGTGTTAAACTAATAGAAATATGGCTGCATCTTTTAGTCATCGATAGTCATTTCATAATAATTCATAAAATTTAGTTAAAATGAAAAAGATGTTCTGTACTGTAAAAAACGAGCGCAATATTGATTTGTGTTTTTCTGCCACTAGATGGCATGATTGCATTTGTAAGACATTGGTGACAGCTCAGTGCATTTTTCTTTTCATAATAAGAGCTATCAAATCTTGAACATGAAGTAGCTTGAGAAACTCTGCACATTTTTTAAATTGTAAAGCACAACTTGACCCCAGTCTCCACAAATATATGCATTATTACATTTATTAGTGCTAAATTTTGACGTGGACGTGTCACCCGAGACGAATACGCTTTTGCTTGTTGAACAGAGATAAAGAATTTCTTGCTGTTGGCCACCTCCATGGCGGTGCGAGGGATTCCGTTCTCCGTTTCCCTGCAGGAGGACGTCACCCTTCCCCTCACAGGACTTGCCTCCTCTTTTACCGGCTCTGCTGTGGAGTTCGATGGCAACGAGGAGGCTATTTTCTACAACGACAGGTCCCGGGGCATCATTTATAAGTCCAACCTCAACGGGACCGGTGAGTAAGCAGTATAGAAAATGGATTTATTTTCCAATTTCCAATTTTTCAATTCTCTGAATATTTTTTTCCCGTTTCAGTTCAACAGATTTTGACAGGCTACAGGGCTTCATCCGTCGACGCCATGGCCTATGATTGGACCTCCAAAGTTTTGTTCTGGACCTCAAGCTCCTACAAGGCCGTGACGGCCTTCAGAATCACTGACAAGTCCCGACGAGACATCGTCACCGGATTGAAGTACCCGAAAGGAATTGCGGTGCATCCCGGTGCTGGGTGAGTCCTCATTTGGATCCATCATGGAAATTAATTTCTGTCATGTGGGGTGTGTAGACCTTTTATATGTACTTCCTGAACACACATTAACCATTTGTGTCTGTGTGTAGATATTTGTTTTGGTCTGATTGGTTTCGTCCGGCAGTCATCATGAGGGGCTTCCCGGACGGCAGCAACGCGATACAGTTGGTCAACACAACACTTGGCTGGCCGTATGGACTTGCCCTTGACTATGTGTAAGCATACAATACCTATCTTTTGTTTAACTCATTCACTCGCAGCCATTTTCACTGAAGCAACCCCCCTTCACTCCCGGCTGTTTGACTGGATTTTGACAGATTTTGCAAGGTCCATAGAATACTTTGTTCAATTGCTATAAAAACATGGGCTTATATATTTGTATCTGTTTCCATTGTGCAGCAATTACAATTAGAATATAGCTAAGTTTCATCATTATTTACAAATCTGTTTTGAACTGTGGGGAAATCAGCTCGTTTGCAACGTGGATCTGGCGGGTCTCTTATACTCTGCTGCCACCTGCTGGCCGTTTTTTTGTAATAGCTACCATTGCTTTGAGCGACCTTTTCAGGTCAGAAGCTGTATCAAAGCCTTCTGTATGCTCTAGCATAAAATAAAAAAAAACGTATAAATACGTTTTTGGGAGTGACAGACAAAGTATTATAATATGTATTTGAACGAGTTAAGAAGCATAGCTTTATAGTTTATATATACCGTTTTTTTGTGCGTCCTCAACAGACAAAACCGCTTGTACTGGGTCGACGCCCTCTTGGACCAGATTGGTCACATTGACATTCAAGGAAACAACAGACAGACCTTCACAAATATTGGACAAATCACAAACCCTTACTCTTTGACTGTTTATTCCGGTGTGTACAAACTATTTCCATTTAGTTCTCCAGAAAGTTACTGTACATAATAACACAGTAAAGCATTTACTTGTGCGGTGTAGACTACTTGTACGTGGCCGATACCCGGACCAGGGCGATATTTGAGATGAGGAAAAGGGATGGAGGAGGAAACTTTATGACCAGACAAGGAATCAACGACATTATGAACATCAAGGCCTACACTGCCGACCTCCACAGCAGTAAGTTGTGCAGTAAGACGACGAGGGCAAAGCGCGAGCTGACTCGCGTTTCTCCTCGTAGGCATCAACAGCCGTTGCAATTCGGTGCCAAACGGCCGCTGCAGCCACTTCTGCTTCCCGACGCCGTCCTCCAGCCGCGCGTGCGGATGTCCGTACGGCATGAAGCTGCAGGCCAACCGGCAGGACTGCGTCAAGGACGACAGCGTCCCCCCGCCGGACAGCAACTGCGGCGACTTCTCTTTCGAGTGCGACGAGGGCCGATGTCGGCCCAACTCCTACCGCTGCGACGGCTATTCGGACTGCGTGGATAAGTCGGACGAGGCCAACTGCACCAGCACAGGTGAACTTACGTGAGACATGAAACACTTGATGTTTTTTTTGCGGTTCGCCCAAAAAAAAAAACGGTATTTTGTATCTTGATCCTCAAAACGGCATCATCCAGGAGCAACATGCTCGCCTTTCGCCTTTACCTGCGACAACAAGCACTGCGTCCTCTCCGGGTGGCGCTGTGACGGCACCGATGACTGCGGGGACGGCTCGGATGAGGAAAACTGTGCCACCAGCGCCCCCGCCACCTGTGACGCCAGCGCCTTTACCTGCGATAACGACAGATGCATCTCTAAAGCGTGGGTGTGCGACGGCGACAACGACTGTGGGGACGGCTCCGACGAACAAAACTGCAGTAGGTGTCATTGTGCTGTTTTTAAAAGAAGTTGATTCAACTTTTTTACGCAGCCCCTAAAATGACAGGGGGGGGGGGGGGGGGGGGGGTATGAAATTATAGTATTTTTCTCATTTGGATGACAAACTTTTCCATTCTAACATTAAGGATGAGAAAGTAGTCCATTGCATTTCTGAGTGAAAATGACCTCGTTTGATTCTATTTTCACCTGGGACTTTATTATAAGGACATTGCTGCTGTCGTCCCCGCCTTGAAGTCTGCTGAATAAACTACCGCTCGCAGTAAAATACATTTACAGTATCATCCTAACGGGAAAGTTTCTCATTCAAACAAGAGAAGGATGAGAAATGTTCTCGTGCTGAAGAGAAATTCTCTTGTTTAAATGAGAAAACGTTTCTCATTGTGATAAGAACGTTTCTCGTTAGGATGAGAAACTTTCTCGTTAAGACGAGAAACATATTTTACTTTTGGTTTGGGTTGAACGAGAGTTTCTCATTCAAATGAGAAAACCTCGCTAGAGAGGAGAAAGTTTCCCGTTGGGATGAGGATTTTTTTTTTTTCATCCTAAAGAGAAATTCTCTCGTCAAAGAGACCGGTGAGAAAGTTTCTCATCCCGATGAGAGACATATTCTACTTTCCATTGTTCCTGCCATGTCACTTTAGGATCTCTGTACTTTTTCAAATCTGTATGAAATTTGTGAATTTTTGGGGTTGAAGGGCCGCTCGTGAGGAATTAACCACATTTGAGTATAATATCGCCGAACTCCATTAAACGCATATCTCATCGGATCTTGGAATTTCCAAGCATCCTATAAAGTTGCTGTGACATCATCACCTGCTAATCTCACTCGTACTGTTTCTCAGATTCCACCATCACAACCTGCGGTCCCGGCTACTTCCTGTGTCCCGACCACCGCTGCATATTCAACAACTACGTGTGCGACGGAGACCAGGACTGCTTAGATGGCTCGGACGAGAACAATTGCGGTACAAATACCTTCATTCCCTTCATTGGACCGTTTTTTTTAGCTGTGCCGTGATAACACTTGGATGATTTATTTTCTTCCGACACAAAAGAGTTCTCCTGCCCCTCCTACCAGTTTGCCTGCGCCACCGGCGACCAGTGCATTAGTAGCAGCTATCACTGTGACGGCGTGTTTGACTGCAGGGACCATTCTGATGAGCGAAACTGCCGTAAGTGTTTGCCCCCAGCGCTCGCGATCACTTTGTTCTCGAGTGGGCTGACCCGACGTCCGCGCCCGCCTTCAGCCACTCGAGGCCCGGGCTTGTGCCACGACGACGAATTCCAGTGCCAAACCGATGGACTGTGCTTACCGGACGAGTGGGAGTGCGACGGCCACCCGGACTGCGAGGACGGGTCCGACGAGCACAACGCCTGCCTGCCCGTCACCTGCTTATCCGGCTACTTCCAGTGCCCGAACAAGTTGTGCATTCCGAGCTACTGGTTGTGCGACGGCGAAAATGACTGCCGGGACAATAGCGACGAGCGCAACTGTCCCACGCCGCCGTTCAAGTGTCCCAGTGGACAGTGGACGTGTCCCACCGACCAGGTGTGCATTCCGCAAGACAAAGTGTGCGATGGCCACAAAGACTGCCCGGACGGCGCCGACGAGTCGCCGATCTGCAGTGAGTTTTGCTTGCCGATCGTTCTTCATCATAGAATTGGGAACGTTTGCAATAAAAATGAAGGATTGGTCATTTTGTTCCCAAAGACGAAGGGGACTGCATCCTGAACAACGGCGGCTGCAGCCACGTCTGCGTTCAAGGGCCGTTCGGGGCCGAGTGCAAATGCCTGCCGGGTTTCCAGCTGCTCAACGACTCCAAGACGTGCGACGACATCAACGAGTGTCTCATCCCGGGCTTCTGTAGCCAGAAGTGCTACAACGAGAGAGGAAGCTTCCGCTGTTACTGCTCTTTCGGGTACCTCCTGGAAGCGGACGGGCGCACTTGCAAAGCTGTAGGTGAGAAGAACGGGAAGAAGTCGCATGGGGGTGCAAGTCGAGTAACATCAAGCAAGCGTGGGGGGGAAGTTACAACGGTGCGCTCTAGACTGTAAATGTGTCGCGAAATCTGACAACAGGGATGAACCAAACAACTCGCTTAGCAAAACGAGGAAGTTAGCAGGATGTTAGCCTTGCTCACCAGTCCTCCACTTCTAACGAATACAACATTAAAAAAAATGAATTCCATTTTCTTCTTCCTCGCTCAGACCCTCTCGCAGCTGTTCTTCTGATAGCCAAGCGCAGCCAAGTCATCGGCTACAGGATCAACGCCAAGCCGCCCACCCTCAGTCCGGTGGCGAGCGGTTCAAGCATCGTGACCGTAGACTTTGACCGCGTGACCTCCAGGGTGTATTGGGCGGACGCCTCCCAGAAGAAGATCTGGAGTGGCTACCAGAACGGAACTGGCAAACAGGAAGTAAGTTTACTCATGCAGTCGTCTACGTCCACTATTGAATTCTGCCATAATTTGGATTTATGATGAAAGTTTTTGAACAAAACAATCCAATTATCAGGTCAGTTCTCATGAAACCAGTAACTGTCTTTTCAAATATCACATTAGTCTAATTAACTCATTCGAACCAAAAACGTTTAAATACGTTTTTAATACTTTGTACCTCACTCCCAAAAACATATTTATACGTTTTTTATGTTTTATTATGCTAGAGCATACAGAAGGCTTTGATACAGCTTCTTACCTGAAGATTTTGCTTAAAGCAATGGTAGTTATTACAAAAAAACAATGGCAGCAGAGTATAAGAGATCAGCCAGGGCCATGTTGCAACAAGCTCCTTTTGACAGTGTTTTCAACAGGTTTGTGAATAATGATGAACCCTAGCTTTAGTCTAATGCTAATTGCTGCAAAACGGAAACTGACAGAAATTTTTTTTTCCCTGATGAAAGAAGAGACTCTAATCTTTCTTTTGGTAGGTTCCATGTTTTTATAGCAATAGAACACAATATTTTGTGGACCTTGCAAAATCAGTCAAAATCCATCTAAACAGCCGGGAGCAAAGGGGGTTGCTGCAGTGAAAATGGCTGGGAGTCACGTTTTAAGAATTATTGTGAAATTAAATATATCAATGAGTAAAAGATGCAGCCATATTTCTATTTAACATTTTTTCCACTTTTATGTTCACAATTGTATGAAACTTAAAACAAATTTTTTTTTACATTTTATTGTACATGTAGGACAGATCTGAGTTAACTGTTGAAGCTATACAGCCGGGAGCGAAGGGGGTTGCTTCATTGAAAATGGCTGCGAGTGAATGAATGAGTTCAAAAAGAAAAAACAAGCAAAAAAAAGATGACATGAAGTCTAGCGAGTGTTGATTGTGCTGCAGATCTTCTCCAGTGGCCTGATGGTGCCAGAGAGCATCGCAGTGGACTGGGTGGGCAGAAACCTTTACTGGACCGACTCAGTCCTGGAGAACATTGAGGTGTCCACTCTGGACGGTCGCTTCCGAAAAGTGCTCCTCAGCAAAAACGTTACAAGCCCCCGCGGTCTGGTTTTAGACCCCCGTAACCAGTAAGGAAGCTCAAAAGTTGGCTTATTTCGTTCCAAGAGCCGTTGATTCAATTTGCTTGATCGCCCCCACGCAGTACCAACATGATGTTCTGGTCGGATTGGGGTAAGAACCCGAAGGTGGAACGAGCGGACATGGATGGAACCATGAGAAAAGTGATCGTCAGCACAAAGATATACTGGCCCAATGGCTTGGCGCTGGACTACGCCACACGCAGGGTCTACTTCGCCGACGCTTACCTCAAATATATCGACTACTGTGACTACGATGGCGAGAACCGCCGTCAAGTGATGGCGAGCGACATGGTACGTTGAATTCAAATCAAACGGGTTACACGGTGAGAATCGGGATCCGGTCAAGACTTCCTTGGCCTTCAGGTTCTCCAGCACCCGCACGGAATGACCATCTTTGAGGACGCCGTCTTCTGGTCGGAGCGCTACACCGGCAAAGTCATGAGCACCAACAAGTTCCACGGCGGCAACGTCACCGTGCTGATGAACAGCGTTTATCAGCCCATGGGCGTCGTCATGGACCATCCCATCAAACAGCCCTCAGGTGACCTCTTGTAACCCCCGACGGATCGTCCCGATTAGGATTTGATCCAAGTGCGCTGCAATTTGTCAGAAGGTCAAACGCGGTGTTTTGCACGCAGGGCTCAATCCGTGCAGAGAGCGTCTGTGCAGTCAACTGTGCCTGCTGTCGGGCATCAGGCCAAGATTTTACACCTGCCACTGCCAGTCTGGATGGAGGCTGGATGACGATGGTCGCACCTGCATCAAAGGTGGGGCTTTCCTCATATGAGCTATTTACAAAATATGCAAGCTCCACTTTGCTTAAAAAGAATCCACGCGTTTACTCTCATCTCAGATCAAACACCCTTCTTGATGGTGGCAAGAGATTCGGTGCTTTTCGGGATCCCCCTGGACCCGGCCGACCCCTCCAACAACGCCATGGCGCCTGTGTCGGGCATCCGTGAGGGGCGGGACATTGACTTTGATGACCGAGAGCAGTATGTCTACTGGGTCGAGTCATCTGTGAGTGCTAAGTTTAGAGCTGTTAAAATCATTCCATTAATCGACAAGCAATCGATTAATCGGCAACTATTTTAATCATCGAGTACTCGTTTGGAGCCATTTTTTTATTTAAAATTGTCCAAATCCTCTGATTTCAGCATATTAAATAGTAATTGTTTGCAGATTTCTGTAGTCCTTGATGAAAGAAGACTGATTATCTTCTGTGTTGAATCAAAAAAAGACATTTGCAAACATATGTTTTTACTTTGGAAAACAATGACTGAACGAGTGTCATAGTACAAGTTCAATCCCCACGAAATAACCACCAATAACTGGTTAATAAACAGTAATCAGGGGAAAAAAAATGTTTTTGTAATACACTTAAGTGCAAAATTCAAATGAATCCGATTAATCGATAGATTAATCGATTCTAAAAATATTAGATAGTGACAGCACTAGCTAAGTTGATGAGTCATGAGGACAGAAAAACGAAATACACTTAAACAGTTGTTAAAAAGACATAAAAGAAACATCATGGGAAGCCTGACGGGTCATCAAACAGTACCCTGATTTTCTTAGATGAAAAATAAAAACATATGGAATTTTAATCCCTCTATCTACCACATTACCACATTTGTTTTTGCTTTTGCCAGGGTTCGATATGGCGCGTGCACACCAACGGCACCAACAGGTCGCAATTTGCGCCAGCTGCTCTCTTGGGTGCGCCGTCTGGTCTGGCTTTTGATTGGATAAGCCGAATAATGTATTACAACAACCCCACTGCTAAATCCATAGAGGTAAGAAGAGCCAAGATGTGGTCAAAACGTATATCTGCATTTGAATAAAAAATTGAAACCCTTCATTCAGGTGATCCGGGTTGATGGAAAACAGCACTATCGGAAAACTCTCATCACCTCAAATGGCAAACCAGAGGGAGTAGGAACACCCGTTGGAATAGCCGTAGATCCAATCAGAGGGTAAAGTATCGAACTGTATTTCCTCTTTAAATACGATCAGACAAAATATGCTGAAATGTTTTTTTTTTTTTTTTACCTCCACAGGAAATTATTCTGGACGGACTCAGGGTCGAACAACGGGGTCCCTTCAAAGGTGGCCAGCGCTGACATGGATGGCAGCAACCTGTCAAACCTCTACACAGGCAACCTGGCAAACGTAGGCTACATCGCTGCCGATATTTCCACCAGGAAACTTTACTGGGGGGTGTCGGGCTCAGGAGTGGTACGTGTCCGTATATAGTCACGCACAAACGTCCTTACTGTGCGCGGTTGCGCTAACATCTTTAGCATTCTTTAGATCGAGAGCGGCACCATGGACGGGGCGAGCCGGGTGACGGTCGTCAGTGGCCTGTCTCACCCGTGGGGGTTGACTATCTACGAGAGCCATCTGTATTACACGGATATCGACTACCAGGTCATTGAGAGGGTTGACAAAGAGACGGGCGGCAATATGGTGGTGATGAGGAGTGGCTTGTCCCAACTGCGAGCCATCAAAGTGCACGCCAGAGACAGTATGTGGATTTCAATTAAATGCAATTTCAGGGTTTTTGCGGGTCAATAAAAAGTCATTACATGGATTTTGCTCAAATTCAGTCCTTAAAAAGCACTAAATAGGATGTCTAAAGGCATTTTAATTTTAAATATAATTCACGAATAGAATACGGTTGCTCTGAATTTGAAAATAAAAATGTAGCAATGTCCAACATGAAACAATAATGCCACGTAGTGGCAAAAAATTACCTCAACACAAAACTGAGACTCAATGTTTCACACTCCCTTTAACTGTTTAGTATATCTTTTTAACTTCAAAATTTTTTATGAATTACTATAAAACTAGACTAAATGCAATTTCTGTAGAAATTGCGTGGGAATGCTGAAAGCTGAATGCTAATAGCTGAATGCTAAGTTGAATGCTTATGAAGGAAATTGAAAGATAACTTATGTGAAAATTACAAAGTATCAATTGTAGATAAACGAATAAAAATAACACCTGAACTGCAATCTGTCAAAGGTGGGATTCGAACCATCGCCTCCCGTTCACCAGTCAAAGCTCCGCTGCACTGGCTGAAGCGCCGTTCGAACCCACTGTCTTAACTTGTCTTGTTCAAAATCATGGATTATGCCGTATTTACATTGACAAGTGTCATCTGATACGTTTGCTATGTACAGTCGGGAGGTGGGATTCGAACTCGCGACCTCCTGGACAATGCAATTTCAGCATTCCCACAATTACTCGCACATTTGTATTTAGTAACCATATTTGTCCACTTTTATGTTAACGAGTATGAAAAAGCTTGAAAACAATATTTGATTGCACATTTGCTGTCACCTGCAGAAAGTTTGAGTTGTGAATACGTATTTCCCCCGTATTTCCCTATTATTTGTTTATTATTAAGACTCCGTGGGACTCACAAACGCCTGCAGCTCCAACAACGGGGGCTGCCCTCACCTCTGCCTGCCCAAACCCAACAACCAAAAGACCTGCGCCTGCACCGCGGGCTTCCACCCGTCCCCGGACGGCGCTCGCTGCGAAGAGTTTGACTCCTTCGCCGTCGTCTCCACGCCCGCGTACATCCGCGGCTTCCACATCAACAGCTCGGACCATTCTGAGGCGATGGTGCCCATCGGCGGATGTGGGTTGACTTAACCCGCCGCGTGAGACTTTTGTCCATGTTTACGTTTTGTAAGCTGAGCTTTTTGATTTTTTTGCAGCTTCTTACAACACGAAGGAGAGCTTGGGCGTCCACATCGAATCTGGCTTCGTCTACTGGGTTGACAACAGCACCTCGACCTCCTATAAGGGCATCTACAGGAGCAAAACTGATGGATCCAACTACCAAAGGGTGGTCTCGAGTGGCATTGGAAGAGGAGGCATTCAGGGGCTTGCAGTGGACTGGGTTGCGAGTATGAAACTAACTCTATCCAACTCTTTACATACTGTATACTATATTTGGGGTGTCAAAATGTGTGCGTTAATTTTGAGTTTAAAATTTCCTTTAATGCCATTCTTTTTCTTTTTTCTTTTTTACGTGCGATTAATGACTGCCCCTTACTTGGAAAGCCTGTATTGGGGGAATTTCAGTCGCAACGCAGCAACGTTTAGCAGTAATAAGTGTAGTAATAATGCATTTATTTGTGGAGACTGGGGTCAAGTTGTTGTTTTTCAATTTTAAAAATGTGCACAATTTCACAAGTTACTTCATGTTAAAGATTAGATAACTCTTAATATGAAAAAATGTCACCAACGGTTACAAATGCATTTATGCCATTTAGTGGCAGAAAAATGACCTCAACACAAATCAATATCACACTTATTTACAGTACAGTACATCTTTTTAATTTTAACTCAATTTTATGTATCAATGACTAAAATATGCAGCCATATTTCTATTTGTTTATTAGTTTTTTTTATCTCATTTAGAACAGATATAAAAATAAAAAAAATTCATTGACTCCCAGCCATTTTCACTGAAGCAACCCCCTTCGCTCCTGGCTGTTTTACTGGATTTTAATTGATTTTGCAAGGGCCACAGAATATTGTGTTCTATTGCAATAAAAACATGAAACCTACCAAAAGAAAGATTAGAGTCTCTTCTTTAATTAATCGTATAGCTTCAACAGTTAACTCACGATTAATCGCAAATTTTAGATCTGTTCTAAATATACAATAAAATGTAAAAAAATGTTTTAAGTTTCATACACTTGTGAACATAAAAGTGGAAAAAATGTTAAACTAATAGAAATATGGCTGCATCTTTTACTCATTGATATAATAATTTCACAATAATTCTTAAAACTTAGTTAAAATTAAAAACATGGAACCTACCAAAAGAAAGATTAGAGTCTCTTCTTTCATAGGGAAAAAAAATACCAATATTTCCCTTATGTAGCAATTAGCATTAGAAAATAGCTAAGTTTTGTAATTTTTCACAAAAACAGCTTGTTTCAACATGGCCCTGGTTGATCTCTTATACTCTGCTGCCACCTGCTGCCCATTTTTGTAATAACAACCATTGCTTCGTCCGTTCTCTTCAGTTCAGAGGCTGCATCAAAGCCTCCTGTATGCTCTAGCATAAGAAAACCCCGTATAAATACGTCTTTGGGACACTTTAAACATTTAAAATAAAACCGATTTATATATTTTTTGGGAGCAAATGAGTTAATCATGAGTTAACTACTAAAGTCATTACGATTAATTACGATAAAAAATAAATAAATCACCTGACTAGTATGTATACTATATGGGGTTTGTTAGTGTCATCATTTCATCATCATTCTTTTTGTTTTTCTAACCCCATCTTTCTTTTATCTCCTCAGACAACTTGTACTTCACCAACGCCTTTGACAGCGAGACCTTCCTGGAAGTGCAGGCCATCAACACGTCCTACCGACTGATTCTCCTCAAGTCCGTCCACGACAGGCCCCGCGATCTGGCCGTCAACCCCAAGCAGCGCTACCTCTTCTGGACCGACGGCGGCCAGACGCCCAAGATCGAGCGCGCGCTGCTGGACGGCACCAACCGCACCGTGCTGGCTTCCGAGAGTCTGATGTCTCCTCGCGGCCTCACTGTCGATTACACCAACGACTTCCTCTACTGGACCGACGACGCTCTGGACATGATCTCTCGCATGGCTGCCGACGGCTCACAGAGGGAGCTCATCCGCTACGGGAGTCGCTATCCATCTCCCACAGGCGTCGCTATACTAGGAGACGTCATGCTGTGGGTGGACAAAAGACTTGGGAAGCTCTTGCAAGCCAGTAAAGAGCCAGGCAATCTTAACCAGTCACAGGTGAGGCATAAACACAAAATATGGGCCTGACCGATTAAGCGGCAAATATAAGCCCTTTGCAATTTTTTCCCCCCTTTTCAATTTTTTTCAGATTTTTATTTTTCACATTAACACGTAACAACATTAGACGATAATGATATTCAAACAAACGTGCAAAAAAAATGGGCCAATTTTTTTGCCGTTTTTTCACATTAACATTTTAAAACAAAACAGAAGACATTCAAACAAACAAAAACAACAACGTTTTTTTTCTCACCTTAACACATTGCATGCAGCCTATGACAAAGGTAATGACTTTCAAGCATTTTTTTAAAAAATCAGCGTAGATTCCCCCCCCCCCCACATTCAAACATTAACTCATTTGCTCCCACAAACGTATAAGAACGTTGTTTTAAATATTGCCATGGTCCCAAAACATTATTATTATTTTTTTATGCTAGAGCTTACAGAAGGCTTTGATGCAGCCTCTGAAACGCTTAAAGCAATGGTAGTTATTAAAAATAAAAAAATAAATTAAAAAACGGCCAGCAGGTGGCAGCAGAGTATAAGAGATCAGCCAGGGCCATGTTTGTTTTCAACAGATTTGTGAATAATGATGAAACTTAGCTATATTCTAATGACATCTATGACAAAGATATGACAATCAAACATTTTATTCACATTAATCACAAAAGACAAAGATATCTGCACTCATTTGTCACTTTTTTTTGCTATTTTTTAACGCATTAATTACCACAACCCCCCCCCCCCCCCCCAAAATGTATTTGATCGATTACATATTTTTGGAATTTATCATCCGCTTAATCAGTTATCGGAATTTCATCCTGCCAAATATCGGCATTTGCCTCAAAAAGTCCAAATCGATCGGGCCCTCGTTACTCTGTAATCTAACAAAGACGTGTGATGTCATCAGGTAATCCGAGACAACCTTGACGGCGCGTCGGATGTCGCCATCTTCGACCCTCACGTGCAGCCTTTAGCGGCCCACCAGGTGGGCTTCAACCCGTGCCACGAGGACAACGGGCGCTGCCAGCAGCTCTGCTTCGCCCTCCCGGACCAGGACCGGCCCAAATGCGCCTGCGCCCACGGCTCCCTCCTCACCAACGGTGTAACGTGCGGTTACGGACAAGACGACTTCCTCATTTTCACTACCGACTACACTCTGAACAGTATGAGGCTGGACCCCCAGGACCACAGCAGTCCTTTCCCGACCTTTAACCTGGGCTATAACTTGATGGCCTTGGATTTTGACTACAAGGAGAGGCGGGTTTTCTTCACTCAGTACAAAGGCTACGGCAAGAGTAAAATTGGCTACATCACCACCTCGTCCCCCAGCAGCGCGCCCACCATCATCGCTTCAAGTGAGTTGACAGCAAACGTGTGGAAAACACGAGACACTAACTACAATTTTGAATCCCTACTTAGGGCTGCTCAATTATTGGGAAAAAAATAATCACGATTATTTATTTTTTGGTACAAAAAAAGAAAAGGTTTAAATATTTACAAATATTAAGACAAAAAATAAATAAATAGAAACACTATAATTATGTAACCAAACAGAATTTATAATAATACATATTTATAATAATATATATATATATATAAAAAAAATTATTTATGTTGGCAAAAACTTGAAGTTGGAGTGCAGCATGTGCACTGTGCAGTAGGACAATCATTTATTTTTTGGGCACAAAACAAGAAAATATTTTAAAATAAAAATATTTAAACGTAAAAAAACACATTTCTTTTTTATATATATAGAAATATTAAGACAAACTAAATTACTTGAAACACTATAATTATGCAAGTTCTTTTTGGATGAAACAATTTATTAAATTTGTTATTTGAACATTTTTTAAAGGTGCAAATGTAAAAATGTAAACAACTCAAAATTTGTATTAATAATCTTTTTTTTTACGATTTTGTAATTGTGGAGTGTAATCATTTAAATTGTAATTGAATTCCGATTAATTGCACAGCCCTATTTGAAACCCTCATTTCAATTCGAAAGCCATCTTCGATACCCTAACCCTACGTTGAAATCCTAACCTCAGTTTCAAGCCCTACTTTGAAACTCTAATTTGCAACATTGAACCTACTTTGAACATTGTTTGAACTGAATTTGCCGTCAGATTTGGATGACCCCGAAGGCTTGGCATACGACTGGGTCAACAAACGTCTCTACTACACCGACTACCATCTCAAGAACGTGCAGTCGATCGGCCTGGACGGGTTGAACCGCACCATCATCGCCCACGCCAACCGTCCGAGGGGCATCATCGTCGACCCTTGCTATGGGTAAAATCTGAAATCTTTGAACAATATGACGACGACGTCATTTCTGACGTCGCTCTACCGCCCCCGTCCAGGTACTTGTACTGGACCGACTGGGCCAGCCCTGCCAAAATTGAAAGAGCCACGCTGGGCGGGAACTTCCGAACTCCCATCGTCAACAGCGGCTTGTCAACACCGAACGGCCTGGCCATCGACTTTGAGGAGAGGATGTTGTACTGGGCTGACGCCGCACAGTACGTCCACTTGAATTTTCAACCCGAGACCAACTTCAATATTTTCTCAACACCTCCCTTTTCTTCTCCCATCAGAGACAAAATCGAGCGGTCCAGCCTGACAGGCGCAAACAGGCAAGTGATCGTGCTGGGGGTCCAGTACCCCTTTGCCTTGACTGTCTTCAAGCAGGACATCTTCTGGACCGACTGGACGGAACGCGCCGTCTTCAGGGCGGGGAAGGACGACGGTTCTGACCTGACAGTGCTGGGCCAGGACCTGCAGTACCGGCCCAATGATATTCACGTTTATTCCGGGTCCAAGCAGGAGAGCTGCTCCAGCTCCTGCCTGCAGTTCAACGGAGGCTGCAGTCACGTGTGCGTACCTGGTAAGCAGCACAACAAAACAAAAATCACGCACGCGGCGGTACACTTACTAAGTTTGCATTGATTGAACTGAAATGTGTCCAAACAGGCCCGGCGGGACCAGAGTGCCAGTGTCCCCATGACGGCAAGTGGTACCTGGCCAATAACGGCAAGGACTGCATCCAAGACGACGGGAAGCGCTGCCAGGCCGAGCAGTTCACTTGCCTCGACGGCAACTGCATCAGGGCCAGTTGGAAGTGCGACGGCTACAACGACTGCAGCGATCACTCGGACGAGCTGGAGAGAGTTTGCGGTGAGGGATGACGGCAAACCCAACCTGGAATCGTCTTTTTCGCTAACCGCCGTTCTTGGAGCCAACAACAAAAAAAACATGTACTTCAATAAGGACATGGACGGGGAATATTTTGTCTTAATCTGTTGCCGTGGCGGTTACTGTTTTATTTGGTTCACATTCCGTTCGTATCGCTGCTATGCTTTTTTTTTTTTTTATATAAAACGCCCAAGATCTCAACTTAGGTCTGCCGTCATCCAAGGAGGTGAAAAAAAGTAATTTGTCCATTTTGACAAAGTAAAGAGTAGAATGTATTTTAATTAGGAGTGTCAAAATTAGTGTGTTCATTTTGAGTTAATTTAACGCCACCATTTTTTTTTTAACACGCAATTAATGACCGCCCCTTACTTACTAAAGCCTGTGCTGGGGGAATTCCAGTCGCAACGCAGCAGACTTGTCCATGTCAAAATTTAGCAGTAATAAATTGAATATTAATAATGCATGTATTTGTGGACACTGGGCTCAAGTTGCATTTTACAATTTAAAAATGTGCAGAATTTCACAACTTACTTCATGTTAAAGATTAGATAGCTCTTAATATGAAAAGAAAAATGCACTGAGCTGTCACCAACGTCTTACAAATGCAATTATGCCATCTAGTGGCAGAAAAGTGACCTCAACACAAACCAAAAGTTCATTATGCTAGAGCATACAGAAGGCTTTGATGCAGCCTCTAAACTGCAGAGAACGGGTAAAGCAATGGTAGTAATTATAAAAAACGGCCAGCAGGTGGCAGCAGAGTATAAGAGATCAGTCAGATCCATGTTGCAAACAAGCTGATTTCCCCACAGTTCAAAACAGATTTGTAAATAATGATGAAACTTAGCTATATTCTTATTGTAATTACTGCAAAACGGAAGCAGATAGAAATTTACTTTTTTTTTCTGATGAAAGAAGAGACTCTAATCTTTTATTTTGGTAGGTTGCGTGTTTTTTTAGCAATAGAACAGAATATTCTGTGGCCCTTGCAAAATCAGTCAAAATCCAGCAAACCAGCCGGGAGCAAAGGGGGTTGCTGCAGTGAAAATGGCTGGGAGTCACGTTTTAAGAATTATTGTGAAATTAATATATCAATGAGTAAAAGATGCAGCCATATTTCTATTTAACATTTTTTCCACTTTTATGTTCACAAGTGTATGAAACTTAAAACATATTTTTTTACATTTTATTGTACATGTAGGACAGATCTGAGTTAACTGTTGAAGCTATACGATTAATAATGATTAAAACTTTAATCACCTTACTCCCCTAATCTTAGTACACATATACTTATATATTAGGGTTGTGCATATATCCAATAAAAGACGACAAGATTCAAGTTTGTACATTATAAAGTGAAATGATCCCATTTGATGCACTTTTAGACCAAAATGTCAGATTGCAAATCGCTTTTCATTGCACGCCCTCGCAACGTTCCAGCACTAAAACAAACACAGGAAGGAAGAACATGTTCCTCTGTCCTCCCGCGCAGCCTTCCACACCTGCTCGGGCAGTCAGTTCACCTGCGACAACGGCCGCTGCGTCCCGCTCAGCTACGCCTGCGACTACACGGACGACTGCGGCGACAACAGCGACGAGCGGGGCTGCCCCTTCCCCACCTGCAACCCCGACTCGGAGTTCACCTGCCGGAACGGCCGCTGCATCAGCGCCGCCTTTGTTTGCGACGGCTTCAACGACTGCAACGACAACGCCACCTCGGACGAAATCAACTGTCGTGAGTGCCTTGAGATGAGGGCTGAACACGCTTTTTTTTTTTTACATGTATTTTATTTATTTATTTATTTATTTTTTATTATTATTATTATTATTATTATTATTTTTTTTTATTATTTTTTTTTAGCGCGTTGTGATTTGAATTTGTTGTTGGACCCTCTCCAGCTGACAGGGAGTGTCCCTCGGGCAAAATCAAATGCGACAACACCAACATCTGCATCTACGCCGACAACCTGTGTGACGGATACAATAACTGCGGCGACAACAGCGATGAGAATCCTCTCTTCTGTGGTAAGCGCATTGACCTGCCCGGCCCGGGGGCCTTTGTTTGTGAGAATTAGCAGCGGAGCTTTCAAGTTCAACTTTTGTGGCGACAGCGGGCCGCACGTGCCCCCCCAACAAGTTCCAGTGCGACAGTGGGAAGTGCATCCCTGAAACGTGGGTGTGCGACACCTACAAGGACTGCATTGACGGAACCGACGAACCCCTTACCTGCGGTGAGTTAATTTCACCGTAAACATAGATGTTTAAATGTTCATGCATGTGAAGGATATTTTCTTATTTTTTATTATTTCCAGAGCATGAAGTGCACACTTGCAGCGTCAGCCAGTTCACTTGTACCAATGGGAACTGCATCCCTCAGCACATGGTGTGCGACGGCAACAACGACTGCTCGGACAGCAGCGACGAGGCTCCTGAGCTGCAGTGCGGTCAGATGTTTACCCCTTTGACGTATAATCATAATCATAATAATAATAATAAAGATAGAGCTACAGTGGAACCTCATTTCAACTCAAATTTGTCCAAATTTAACTTGCTGGTAATTGAGGTGAGGGATAACGGCATGCGTCTGGTCATATTCCAAAGCTAAGATGTTAGCTTTGCCTTTTTTCACCTCCGTTAGGATTGCATGCTATAAATTTGAGCTTTACAAAAAAACAACCGTGTACTGTACCAAAAATGGCACGTTTGAGAGACATGTACATGACTAGCTCCTGACTACAAACCAACCATAAATATGAATAGGTAGAGACATTAAGCGAATGTCTATGTTATCAATTACATTTGATGAGACAATTGCCCCTGTCAATATGACCGCCATTTATAAACATCCATTGCTTCTGATGGGAATGTCGCTTCTGCCAATATGGCTGCCATGCATATACATCCATTGCTTTTGATGGGAAAGTCGCCCCTGCCAATATGGCCGCTAATTATATACATCCGTTGCTTTTGGTGGAAAAGTCACACCTGTCAATATGGCCACCATGTATATACATCCAGTTAATTGTGATGGGATAGTTGCTCCCTCTAATATGGCCGCCACATATGTATATCTATTGCTTTTTAATGGGGAAAGTCGCCCCTGCCAACATGGCCGCCACATTTGCTCGCTTTTTAGCCTGCTCTAATCTTCTGTAAATTATTATTAATGTCACGAGAGCAGTGCAAACCACCGTAGCCAAATGTAGAACTAACAGACTTTGAAACGGATTTTCTGTCCGTTGAACCCGGGATCCGTTGGTTCCGGGTCCGATAAATCCAGGTTTCCCTGCATACATAGCACACACACAGATCTCCACCAAGGTTTTTTTTTGTCATGTGTCATGTATGCTCCTGCAAATGCCTGATTTTAATTTTTCGGGGTGATCAAATCTTTTCTTTCCTTTTTTTCACAGGTCAGCGTACTTGCAGCTCTAACCAGTTCACTTGCCCGACTTGGCTGCCGGGTCACCCGCGCTGTGTGTCCTTAAATTACGTGTGTGACGGCGAGAAAGACTGCGTCGACGCGGCTGATGAGCTCCAGAACTGCCCAAATCGGACCTGCCACCTGAATGAGTTTGCCTGCTCCAATGGCCTTTGCATCTACTTTCCCTTTCAGTGAGTAGAACGATGGCTCTCAACGAATACAACGGAAACGGAAAGTTCAACTGAATATAAATAAGGTATCCCAATTACATCACAGTGAACAAGATTTTACTCCTCCTCAGCTGCGACCACGTGAACGACTGCGGCGACGGCAGCGACGAGCTGGGCTGTACTTACGACACGTGCGGCAGCCAGCAGTTCACCTGCGGCAACGGGGCCTGCATCTCCGCCGCGTTCACCTGCGACGGAGAGAAGGACTGCCTGGACGGCTCGGACGAAGCGGCCAGCCTGTGCGTCACGCCGCAACCCACCTGCGCACCTCAGCAGTACATGTGCAAGTCGGGCGAGTGCATCGACGCCAAGGACGTGTGCAACGGGGTGAAGGACTGCCAGGACAACAGTGACGAAAAAGGCTGCGGTGAGAAAACGGCACTAGGGCCCGACCGGTATGCTTTTTTTTAGGCCGATGCAGATACAGATTTTTGGCAGAAAAAAAGACAAATTACCCGTTCATCGGCCGATTATTAAAAAATATATATATTGCATAAAAAAAAAAAATATATATATATATATATATGTTATTTTCACAAGTCTTGGGACTTACTGGGCTAACCTGGGACCTCGGGGATTGTATTTCGTGCCATGCACATGTGGAAATGTGTGTTAATAGACAAAAGAAAATCCTTGGATGTTTGCATCCTTAAATTTTGAGAAAACAAAGACTTTGCATCCTTGTGATGTCAACTTTAAATACAACTTGAAAGGACAGTGTCAAATTAAAACAATAAGAACGTGAAATAAAAATAGAATAAACTAAAATAATAGCAACTGAAAAATACTGTAAGAACAAATATTAACTGTTCCTGCCCGTTTTTGGCCTCTTGGGGGCAGTGTGGTGCCGTGCATCCATGATGTACACACTTAAAGTGAGTACAGAAGAAAGTTGCGATTGAATTCTATTAAAATAACTTGTTTTTCACACATTGGGAATAATTTGTGCCTTTGCGTATTGCTATCTCACCCGTGGGTATGTGTTCCCACAAGATTTGTGTGTGACTTTTCGTTATTAGAAGGAAAAACATTCCCGACGTCGATGCTAACTTCCTGTTAGCATTTGAATGGGATCCTCCCTTCGCTTTTAGCATTAGCGCTAGGCTAGCGATGTTTTAAAAACGAAGCATGTTCTGTTTTTAAGTATACAGTGGATGTAATACTAAACGTCGTGTGTTTAGTTTTACAATTAACTCCAACTGCTGTGTCGTTAAACAGCTTGGAGGACAACTGAATAACCAGAATAACATACGATACACACGTATTAGTAGCCAATGCTCACCAAGCAAAATGGTGCATTCAGGGTACTTTCACAGTGTCGGAAATTTCAATTTTCTTCGATAACGTTTTAAGGGGAAAATAATTGTTTTGGCCGATTAATCAGTCGGGCCCTACTTTGCACATCTGCACATGGTTAATTAACCAATAAACCATTTTCTCTCTTTAGGAATCAATGAGTGCCTCAACCCTTCAGTCCACCAGTGTGCCCAGTTGTGCACGGACACGCCTACCGGTTACTTCTGCTCCTGCAACCCGGGCTACCAGCTGATGGCCGACAGCAAAGCTTGCGAGGACCTGGACGAGTGTCTCAGCACTCCGTCCGTCTGCAGCCAGATCTGCGACAACACCGCCGGCTCCTATCACTGCAAATGCGCACCGGGATACCTGCGGGAACCCGACGGACGCACCTGTCGCCAGAACAGCGGCATCCAGCCGTACCTGTTGTACACCAATCGCTACTACATCCGCAACCTGACCACTGACGGAACCCAGCTGAGCATCGTGCTGCAGGGGCTCTCCAACGCGGTGGCGTTGGATTTCCACTATTCGGAGAAAAAACTTTATTGGCTCGATGCGGGCGTGGGAAAGATGGAGAGGATGCGTTTTGATGGGAGTGGCAGGGAGGTGCTGGTGGACAACGGCATCGTCGGAGCAGAGGGTCTGGCGCTCGACTGGGTGGGCAGGTGAGTAAAGGTTATTATAGTTTAAAAAAACGAATGGAATTGCTTTAAATAAAATGTAAAAAAAAAACATGTTGTTTAGCGAAGGAAAATATAAACAAGAGCGCTTTTTAAAAAAAACGATAAAGTATTTAGGGACTTTTTTGTGTTTTGCTTTTATCTTGCACTCGACAAATATAAAATATATATATATATATAAATAATACTAAATATAATAAAAATATACACTAAAATCAAGCATTTAAAAAAAAAGAAAAACAAAAATACACTCTAAAAACAAAACAATGAAATAGCTATAAATAAAATGTAAAAAACCCAAACCTGTTCTTTAACGAAGTAAAATATAAAGAAGAGTGCTTTTAAAAAAAACGATAAAGTATTTTGTGACAATTTTTTTTGCTTTTATCTTGCACTCGACAAATGTTTTTAAACTAAATATAATACTAAATCTAATAGAAAAACACTCTAAAAACTAACTAATCAATAAAAATAAAAGTTCCAAATGAAATCAAAACTAACTATAATGAAAATCCCTAAACTCAGAATTATTTTTAATATCGAATTACAACAGGAGCAGATATAAAAAGTCTACACACACCTGTTTTAGTGGTCTGCGCAAATGAGACGAAGATAAATCTCTTTTTTTTTAATCCTCCATGAATACAACCAATAACCCATACAACTCAAATTAAAAAAATTATAAATAAACATTTTGTAACATTTTTCTTAAGTGGTATGCTGTTTTTCTTTTTTTTTTATGTAAAATATGTGCTCGGTGAATAGAAATCAAATAATACCAAATTGTTCAATTTGTTATACAGGAAGCTGTACTGGGTGGACGGTTCCTCTGGCTCTGTTCACGTGATGGAGCTGGACGGTCGCTACATGAAGAAGCTGATCGCCGGACACTTCACGGATCGAAACAACACTTACATCGTTAGCCGACCGAGGGCTGTGGCCGTCAACCCTAAATATGGGTACCCAGTCACAAAAATATTGAAGAACACTGGAGAAGCTGGACATTTTTTGTGTTTTTTCAAATACTGTTGGCCCTTCACAGGTGGTTGTACTGGACCGACTGGGCGGACATTCCGTATATCGGCAGAGCAGGCATGGACGGAAGCAACGTCAGCGCCATTATAACAGCCAAGCTGGAGTGGCCCAGCGGTCTCACCATCGACTACACCACCAATAGGATTTTCTTTGCCGATGCCCACCTTAACTTTCTCGAGTGAGTTAACAATTGTTTTCCTCTTGACATGCATCTAACGCGGAACGCTCACTTCTCAATCAACCCTTCGCAGCTTTGCAGACATGGATGGCAAGAACCGACACCGGGCCCTTGCTGGTACACTGCCGCATGTCTTTGCAGTGTCCCTCTTTGAGGACTCCGTCTACTGGACAGACTGGAACACTCATTCGGTGGAAAAGGCTCACAAGTACACCGGCGAAGGCCGCATGGTCATGGGCAACAACACGCACCGACCGTATGAACTTCATGTGGTGCACCCGTACAGGCAACCACGAAGTAGGATATAATGATTTTGTGCATGATTGTACGAATTCATGTCGTCTACAAGGGGTGGGGATGATTCCGTTCCGATTTTTGAGTCGATTCAGAATCGATTTTCGATTCAGAAGGATTTTTGATTCAGAATGATTTGATTGACAATCATTTCTGCTTCAATTTATAGATGTACAAAGAATCGTCATGATCTACTCCAGTCTGACTCGCTAATGCTAATTAGCGCGCGACTCGCGGCATTTTTATCACTCAAAAGAATGGCAGTACATACAAAACGCTTCAGGAAGGTTTACAAAGTAGCATCTAAACATTACTTATCGGCATATGCTCTCCCTACACTGCAAAAAAGACAATTTTTATTGGCATAACTTGATTGTGACTTTTTGCTTCTACTCTCGAATGTTTCTACAACTTAACAGCGTATCAGAGTCACACTGCCCCTAAGTGGCCAAATGGGGTACAGCGTGAACAGCGATCCCAATAAAGGCAGACACAAACAAGGGCAAACAAAGACCATATAAAATAATTTACATAAAATCGATTTTGGCAAATAAAAAATTGATCCTGAATCGTACTAAATGAGAATCACAATTCTTATCCGAATCGATTTTTTGGGCACACCTCTATTGTCTGCTCAAACTGCAACGGAAAATCTGGTTATTCTGCAGGTGAAAACCCGTGCTCGTCCCACCACCTGACCTGCAGCCATCTGTGTCTGATTGCGCCCGGCGGGCAGAGCGCCACCTGCGAGTGTCCGGATCACTACATTGGAATTACTGTGGGCTTCAAGATCCAATGTGTTGCCGACTGCTCCAGCACGCAGTTCCGCTGCGGGGACAACGAGAGGTTTGTTAACTCATTCAAACCCCAAAACAATGATACTTTGTCCTTCACTCCCCAAAACATATTTCAAACGTTTTTTGACCGCTAACGTGAACCTGAGTGGAAAACTGGCTTCCAACTTGAAACTCTAACTTGAGACGCTAACTCCAGTTTTGAATCCCTACTTTGAAACCCTAACTCAGATTTGAAACCTTAATCCTACTTTGAAAGCCTACCATTAAAGACCAATCCTAGTTTAACTCATCCAAACCCAAAAACGTGTAAATATGTTTTTTTAATACTGTCCTTCACTCCCAAAAACGTATAAAACCATGTTTTTATACTAATAGAACATTGGATATTCTGTGGGCCAAAATCCAGTAAAACCGCCGGGAGTGAAGGGTGTTGCTTCAGTGAAAATGGCTGGGAGTGAATCCGTTAAATATCCTTGATATTGTCGCATTTATAATATCACATTTTCATTCGTTCATCTATCCTTTAACGGTAGATGTATTCCAATATGGTGGAAGTGTGACGGCCAGTCGGACTGCGGGGACGGCTCGGATGAACCTCAAACCTGCCCGCCTCGTTATTGTCCCATCGGCCGCTTCCAATGTCAAGATGGAAACTGCACATATCCCGGCTTCCTCTGTGACGCTCACCCGGACTGTCCCGACGGTTCAGACGAGGACGGCGCTCTCTGTAGTACGTCCCGGGGACATCCACTTTTTGCGGGTATCTGCATTTTTTTGTATCATCAGAAGAAAAGCATAATTTGTGTTCCTTTTAGGTGACCATCGATGCGAGGAAAACCAGTTCCAGTGCACGAACAAGTTGTGCATCCCCATGTCGTGGCACTGCGACGGCTTGAAGGACTGCTCGGACGGCAGCGACGAGGATGCCGAGACTTGCGCCCAGAAGACCTGCCAGCCGGGACAGTTCCAGTGCGCCAACGGGAACTGTCTGCCCATGAGCTACGTGTGCGACGCACAAGACGACTGCGGCGACGGATCCGATGAACCTTACGAGACCTGCAGTGAGTGAGACAGATATTACACTGCACTTAGATGAGTCCAACTAGTCACTCGGAGGTAATAAAATGCTGGATGAATGAATTCATGTATCCCCACAAAACCCCCCACAAAAAAAAAGGGTTGTTTTGTGTGTTATTCATTTGACCCAACTTTTTGGGTTATTTATTAAAGTCAAAGACTTTTTAGCTCCATTTGGGTTATTTTTGACTCAAGTGTAAGTTAAATTGACCAAAAAAAAAAAATCAGTTGTATAACTTCCTGGTGATCTCTCAGCACAATAATTGAGAATCGCTGCATTTGTGTTCAGATGAACACACTTGGCTGTCCAAAATAAAGTGCACAGCCGAGATGTAACAAAAGCATGGATTGCTTTTTCTAATGAGACAGGAGAGGCTTTACCTAGGCCAGTTGCCTAAAATGAACAAAAGACGGATTTAACAACAGCACCCACCAATTTTCCAGTGCGATTTTAAAATCACTGTCCAATTTAAAACCCAAGTTCAAAACGGTTGGCTTTAGATAAGGTGCCAGAGGGCCAAAGTCAAAACAGGGAGGGATGTACAAGGCCACTGGGACCCGAACGTCTGCTTTCTTTTCATTGAAATTCAAGAAATTCAGCAGTGAAAGGAAGTACTGTAACATGGAATCCAGGGCAGCAAATACAGTGAAAACAGCAGGGGCCCCAAAATTGAACCCTGTGGTACACCATACAGCGGTATCAAAGCTGGGTCAAAATCCAAATTGGATGAAATAACTGAGCTAGTGCTAGGCAATGCTGGCTTATTTTTACCCAGCGCATTGGGTTGAGGATTTGTCCCAAATGGCAACCAGCTTCACTTCTTTAACCTGTCAAAATCCAATCTTCAACCCAATCTGCTAAATAAAAATGATTAACCCAACCTTGGGTGAAAGTAACACAGTCTGCTCAAAATCCACAGCTCCCCAATGACTGGGTTAGGTAAACAACCTAGCATTTTTTTAGTGTGTACCTAATGTTGTGGCCAGTGGATGTATATGTCAGGTTCAGTCAACCTAGAACATTAAATAAACAACAGACAAGGAAGGAAGACGAGACTTCGATTATTTTTGCTCGCGAGGAGAATGGACAGAGATGTGCACAGATTACAATCTCCTACCGCTCTGAAGCACATTCCGCCGAGCCCTCTCTTTTTATTGGGTTACATAGCCTATTGCTGCTCTAAAGGGCTTGGGGAAGCAACAGCAACGTGACAATCATCCCGGATAGGAGTCATTGCGCAGACAATAATGCAGACGCTTTTCTTCAGCGCTGAAAGTTGCAGCCAAAGTTCAACAGTTCAACTGCAAAATTGTTCCAGCCGCTATCTTGTGATAAGGGTAAAGTTTCCTGTTTTGCGATACTATAAGAGTAAATATGGGATAACCTGTGTAAATTTATTCTGACAGGCTTTCTCCAACCACACTTCTTATCTCTCCCTTGCCCAGTGGGCCCAGATTACAAGTGCGACGAAACCGAGTTCTCCTGCAAAACAAACTACCGCTGCATACCTCAGTGGGCCCGATGCGACGGCACCAACGACTGCATCGACAACAGCGACGAGCAAGGCTGCGGTCAGTCCCGCAACTCCGTCATATCCTGCGTTAAATTAAAATTAAAAAATGTTTTTGTCTTTTCAATAGAGGCGGTGACATGCGACCCCCTGGGCGATTTCCGTTGTGACAACCATCGCTGCGTCCCCATCCGCTGGAAGTGCGACGGCAGCAATGACTGCGGCGACGGCTCGGACGAGAGGAACTGCCGTACGTGATGTTTGTTGACGAGCCCGTTGTGTCGCGTTTTGAAACCGCAACGACCGCTGACCGCTCTTTCTAGAGCCGAGGCCCTGCTCGGAAAGCGAGTTCCGGTGCGACAACCTACAGTGCATCCCCGGCAAGTGGGTGTGTGACCATGACAACGACTGCGGCGACAACTCGGACGAACGAGACTGCGGTGAGCATCTTCTCGTCAAAACATTCCGCAGCGCAGAACTTAAAAAGACACATGGAGAGTTTAGTTCAGTATTTACGAGGGGTGTCAAAATGTGTGTGTTCATTTTGAGTTAATTTAAAGTTCCTTTAATGCGATTAATAACCGGCCCTTACTTGGAAAGTTTGTACTGGGGGAATTCCGGTCCCAACGCAGCAGACACGTCCATGTCAAAATTTAGCAGTTATAAATGTAATTATAATGCATATAGGAAACTGGTCAAGTTGTATTTTACAATAAAAAAAAGTTATTGTATGAGCTATTTAGATAGCGTTTAATATGAAAAGAAAAATGCACAGAGCTGTCACTAATGTCTTACAAATGCACTTATGCCCTCTAGTGGCAGTAAAAGGACCAACATAAATCAATATCACACTCGTTTTTTTTTTACAATATAGTACATCCTTTTAATTTTAACTCAATTTTATGAATTGTGAATTATGACATAAATTAGCAGTAATAAATTAAATAATGCATGAAGACTGGGGTCAATTTGTATTTTGAAGTTATTTCATGTTAAAGATTCGATAGCTCTTAAAATGAAAAGAAAAATGCACTGTGCAGTCACCAATGTCTTACAAATGCAATTATGCCATCTCGTGGCGGAAAAATGACTTAAACACAAATTTATATCACGTTTTTTTACAGTACATCTTTTTAATTTAAACTCAATTTTATGAATGATCATGAATGCAGCCATATATTAGTTTAACATTTTTTCCCACTTTTATGTTAAGAAGCAGTTCTCTTGACACTTCTCTGATGTCCCAATACTTTTGACCACATAGCGTATTCTCTCATCCAGAGTTGCAGACGTGCCGTCCAGGCACGTTCCAGTGCGACTCGGGTCACTGCGTCCCCGCTGTGCTGCAGTGTGACGGCCGCCCGGACTGTCTGGATCTGTCCGATGAGACCCGATGTCGTAAGCAAACGCCACAAAGTCATTCGCCGCGCGCATGAAGTCTCGGCATTTTATTTGCCGCATAATTTGCTGCCATCTCGTCATTCCCTCCTTCTTAGCCACTCGTTACCCAGGAGGCCGATGGTGCCCTCACGGCCAGTTTGAGTGCGCCAACCATCTGTGTCTGAACATGGCCTGGGTTTGCGACGGCGCCGACGACTGCGGGGACCGATCCGACGAACAGCTGGCGCTATGCCGTGAGATTTGCCGTCAACGGAGAAGCAAACCGGTATGAGGCGGAACAATATGACGTAGAGTGCGTGTGTGCGCGTGTTGCTTTGCACAGTGAACATCACTTGCGAGATGCCGTCGCGATTCCGCTGCGCCAACGGCTACTGTGTGTACTCGGGCGTGCTGTGCAACCAGAAGGACGACTGCGGCGACGGCAGTGACGAGGAGGAGGAACTTTGTATGACTCAAAACGCACACACTTGCACGTGTCACTATCATTAACAAGTCTACATTTAGCTTTCAAGTTGAAAAATCTCGTACATCCCAAAAAAAATCAGTAAAGATCATTTGATTCAAAGTTGACTGAAACAATATCTTTATAAAACGAATTCGAGTTTATTTATATAGCCCTTCATCACACAAGAGTCTTCGCATGAGTAGTGAGTAAAAATGTCTGTCAATTAATATCATTTATGAGCTTTCGGGTTTAGGGCTGCACTCGATAAATACTAAAATTGTCTAAGAAAAAACTCAAACTAATACCCAAACTAATAAAAGCTCAACTAAAACAAAATATAAAAAAAATTTTTTTTTTTAAAAACGTTACACACTTGCTCCAAAAACTAATCAAACTAATTAAAATGAAAAAAAAAAAAAAAAAACAAGTCAAAACAAAATAAAAACTAATGAAAAATCGCAAACTAATTATAACCTTGATTCAAATTTATGGTTTGCAATTCACAAATTCACTTCTTCACCTTGCATGTTGACTTAGAGACGAGCTTTGTATATTGGGGAGGAGCTCAATTGAGCCTTTTTTCAAAATCAAATGATCTAATCCGTTTGTGTTTAAGGGGTAATACATATTAATTAATTTAAAAAGTGCTGAGAAATATTTTCATGATTAAAGTGTTTTTGTTTTGCTTTTAGCTCATATTTTGCAAGTATAATAGAATTACTTATTGATACAAAAATGTGGAATTTACATTTTTTTAAGTAGTGATAGACAGAAATTCAATTACATCAGAAGCATGAGTGCAATAGTGGCACAACTAATAACTAACTAAACATATAAAAATGAAGAAGACTGGCTGTCTATATATTGCAGTTTGATTTTGAAAATCTTTCCATAACCAGATATATTTAATTAAAAAAAAAAAAAATCCGGTTCTGCTCATGTATCTCTTGTGCAAAGATTATTCTGAGCACCACTAATACGTCCTGCTTTTGCCCTGTGAGGCCAGCGAAATGACTAAATCACAAAATGACATCAGTGGCTCTGCCGGACACAAAGCCCCGCAAACGTACAAGAGATAAGGAACATTTTATGGAATTGTTGTGCAATCAGCTTAAGCATCTATCAGAACAAATTATTTGTGGTCAGGGGGATGAAAATAGCTTGTGGTGGACATTGGATTTAGACGTTGAGCGAATTTCAGGAAGAATTTATATGTGCCTGCCTCTTAGTTTTGTCTGCAGCCTGATTGTTACTGACCTGGTGAAGAAGAAAAGGAAATTCAAATGTCCTTGCAAAGTGACACAAAAAAACCAAAGATGTCGTTTTTTTTTTGTTTGTTTTTTGCAGGCCGCCCGACAACATCGGCCCCCTGCACACTGGACCAGTTTAAATGCACCAACGGCCAATGTGTGCCTCTGCCTTATGTGTGCGACCACAATGACAACTGCGGCGACCGCACCGACGAATTGGGCTGCAGTACGTGACACGAGAAAAACTTCCGCTATCGTGATATTGCGCCAAAAAATTGCCTCAAGTCGTCTTGCCGTCTTTGGTTCGCAGATTTCGGCCATGACCGCAACTGTGAGGAAAAACGTTGCCAGCAGCAATGCATCAACTTGAACGGCACAGGGTTCATCTGTTCCTGCAGTCCCGGATACATCGTGGACGCCGACAACACCTACACTTGCTTAGGTACACACAAACTGCATATTTGCATCTCTCAGGGATGGGGCTGGGTTTGAAAAATCCAATAATAAATATCGAATCAATTTTCTTTTTCGAGCCTAGTATCGATTCATAAAACCATGAATCGATTATTTTTACTGTTATCTTGACATTTATTGTTCACGTGAATTTAAAAGTATTTTCTTACGTTTATAAAAGACCTGCCGTATTGTACGAACTTTAAGACAATTCAGAATCTATTTAATTTATATTTACAATTACTGAATTTGAATTATGAAAATATTTTCATTTAATCCTTGCTGATGCAAATCGTAGCTATGTGAAAAACACTTTTTCTTATATTTTTATGTTAAAAAACAGACAGAACACTTATATCCATTTTTGTCTATTTTTTTACATCTTTATGTTAAAAAAATGGACAGAACACTTATGTCCATTTTTGTCAATTTTTAAATTTTTATGTTAACAATCTAAAATAAAAATGGACAGAACACATTCATTTTTGTCATTAAAAACAAAACAAAAAATTGACAAAACACATAGTGTATGTACATTATTTTGTAATTTTTTATTTTTTATGTTAAAAAAAAATGTACAGAACACTTATGTCCATTTTTGTCATTAAATTTTTTTTTTATGTTTTGGGGATGAAACAATGCAGACATCCCAAAAATGTAAAAATCTAAAAAATGAATGGGAAAAAAGAGATGAAATGTTTGTGTAATACTTGAGTGATTGTAACACTAAATCATTAACCAGTTTTTTCCTCCGCAACATTTTATTTGGAATTTAATGTTTGTGGAGTTTTTATCATGTCCTTGATATTTAAAAAGGCTCGGTATTCCATAATGAATCAATATCGGATTAAAGTGAAGTGAATCGAATCGGGCAAAAATCCAAATCGAATCGAACTGAGCTCTTGTGAATCGAAATCGAGTCGATTGAGGAAATTAGAATCGATACCCAAAAATCTGCCCGTTCCCGCAGACGTCAACGAGTGCGAAGTCTTCGGCACCTGCCCTCAGCTGTGCAAGAACACCAAGGGCGGCTACGGCTGCGAATGCGCCCCCGGCTACCGAAGAGTGGGCAACGGCGACATGTGCGAGGCCGAGGGTGAGAGGATCCGCCGCCGCCGCCGCCGCCAGTCGCGCGAGAAAACCGAAACCCATTTCTGCTCGTTTCTTCACCAGGCGCCACTCCCGTGCTGCTTCTACCCGAGAGCGTTCGCATCCGCAGGTTCAACCTGCAGACGGAAGGCTACCACGACTTCATCCAGGAGGCCGAGCGCATCGTGGCGCTGGACTACGACTGGGATCACAACAACACTGGATTCAGTCAGTTGAGGAAGGACGGGGAGGGGAAAAAAAGGTTTCAGAAGTCACAATCTTGATGCTTCCCATCAGGTATGGTGTATTTCACCGTGGCCGGCAAGGATTCAGCGCCGGGCGCCATTAAGAGAGCTTACATACCTTCAGTGGATGACGGAAACAACAACATCGGCGCCGCCGTCGACCTCGGTGTTAAGTACATCACCAGACCGGACGGCATTGCTATAGATTGGGTTGGCAGGTGACTTTCTTTTTCCTTCTACTTTTTTTTTTCCCAATCCAAGTGGTGAGTTATGAACACATCAGGCTGAGCGACGTTTTCAGGACTTGAACTTTTAACGATGATTATAACGGCTAAGTTTGGAAACTTACAATGTACAACATATATATTTATATATATATATATTGTAGGAATCTGTACTGGGCTGACTCCCAGCTGAGGAGGTTAGAGGTTGCCATGTTGGATGGACGCTACAGGAAGCACCTGGTCAAGACCGATTTGGGCCACCCGTCTGCCGTAGCGGTGAACCCGCGACTCGGGTAAGATCAGAGGTGGTAAAAGTGCTCAGACTCTGTACCGTATTGTTCAGACTGTAAGTCGATCCGGAGCGTAAGTCACATTTTTGGGAGAAATTTATTTGACAAAAAAACGAGACCAAGAGCTCATATTCGCACCCCAAATCCTCATTCCCTAATCATGTCGACGGCAGCGAACGGGGTCCAGATGGATTCGAAAATTCTGCTTCTAACTACAAAAAAGTTGTAGTTTTTAGCAGGGGTGTCAAAAATTGTGCGTTAATTTTGAGTTAATTTAAAGTTTCTTTAACGCCACAATTTGTTATTTTATTTTTATCAATTAATGTCCGCCCCTTACTTGGAAAGCCTGTACTGGGGGAATTCCAGTCTCAACCCAGCAGAATTTAGCAGTAATACATTTATTAATAATGTATATATTTGTGGAGATTGGGGGTGACGTTGTATTTAACAATTTTAAAAATGTGCAGAATGTTACAAGTTATTTGATGGTAAAGATTAAATAGCTCTTAATATGAAAAGAAAAATGCAGTGAGCTGTCACCAATGTCTTACAAAGGCAATTATGCCATCTAGTGGCAGAAAAATGACCAACACAAAACTATCACACTCGTTTTTAGAGTACAGTACATCTTTTTAATTTTTACAAATGTGTATGCATTATTATGAAATTACTTTATCAATGACTAAAAGATGCAGTTTAACATTTTTTTCCCCTCTTTTATGTTAACAGGAGTATGAAAACTTAGGAAAAAAATATTTTATTGTACATTCAGAACAGACATAAAATTTGTGATTAATCGCGAGTTAACTATTGAAGTCATGCGATTAATTACGATTAAAACATTGAATCGCCCGACACCCCTACTTCCCACCAATAGATAAGATGATCATAAATGTGTTTGCGCAGGATGTTGTACTGGTCCGACCGCGGGGAAGCAGCCAAGATCGAATGTTCCTGGCTGGACGGTCAAGAGAGGAAAATCCTCGTGGGGCAAAACATGGGTTGGCCCACCGGCCTGTCCATCGACTTCACCAACAACGACAGACTCTACTGGTCCGACTCCAAGGAGAGCCGCATTGAGTCGGTTCTGCCGTCAGGAGAGGACCGCCGAACCGCTGTCTTCATAGGTGAGAACAGCCAGGAAAAAAGATCAAAAGATTTTTTTGCAACCAAGCCCAAGTCATCATTTGACATTTTGTCGGTAGACGTGAGAAACCCGTTCAGCGTGAGCGTCTTCGAGGATCACGTTTACTGGAACACGCAGGAGAAAGGCGAGGTTTTCCGGCAGGATAAGTTTGGCAGTGGGACCAAGACCAAGCTGCTGACAGTTGGACCCTGGCTCACCCAAATTTCCATTTACCAGGAGCAACGATACAACTCCGTCGCCGGTACGTTACACAAACACACGCGCGGACCTTTTCGGAACCTCTAATGTAGTAACATGCCTCGTCCCCGCAGTGAAGAATCCGTGTAAGGGGACGTGCAGCCACTTGTGTCTCCTTCGTCCAGGAGGCTACTCGTGCGCCTGTCCCGAGGGCACCCAATTCGTCCCCGGGAGTCAGACACAGTGCGATGCCGGTATGTCACTTTTAATGATCAAACTTGTTGTTGCTCATTGAGTGAACATTTGCAGAGGTGGCAAATCCAGGTCCAGAAAGTAAAAACCCCGCCACAGTTTTGGCTTTAGCCCACGATGTTAACTAGCTAGCTCCCTAAAAGGTAAACAAGCATCATGGGAGCTAGCTAGGGAGCTAGTCAAAAGGTAAACAAGCACCATGGGAGCTAGCTAGGAAGCTAGTCAAAAGGTAAACAAGCACCATGGGAGTTAGCTAGGGAGCTAGCTAAAAGGTAAACAAGAACCATGGGAGCTAGCTAGGGAGCTAGCCTAAAGGTAAACAAGCACCATGGGAGCTAGCTAGGGAGCTAGCCTAAAGGTAAACAAGCACCATGGGAGCTAGCTAGAGAGCTAGCCAAAAGGTAAACTAGCACCATGGGAGCCAGCTAGGGAGCTAGCTAGGGAGCTAGCCAAAAGGTAAACAAGGACCATGGGAGCTAGCTAGAGAGCTAGCCAAAAGGTAAACAAGCACCATGGGAGCTAGCTAAAAGGTAAACACAAACACCATGGGAGCTAGCTAGGGAGCTAGCTAACTAGCACCTGGGGTTAAAGCCAAACTGTGGCAAGGTTTTTACTTTCTGGACCTGGATTTGCCACCTCTGAACATTTGATATTTTGCAGGCTTTGACCCTCCACCAACCATGCCGCCACCTTGCCAGTGTCAAAATGGCGGCACGTGCTACTTTGACAACAACAAGGCTCTCTGCAAGTATGTAGCATAACGTTGTGATTGGCAAACGCTCTCCGATTGGCCGATCCGTTATCTGCCTCCTCTGTTCCAGGTGCCCTCCGGACTGGAAAGGCGAATACTGTCAGACGATCATCCATGACGTGGTGGCATCATCAAGTACATTGACACAAAATGCAACACATTCATCTTAGAGGAAAAGTTGCTTCTTTGCACTCACCCACCATTTGCCCCCCTCGGCGCAGTCGGCATCGGCATCGGAGTGACGGTCATCATCTTGGTTCTGCTGGTTGCTCTGGTTTATGCTGCCAAGAGGAAGTCCAACATAAGGGAGAGACTGCGGGACATCCTTCCGTCCATGCCGTCCATGCCGTCCATGCCCAACCTGCCTTTCTTGAGGTGACGACATGACAGTGGTTGTCAAACCTTTTACACCTAAAAAAAACAAAATTCTTGAAATGTATGGCATGGTTTTTTTTGGGTCTAATTTTTGTTCCGTTAACCATATTTTAAATACATTGACACTACTTCCAATTCAAATCATTTTTCTGACATTTTTTGCCATTCAGAAAAAGTCCCCCTTCAAATGGATCAAATTTAGAAGACCCTGAGCCGAGGCAGAATTCAGAGGCGGTAAGTAAAACTATAGAAACAATCGAGGCGATTTATTTTATTTTTTTTACACAAATCGCTTTTTCTGAAGTTGGCGTTTGCTTTTCACGCCACCGTTTGCCTCCTTCTTTATTTCAGGTTCCATGTGTGTCCTTGGAGGAGGCGGAGCAGAAGAGTTTTGAAAATCCCGCTTATGTGAATGCACCTCAACCTGGTGCGAGGAGCGCGCCCACCACCGCAGCCACCCCCAAAGAAACAAGCCAGGTCGATAGTTTAGATTGTTTAGATATTAGTTTTTGTTTTTGTTGAAACTGCTTTCTAGAAGGCAAATTGTTTAGGATTTGACAAGATTCTGATTCATTGTGTTTTAATTGAAAATAGTTTGTTTGCATGTTTAGAAAAGCTGTACAGTATGTAAAACAAATTCATTAGTCGCTTAACTCATTCACTGCCATTGACGGCTATAGACGTCATAAATTCATTTGAACTATTTCTATTAGTTGAACATTTTTTTCCACTTTTGTTAACAAGAGTATGAAAACCTAGAATTGTTTTTGTGTGCATTTAGAGCAGATATAAAATGTGTGAGTTAACTAGTGAAGTCATGCCATTAATTACAATTTAAAAAAAAAAAAGCCTGACATCCTTAATTTAAAAAAAATATTTCTTTAAAAAATAAAATAATTTTAATAAATAAAATAAAATTATCTTTAAAAAAAAAAAAAGAAAATATAAAAAATTAAGGGTGTCAGGCGATTAAAATTTGTAATCGTAATTAATCGCATGACTTCACTAGTTAACTTTAAATTTGATATCTGTTCTAATACAATAAAAACATTCTAGGTTGTCATACTCTCGTTAACAAAAGTGGGAAAAATGTTAAACTAATAGAAATTGTTCAAATGAATATTTGACGTCTATAGCCGTCAATGGCAGTGAATGAGGGGCCGCAAATGGCCCCCGTGCCATAGTTTGGACACCATCGCTACAGATCCTGTAGATATGTTTGATAGATACATCACTGAAGTCATGAAATGTACGGCGTACATTCGATGCTCACATTTTGCTCCTCTATGCACAGAAGAGCATCACAAATCCATTTTACATGGAGGAGGTCGAGGTCGTGGACGAGCCCGCCGGAATGAGCGTGAACAAACCTGCAGCTTCCGACAAGGTTCCTCACTCGACACGCATGGCCAGACTTCCGTTCCCGCTTTCACCCCCCCCCGAGAGCCATCGTCGTTACTTTATCAGTTATAAATCAGTGTTGTTGTGACGTTTGTTTCTCGCCATTCGTTCCCACCTGCCCGTGTGAGATTGAACTTTTCATCCGCGCCCGTGTTTGCAGGAGGCCTTTGAAAACCCGGCCTACAGCTCAGAGACGGGAGACGGCGACGTCCCTTCGCCACCCGCCGCTTCCAGTGCGCAGGTAACCATGGAAACGGCTGTCAAATTTTTTTTTAGACAACACGTCAAAACCCGGCATATAAAGTTTTTTTTTTAGTTTCTTCGTGCGCGGGCTTTAAATAGATTTTGATTTTTTTTTGGCAGAGGTTTGAGCCCATCGAGGATGAGGGTTTTGTGTCTTTCAAAAACCCAATATACACAGTGAGTCCGTCTCAAATTTGACATGAGCTTTTTACGAGTGATAAGTGATATCGATGTCAGAACAGAACCACGTCTGTGCTGCACTAATATTTTTCTAATTGCAGGAAGACGGCCGTCCGTTAAATGACGATTCCGACATTTAGCGCGACGGCGGCAGGAGAAATGAGGCCAACATTCCTCATTTGGCGCTGAGGATGCTGAAATGATTCTGTATTTCTTTTCCACTTCGACTCGACATGGAATATTGAAACACCTGCATCAAATCAGCAAAATTGTAAAATAAGTCAAGCATTTGCTTTGATCAAATCTCGCTGTATGTTTTTTTTTTCTTAAATTGTGAAGGCGATTATTTTGTAGCCTCGTGTACATTCTGATTCTTACTCATTTCAATCCTTGTCATTGTTTTGTTTTTTTAAGCTATAAAAAAAAGATGCCTGGTTTGGCTTCATTTGATTCAACAAAACAGGCTGTCGTTGCATCATTTGCTGTCCTCGCTTCCTTTTAAACAACGTTAGCATCTCTGTGCGGAGGATCAGCGCGTGATTGTCGCGTCCATGTTATCACGTCCGGCGGTTCCTGTTTCTGCCACAAATGCATTTGGACTGTTTGAGAGAGGCCTATAGGGATTCTTAGAATTACAGTCAGAGCGCGTCAAAAAGGATAATACTAGTAATGAGGAATTTATATTTTATAATTAACAGCCAGTTCATATTATTTTAGTCGCGCATATAATTATGACTTTGCATCTGGTAATTACAATTTCTTACTTTACCCAGATTTTCTTTTCTGTTTTTTTTTCCTTTTCTTTTATTGGGGAAAACATGGAAGCATTATTGGTCCGTCCGTGTTTAAAAACAAAACAATAGAATATAGGTTAAAAAAAATCGGTCTTTGTAGTACACGGTGATGCGTTCACGTGCAATGTAACGTGCCTACAATTTGGAACTTCCTGTACTAATGTACGTGTTCTTAGTTTAAAAGACCAAGAAGAGGCATTTTTCACCTTAATCATACTGATAGAAATGCTCGTTTTAACTATAGCGTTGCGTAAAATAAAAAAATAAAATGGGAGTTATTCTATCGCTTTTCAAAACTATACGCTTTCGCTCTACGTGAGACAGAAAGCGGGGAATTTACGAGGTGCTCCTGAATGCGTCGCGGGCAGGAGAATGGCGACCGTCCGAGAAGGGAGGAGGGAAAAGGGGCACAAATAAAACCTCATGTGCGAACGCCGGCGAAGAGAGAGTGAAGACCGACACAAAAGAGCAAAGAGACGAAGAGAAGGAGGGCAAAAACAAAAGAAGGAAAGAAGACGAGCCCCGAACAAGGTGAGGATCGTCGATATCGCGCATGTCGACACCTGTAAACTGCATTTGCACAAAATATTCAATTGTGCATTTAGATTTTGTTGACTATCAATTTATATAGAGAGCAACTGTTATTAAATGTAACTGTTAAGGGAGCATTACAAAATATGCACATTTTGATTCATTACATTTTTGATCAATTAAAATCACAGTTAGTGTGTATATATATATACATATATATATAAAAAAAAAAATTAAAGTTGTAATCTTGTTTAGCTTTTTTTTTTTTCCTGTCTGTCATGTCATGTATGTATGATGTGTATTTTCTCTCTTGGACATTATTTAATGCTCCTAATGGAAGTCAATTGATTCCCAAAGAGCTTTTGCAGCACTCCATGCGTTGACACACACGCACGCACACACACACACACACACACACACACACACACACACACACACACACACACACACACACACACACACACACACACACACACACACACACACACACACACACACACACACACACGCGCACACACACACACATAATAACAAGCTCAAGAGGGAGTTGGACGGGCAAAAGCTTCTAACGCTTGGCCACCCACCAAACAACCTTGGCTGTGAAATCCCACAATGCCTTGCCAAAGAGACCCCAGGGCGCTCGTCTGCCCTCCCCGGGCACACAAGCCGAGTCCTATCTGCAGGCTGGCTCCAGCCGGCCGTCCTGCTGTGTGTCATGAAGGTGTTTGGAAGTCGTGTTTCTTCTTGTTAAGCCTCTTAAGAGCCTTCTGGCCTTCCTGATCTCCTCGGCACTGCATTTGTTATTTCCCACCCTCATCCAATCAGCTCCATAGAACAAACACTGGCAGCTCAACTCACTGTTACTCCAATCAAGCCTCCTATTGTCAAATGATTTTTGGTGTGTGTCCCCCCCCAAATGTTTATTCCCTTTTATGTCCCCATATAATAGTGCGTGTGTGTATATGTAAAACTACACGCATCCACGCCATGATGGGCAGATGGTCCTTTTCTACGTATTGGCGACTTTGCCGTGCTCCATCTCCCTCCGGGGAGTCGTCCTGCAGCAAAACAAGCTTGGCAAACAGGTGGCGTGTGTGCAGGGAGAGTTTGTATGGATGGACGAGACGACGCCGGATACTCGTTTTTGCTTCATTCATTTTTAAACCCGTCGGCGGCCCGGTGGCACAATTGCCAAAGTTAGTTCAACTTTTTATCTTTTGAAAAAGGCCAAAAGTGACTAAATAGGTACTATAAAAAAAATAAATCCAGTTTAAAAACCCTCGTAAAAAAATGTCAAGTTGTCTCCTTATTATTAGTATGAAATGTAAAGCATATGGAAAAAAAATAACTGAGTGAGCTGAAATTGCATGTTGAAATTCAAAATTATTATTGTCGTTATTATATGTGGGAAATATTTTTTGGACAGTACACATGAGTAAAAATGTCCAAATTTTGGCCCATTGACTCCCATTATAAATAATAATTTTTCAAGTTTTTTGATTTTCCCGCGATTACCCAACTAAATCCCTTCGCTGGGGCTTCAACTAAACGTAGAATTTTTTTTTTGTATTGCTCTTGAGTCATAAAAGCCAGAATACACCAGATGGCGCTAGAGAGCTAATTATCATTTTTGGTTGAGCGGACTTATGTGCTTCCTATGTCCCCAAAACAAGAAAGCGCGGTTGGAATCGGGAACAATTTTTACCTTACGAGGTTGGCGAATTGATAATTTGCTGGAATGTTGGTCGCGCAAAAAAGTCTCAAGGACCCGAGCTATGAAAAGCAACACGCATTTCGTTTTTTACGCGTCATTTTGTGTGATGCCAACGCACTCATTCTTCAAGTTATTTTACTATTATTATTATGTATTAAATCTCTAGAAAATAGTGAATCATTGTATGGTTGTCATGGCAACCCTTCCAATAGACTCTCAGCTTGACATGAGAATGTTCCACAGACATTTACATAAATGCCTCGAGTGCTTGCCGCGAGGTTGACATTTTTTTTTTGTTGTTAAAATATTCAACTGTTATTTATAGTTGGCGTACTTGAATGACTCCCTTCACTTTTTTTGCTTTTTTGTTTCTGATTCAATTCAGCAGGGTCATCCGCACTCTACTTTTCTCGACTCGTCTCCCGCTTGCGTCTCGACTCTCCGAGGACGCCGTCGTCAATAAAGGAGGCGAGCTCAATGCCGCCATATGGCCGCCAGCGAAGGGAGATCATTGTGAAAAGAAAAGGGGGGCTGCTGCTGTTGGCTTACAGCTCTTGTAATTAGAGAGAGTCGGAAGAGATGAAGGGAGGACGAGGAAATCGCCATATGATTTCGGATGCATTTATTAACACTCGCTGCTTTCAGGCTGCAATTGAAATCCGACACATCAAATTCAACGGATCGACGCTCGCAACTGCATTATTTTATTTCTTTGTAGGGGGATGGAAGCAATTTTGATCTAATGTGTTGTTTGGTTGCTGAGCAGACAGACAGACAGATGGATGGACTAGTGGAATCGGTGCCGGTCACATGACCCGCTTGGGTTGAGGTTAGCGAGGCGATGCCACAGGGCCGAAACACTTTAATCACCGGCTCGGACCTTTCGCCGCGAGTTAAACCGACAATCATACAAAAGCGGTCGACATTGGCGACCTTATAATATGGATGCTACAAATGCTGTCAAACAATTTCATTCAAAGGCGGGATTGTTGTTGAGCTTCTGTCTCGTGCAGCCTTTTAATTCAGCCACAGGAAAGAAATGATAATTTTATCGAGGGGTGGGAATCTTTGACTATCTCACAGTTTTTGATTGACAATGATTTCTGCTTCAATTTATAGATGTGCAAAGAAATTGTCATGATCTACTCCAGTTTGGTTTGCAAGACAAAATGACAAATGGAGACATTAAAAATATCTTCTTTTTTTTCTTTACATTTATTAAGTTTTGAATTCCCCCCCCCCCCCCCCCACACACACACACACACACACAAAAACAGTGTGGACCACAACTGCTACTCTGTGGCAGAGCTATAACTTTTATATATTTATAATTTTATAAATTTTCTTTCTGAGCAGACTGACAGCGAACAGTCCATCAAAAAGAGTCCAAAAGCTGGTATCTGCATCACCCTGTTCCGTTTTTTTACTGACCACGCAGACTGGACGTTTCAAGCAATGACGAGTTTAGTTTGTTTCCTGAACGTAGCCTAGCTCAAGACTGACGCACGATGGAAAGTGCCATTGACTCGCTAGCGCTAATTAGCGCGCTACTCGCGGCACTTTTATGACTCAAAAGAACGGCAGTTAATTTAAAAAAAAAAAACGCTTTGGGAAGGTATACAGAAAAGCATCTTAACATTACTCATCGGTATATGCTCTTCCTACACTACAAAAAAAAAAACTTTTATCGCCATAACTTGATCTTGACTTTTTCTTTCTACTCTCTAATGCGGCTTAACAGTGTATCAGAACGTGCGGAACTACACTGCCCCTAAGTGGCCAAATTGTGTACAACATGAACAGCAACAAGACAAACAAGGGGCAAGACATTATAAAATCGATTTGCTGGCACAGCCCTAATATCTTAAAAATATTCTTTCAAATGAGTCACCATGTTGCTATTTTTGTGTGTGCGTATTTCAGTGTGTGACATCATTCATCCTGGCTGACCTTGAGGAGCGGCGGGCATCATTGGAGCGACCTCGCCGCCGTGGTTCACCCTCCTTCCCTGTGGCCCCCCCTCCGCACCCTCCCGCCTCCTTGAATGACTCAGCCAAGCATGCCTGTGGTGTCTGCGAACACAGGTAGAGCACAAAAACGTGTCAGACGGTACAAAAATGTTGGATGCAGCGCAAGTTCGGCATTCGGTTATGTTGACATGAAACATTTTTGAGAGGTGGCTCTGATGTAGAACAATTATAATCTTAAATCTTCATTATATGTGGAGACTTGGGTGATCAAGGCGGTAAACTTCTTTTTTTTTTTTTTAATTTAAAATAATATTTAACAAAATGTGTAATTATTATGGATGTCAGGCGAGGAAAAATTAGTTAACTCACGATTAATCACATTTTATATATGTTCTAAATGTAGTAATTATATAATGTAAAGTGCACAAACTCAAAATATTGACTATTAGATATTTAAAAAGAAAAAAGCAAAATTTTCATCACATTTATTTATGAGATCTGTACACTCCAGAATCAGTGATCTTTGGGTGGCCTGACGAAGTCTAATATCAAACCTTGTAACAATCAGCATGCCTTTATTCTACGTTTGATCCCAGAATGGATTTTTTTAAATCTATTTTTTTGCTGGAAACCAACATCCATGATACTGTTGGTCATCCATTAGATCTACATGAGACCCTGGCCCTGCTCACCTCTCAGCTCCATCCTGATGCTAACCACAAGGAGGACCTGGTCTTCCTCAAAGATGTCTTTAGTGAGAAGAGCCTCGGCTACCTCATGAAGGTACGGTTATTAATATTGTGCCGGATCACATTTGGTTAGCCCCCCCCCCCCCCCCCTCCAAAAAAAAAATCTTGACAATAATATGTTCTGTGCAGACCCACTATTCTAAATATGGTATTTTGGTTAATATTGTGTTAGTAGAATATGAGTTAATCAGCAAAATCCAGCCGTTTTTATCCGTCTCAGAAGGCGGCCATTTTTCGACTGAAAATTACATCAGTGTTGCTCAGGCCTCATGTAACAACCAATCACAGCGCTGCTTCGAAAAACAGGTGAGCTCTGATTGGTTGCATTGATGTCATCTGCAGTCAACAGCAAGTGGCAAAATGGCCGCCCTCTGTAATGGATAAAAACGGCTGGAATTTGCTTCATAATAACTCATATTCCAAAAATGTCATCTTAATTAGAATGTCATGTTTAGACGAGTGAGGTCACTTATTATGCAAGCGTATTGCTTTCATTTGGGGGGGGGGAAATAACTCCTGTTTTTCAGACAAATTTTGGGAGAGCTTTATTTTTGTGTGTATGTAATAAAAAAATAAAAAATAAATTTTGTTTTACTAAGTAATTTTTTCTGTCATCAAAAATATTCTAAAAAACGGGGGGGGGGGATCAAATAATAATTCCGAAATACAGGGCAACAAAGTATTTAAAAAAAAAAACGAAAAACAAACCAATTAAATAAATATATAAATATTTGTAAGAAATTTAAAAAACTCCAAAAAACAGAGCAACAGCATGTTTTTTTTTTAGTTATTTATTTATAAAAAATTTTTTATAAATATTTATTTAATTGAGTATTTTTTTTATAAGACAGGAGTGAAAATTACTCAGAAAAACAGAAAAAAAATATCCCCCCCCCAAAAAAAAACGGAAGAAAATATATATATTTTTAACTGAAAAAAAAAGTACCTCAGATGAAATGGGGAAAATAATATTCAATAAAAAAGTTTAAAAAAACAAAAACAAAGCTCCCCCCCAAAATAGTCGGAAAAACAGGAGTTTTTTTTCTTTCAAGTGAATGCAATACGCTTCTGTAACTTATAAAATATGTTTGAGGTTGACTTCCACTTTCTCTCAGATTCATGAGAAACTGAAGCAGTACGAGAAGCAGAATCCGTCGCCGTTCCTGCACAGCGCCTCCTGCCTGGTGGAGGATGTAAGTGCAGTATACCCTCTTCCCAAAATGTCATTTTTCTCGATTTTTTTTTAATGGCCTCATTTTGTTTGCCAGCTGACCGAAGAGCTCCAGAACCGACTCCTTGAAGAGGATGAGAAAGAGCTGCTGCTTCTGCTCAGCGCTCCTCACCTCAAGGTAAAACACGACGCATGACAACGCTCGCTTTCGAATCTGAACGTCACTCGTGGGGGAACTCCCAGGCTGTGCTGTCGGCCCACGACACTGTGGCCCAGAAGAACTTTGACCCGGTGCTGCCTCCCCTGCCGGAGGACTTGGACGACGAGCTGGAGGAGGAGTCGGTGAAGATCGTACGACTGGTGAAGAACAAGGAGCCTTTGGTGAGACTTTTGAGTCTTTTTTTTTAACAAATGCAAGTCATAAATGAATCGGTTCCCTCGTCCAGGGAGCGACCATCCGGCGGGACGAGGCCACCGGCGCCGTCATCGTGGCGCGGATCATGAGGGGGGGAGCGGCCGACCGCAGCGGTAAGAGCGACAACGTGCAGAGGTGGCAAATCCAGTTTCAGAAAGTAAAAACCCTGCCACAGTTTGGCTTTAGCCCCAGGTGCTAGCTAGCGAACTCCCTAGCTAGCTCCCATGGTGCTCGTTTACCTGCTAGGGAGCTAGCTAGCTAGCATCAGGGGCTAAAACCAAACTGGCAGAAACTGGCAGGGTTTTTACTTTCAGGTGCTAGCTAGTAGCTCCCTAGCTAGCTCCCATGGTGCTCGTTTACCTACGAGGGAGCTAGCTAGCTAGCATCAGGGGCTAAAACCAAACTGGCAAGGTTTTTACTTTCAGGTGCTAGCTAGCAAACTCCCTAGCTAGCTCCCATGGTGCTCGTTTACCTACTAGGGAGCTAGCTAGCTAGCATCAGGGGCTAAAACCAAACTGGCAGGGTTTTTACTTTCAGGTGCTTGCAAGCTAGCTCCCTACAGAGCTCCCATGGTGCTCATTTACCTGCTAGCTATCTTGTATCAGGGTCTAAGGCAAACTGGCAGGGTTTTTACTTTCTGGACCTGGATTTGCCACCTCTGACAACATGGAAGCTTTTCTCCCCTCCCCTCCCCTCCCCTCCCCTCCCCTCCCCTCCCCTCCCGCCCGCATGAGCGTGACGCCATGCTTTCCCTTTTTTGGTATCTTTAAACCTGAACTTTGCGCCAACAGGACTTCCTTGTCATTCCTGACACACAAATCAGGAGATTACGTTGTGTAATGCTTCGCAAACTGTCAACAGAGATTAAATCCTCCAGATTAGTGCCACGAGATTGCATATTTGGAGATTCCAAACGGGTTGTTTCCATGGAGATGTTATCAACTTCATGCCAGTGGGGAAATTGCACCTTTTTGTTGCTTTTTTTTCCTTTTTTTTTCAGGGTTTGCATTCTGTGAGAGTTCACATCATAGCGTTTGTGTTGCCAGGTCTGGTGCACGTGGGGGATGAGCTGCGGGAGGTCAATGGCAACCTGATAACCCACAAACGGCCGGATGAAATCGGTCACATTCTGGTAAATGTCGTGTTTCCACCAGGTTTATTAGTTGTTTTTATTATTTTTTTAATTTTTTTTATATAGTTAGTTTTTTTTATGCTTAGTTTTAGTATTAGTTTTCTTTTTTTTAATGTGTATTACTTGTGCACAATATTTAATAAACACCATGGTAAAATGAAAAAAGTAACGCATTTGAGTTAAATGAAAAAGCAGGTGAGCTGAGCCATTGGAGCCAAAAGTCAAACAAAATTGGCAACTGGGAGTGATGTCATCGGAAGGTGCTTTTCTATTGGCTGCTGCTAGATGACATAACTTGTGTCTGACACACTTTCAAATGTCTTCATTCCGGTTAATATCAAAATAAATCTACTTAAAATCACATTTAATAGGCTCATGTATTAAATTAATTACCAAAGATAAAAAAAAAAAAAGGACAGGCTATAATTATAGTTTTGTAAACTAAATCATTTTCATTTTTCTTTTATTTCGTTAACGAAATTGTTGTTTGAATTTTATTTGTTGTATTTTTTTGGTTCGTTTTCATTTTTTTTCGGTCACTAAAATAACCTTGGTTTCCATTGATTGTAAATTCGCTGCTTGATATTGTGACGTTTTGCACCAGTCCCAGTCACAAGGCTCCATTACATTGAAAATCATCCCGGCCATCATAGAAGACGACAAGATGAAGGAAAGCAGGGTGAGGACTTTTATTATTATTATTATTATTTTTTTTCAAATTCAGATGAATTTAACTTATTCAAATCCATTATTTTTACATTCCCTCCATTGTGCAGGTCTACCTGCGGGCTTTGTTTGACTACGTGCCCTTTGAGGACAGAGCCACGCCCTGCCAGGAGGCGGGGCTTCCTTTTAAAAGGGGGGACATCCTTCAGGTGGTGAGCCAGGAAGATTCCACTTGGTGGCAGGCCAAGAGAGTGAGCGACGGCAACCTGCGCGCCGCTCTCATCCCCTCCACGCACTTCCAGGAGAGGTCAACTTTCGCCTCTTAACAAGAAATATTCATATATGAAAAAAACAACCAAACCATTCATTCCACATCCTACCTGGTGAAGCCTTTTTTTTTACGAAATGTACAAAAAAATTTCAAATTAATGTGTGTGAAAATCCTGACGAAAAAGTCATCAAGAAGAAAATCGTAGCTCCCTCGCTAGCGCCAATGGTGCTCGTTTGCCTGCTAGGGAGCTAGCTAGCTAGCATCAGGGGCTAAAGCCAAACTGTGGCAGGGTTTTTATTTTCTGGACTTGATCCTGACAAAAAAGTCATCAAGAAGCAAATCATAGTGGCAAATCCAGGTCAAGAAAGTAAAAACCCTGCTACAGTTTGGCTTAACCCCAGGTGCGAGCAGGTAAATGAGCACCATGGAGCTAGCTAGCTAGCTAACTAGCATCAAGGGCTAAAGCCAAACTGTGGCAGGGTTTTTACTTTCTGGACCTGATTTTGCCGCCACCTACTTTTAACATCATTCATTTCACATTATTCCATGTCAGTCAATATCATTCCACATCTTTCATTATCGTTCAGTATTATTTCAAAATGGTTTTCAAACAGCACAAATTCCGTATAGAGTTAAAAGTCTGTTACCACGAAACATTTGAAAAGATGGTGCGGGATGTAATAAATCTTCTTCCCACTCCCTTTTGAACATGGAAAATTGATGTTAGGTGCACTTTGTCAATTTCTGCTTGTTTTGTAGTTATTTTTGTTTTATTATAGTCGTTGATTTTCTTTCCTTGTTCTTTTTCATGTTCAAATGAACTCGAACTCAACTCAAAAAAAATTTAAATCAACATTTTTACAGAAATATTCCATTTCTTTTCATATTCATGCCACAATTTTTTCACCACTTATTTCACATTTTTACAAATGTGTAAATTGTTTTTTTTGTTTTCGTTTTTAACATTTAAAAAACGGTTATTTGTGCCTTGCCAGGCGCCTGAGATACCGCCTGAAGACGGGCTCCTTCCCGGCCTCCGCGTCCCCCCACGTGGCCACACGTAAGCCGCGATCGCTGCTCTCCTGTCTGCCGTTACCTGTATTATGCATTAACCCTCAAGCGACTGTGATTAGATCGTTGCTCGTGCGCCGAAGCGCACGTCAAATGTAATCTAACAGACGAGATGCATAAAGAGAGATTATGGAAACGGAACAGCGGATCCCAGCGCTTTAATCTCCACAAACGATCGTGTCATCGCTTAATCCAATTTGAAGGCGACGTTGAATGAAAAAGGGATGCACAAAAAAAAGGTGCCGCTTTGTGCTGTGGTTTGCTTTTTTTTTTTTTTAAGATCGTTTTTATATTGTCATACAAGAAAAACACAAGCGTCTCCCAATAACAGTTTTATTAGTCGTAGAAGCAGTTGTGATTTGTTGATGTGAAGAAGATGACTTCATGAAAATGTAATTATTCTGAAATTTTATGTTGGTTACAACTACTTAGATTAAATATACAAAATATTAATATAGAAAATGTCACATGAGAAAATATGAATTCAAGCATGCAAATGAAAGCCATTTAAATAATTTAATATCAAAAGTGCAATTCTTAATGATCAGTTTCATTATTATTAGTCGGGAAACTCATTTGTAAAAATTAAGAATATTACTTTTTACATGGCGAGAAAAAGTAAAACTCTGCCTTAAACATCAAATTTAAACATTTGTTTAAAATCCTTAAAATGACTGAAGTTGCTTTGTGTGAAATAGTTTTTTTGTGTGTGTGTGTGAAAGAGGAACAGTGGTTGTCATATTGTTGCGGTCTGCAGTAATTGTGTGTGTGTGTCCCTCCTTGCATAACCCCCCCAGATGAGCGCAATAACCAAGGTAGGACACGACGTACTCACACACTCAATGACAATTACGCGTTTGTTCCAGTTGTGTATTTGACACGTCCTCCTCACTCCATGACTGTGTTGAACGTGTTGTGTTGTGCCAAGTACAAGAGGCTTCACCCTACATTCCTCTCCTCCTCCTCCTCTTCCTCCTTCCGCTCGCTCCTCCCCACAGACGGCAGCGACCTTGAGGAAAAAGACGTAGGTGAGGACGAATCACTCGATGAACGTATGAAAGAATAACTGACTGTGATTTTTCAGACGAAAAAAGACATGATGTATAGTGAGATTTTTTTCCAGATGGTAAGATGACCAAAAAATGCATTTAAAAGGTGTTTTTTTTTAAAGGCAAAAAAATTAAATGACAAACAACCAAGGCGTGTTTCCCCCCCCAAAAAACAACCATGTATAGCAAGGCGTTTTTTTCTCCCAAAAAAACAACCATGTAGTAATGTTTTTTTTTCACCAAAAAAAACAACCATGTAAGTAAGGCGTTTTTTTCTTCACCAAAAATACGACCATGTATATAATAGCAAGACGTTTTTCAAAAACAAAAAAAGTATAGAAAAAAAACAATAAGGCCTTAAAAAATATGTATAGTAAGGCGCAAAAAAAAAAAAACTACCATAAGGCGTTTTTTTCTAAAAATAAATAAATACTAATTTATATATTTATAAAAAAAAAAAACATGTATAGTAAGGCGGGGGTTTCCCCCCTCCCAAAAAAAAGTATAGAAAAACAAAAATAAGGCCTTAAAAAAAAACATGTATAGTAAGGCGTAAAAAAAAAATGTAGTAAGGTTTTTTTTCTCTTTCAAAAAATAACATGTATAGTAAGGCGTTTAAAAAACCAAACAAAAAAAACATTCTAGCAAAGCGTTTTTTTCTTTAAAAAAACCCCCAACAACAACCATGTATTCTGCGTGGCGTCTCGTAGTGGCGCCGGCATAACTTTGGCGAGCTTGAACAAATCCTCTCGTTAGTAGTTTCTCCCAATTTAAAGGTCGCAGCCGCCTTCTCGTGGGGAAATCTTTCCCAAGTTCACTTTTTGTGTGTGTTTTTTTAAAATTGTTTATCATTTACCTGTTACCTGAACACAGCTGGCCTGCGCCGAAGTTTCCATCTCAAAAGAGAGAGGCAAAGTTCACCGGTCGAACCTCGCACTCCCGACGCCGCCCACGCGGCTTTCCTGATCTACGAGGAGGTGGCGCTTTATCTTCCCCGGCCCGGCGAGAGGCCCCGCCTCATCGTGCTGCTTGGTGGGTGGCGACCGTCTTAAGCCGGGCGCTCGCTCACTCGTGAGGCGGCTAACGCCGCTGCCCGTGATGTGTTCAGGATCCCTGGGAAGTCGCACTGCTGAGCTCAAGCAGAAGGTGATCGCAGACAATCCCAGACTTTACGGATTGGCCGTGCCTCGTGAGTGCACTCGTGAAGAGAGAGAGAAGAAAAAGCACATTGGATTGTCGCTTAGTCAGATTTGTGTGTTTGTTTCAAGACACCACGCGACCCAGGAAGATCCACGAGCGCGAGGGCGTGGAATATCATTTCGTCACCAAAGCCGCTTTCGAGGCTGACGTCCAAAATGGCAGGCGAGTACCCCGGGCGGCACACGCCCACCTTTTGCTTTGATTGATTTTCCATTCCATTTGCTTCGGCCAATTAGTCACAGCTGGAACTCCGACAAATCAACCATTTTTTTTGCAGGTTCATCGAACACGGCGAGTATAAAGAGAATTTATACGGCACCAGTCTGGAGTCCATTCACAGAATTCTGCTTCAAAATAAAACTTGCATCGTGGACGTGCAACCCGAGGTTTGTGCCGGTACTCATCGGACTTTGGTTGTTTTGACTGTAATTTGTTTGCATATCACACATATTATTTTTGATTTGAATGTTTGTTTGTTTTTGTTCCCTTGACGACATTTGTCCGAAGGCGCTGAAGGTTCTTCGCACGCCTGCGTTCAAGCCCTACGTCATCTTCGTGAGACCTTCCGTCTTTGACAGCGAGATGAAGTCTGTCAGCTCCTGCTCGTCGCTCGCCAGCGTCGCCATCACGGTGAGCGGCCACACCGGCGAGTCTCCGTGGCAACCAGAGACGGGGAAAGGGGCCTACGTGGAAATGATGTACTTGGGTCCTCCTACGCAGTCGGAATGCGATTGAATACGTTATGTCGAAATGTTTGATGAGGGCTTGTTGAACTTTTAGAGTCAGGGGAAGCGCAGCGCTTCATAATGTGAATGCCAATTAAATACCTGAAAATATTTTCGAAAAATTAAATGGTGTTAAAGTAGTCAGATCTGTCAACTGTGATGTCATCTTCAGGCAAAACGCTCGCCTTCTGATATCGATTAAAAACAGATGGATTTTGCTCCTTAACTCGTATTCCACTAACACAATATTTATCATGAATGTTGTGTTGTGACTAATGAGGTCACATATAACATATTATTGTCAAGAAATGTTTATTTGCACACTTTGTCCATAAAGTCTCTTTACAATAAAACATTTTTTTTTACAAAGACATTTGCCCGAAGCACATCAAGTCGGTACTCGATCGAATTCTTGTTCGCTGCAGGATAGCCTCAACATCAGATTTCCATCCATCAATGCCTTTGTAATATATATATTTTTTAATTGTAAAAATAATTTATGGACACCCTGTATATTGCTGGCGTCAGGCCAAACCTCATAAGTCACAATTTGGAAAAATTCATATTTCAAAAATCAGTCAGTCCAGGTGTGGATGTTTTTTCTTCTTATTATTATTATTGACCAGTGTTGAAAATGGTTGCCTAGCTCTCTGTGATGATATTTGAACAAACATGTTTTGGGGGGGGGGGGGGGTCTCCTGAAAAGGTACAAGGTTTCAAGTCCAACGGCAGCAATATATATTAGCGCAGCGGAACTTTATATTTTAGGGTCAGTCAAAGAAACTTTAAATGGGGGCTGACTCCCATTTTAAAGTGCTTTTGAGAGCGATGTGGTTAATTGCAAACCACTGCATCTTGTTATGAGGGTGTGCACACTTACGCAGCCACATTATTTCAATAGTTTGTTTGTTTGTTTTTAATTCCCCTCTCTAAGATTGTACGTTCAGTTTAGTCAGAATATGCGAACGGCAGTTTACTGACGATAATGATATTTACCTTGTGTGACTTGTTTTTATGTTTCAGGAGCACGACATCCAGGACATGAGGCAGTCAGCCGAGCAGATGGAGCAGCTCTACGGCCACTGGCTGGATTACGCGCTGGTCAAGGAGGAGCCGCTCGGTGCCACGGCAGAGCTCCACGCCGTGCTGGAGCGGGTGCGACTGGAGCCCCAGTGGGTGCCCGTGTCCTGGCTGAGGACTTCCTAGACCTTCCAGAACCAGGGGTGGGCAAACTCTGTCCTCGAGAGACAAGAGTCCTGGCGGGTTTTATGTTTCCCTTCTCCAACACAGCTGAATCATATAATCCTTGGAATCGGCTGTGTTGGAGAAGGGAAACCTGTCAAACCTGCAGGCCTCTGTCCTTGAGGACTGTCAACGTTGTCGTCTACTTGCCAAATTGTCCGCTTCACGGTTATGTGTGTTTTGATTGTAAACTTGTTGCAAGTGCCAAAAAAAAAACCTCCTCGTTTCGATTGGCAGATTGTTTAACATGCGCGGCAGCTACTTGTCTAATGTTTTCTAAATGTTTGCTGTTAATAAAACTTTTCAAACAATCAAATTTGTGTGTGTGGGCAATCTATTTATTTTCGGACAAATGCAACAATGAGAAAGTGAACAAAAGCAGGTGCGGCCGCAGCGTGTGCGAGAGAACAAAATACTGGGTTACTTCCACAGCTTCTTGATGGACATGTTCTTCTCGCTGTCTTTCTGCATCACCTGCACGACACACAACCGAAACGTTAGCAACGCGTTTTCACGCAAACATTTTGCTTTGGATGGAAGGTGACCAACCTTTGCCACGGCCATCTCAAAATCCTCCTGGGTGACGTGTACCCTCCTCTCGCGCAGGGCGTACATGCCCGCCTCCGTGCACACGCCCTTCACACAATAAGCGCAGCACACGTTTTAAAGGGGAAGGCAACCTTAAACATTTATTGACAATAATATGTCATATGTGACCTCACTAGTCTAAACATGACATCCATCCATTTTCTGTACCGCTTGTCCTCACAAGGGTCGCGGGGGTTGCTGGAGCCTATCCCAGCTGGCTTCGGGCAGTAGGCGGGGTACACCCTGAACTGGTTGCCAGCCAATCGCAGGGCACACTAACATTCTGACTAATATTACATTGGTGAAGGTATATGAGTTATGAAGCCAGTTTTTATCCATCTTAGAAGGCGGCCATTTTGCCACTTGCTGTCGCCTGAAGATGACATCAGTCGCTCGGGGATCAGGCAATGACTAATCACAGCCCACCTGTTTTCTGAAGCTGAGCTGTGATTGGTTGTTACCTGACACCTGTGATGTCATCTTCAGTCGACAGCAAGTGGAAGAAAGGGTTCTTAAAAGTATTAATTGTTTATAAATAATGACGTTATCACATAAATTGCGGACAAAATATGAACCTTTTACTGCTGAAAATGGCTCAGTGAGTGAAGGGCTAAAATGTTACTAACGAGCACTCACCTTAACCTCGGCGCCCGACGCTCCGGGCATCAGCTCGGCGATCTTCCTCAGGTTGATCCCGCGCGTCAGGTTCATCTTCCGCGAGTGAATCTTGAGGATGTCCAGACGAGCCTGGCAAATAAACATTTAAAAAATGAAGGCGTCGTCGTGGCGCGATGTCACAAGTGCCAATTTGAACCCGTGAGAGCGCCTACCTCTTCGTTGGGAGGGGGGAACTCAATCTTCCTGTCGATCCTTCCTGGCCGGAGGAGAGCCGAGTCCAGGATGTCGATGCGGTTGGTGGCCATGATGACCTGCCGTCGGCGCAGAGCTCGTTAACCATCGCACGCGGTTGAACACTTAAAGTACGCGAAATGTCGGCTCGCCTTGATGTTCTTGGTGGCCTCGAAGCCGTCCAGCTGGTTGAGCAGCTCCAACATGGTCCTCTGCACCTCGCTGTCCCCGCCCGAGCCCCCCTCCAGGCGGGACGAGCCGATGGAGTCGATTTCGTCCATGAAGATGATGGAGGGCGCGTGCTCTCGGGCCATGACGAACAGCTCGCGCACCATCCGGGCGCCTTTTGTCACAAGTTCACATTCAACCACAAATGGAAAGCATCCGCCGATGCTTGCGTCGTTAGCGCTCACCCTCCCCAATGAACTTCTGCACCAGCTCGGACCCCGACACCCTGATGAAGGTGCAGTCGGTGTGGTGGGCTACGGCTCTGGCCAGCAGGGTCTTTCCCGTACCTGGCGGTCCGTACAGCAGCACCCCCTAAGAGACACCTTGTCAGAGAACGGCCCTCCATTTTGAACGACCTCTCGCCGGTCGCTCACCTTGGGCTGCGCGATGCCCAGAGCTTCAAAAAGTTCCGGGTGCTTGACGGGAAGCTCGATGACTTCCTTGATCTCCTTGATCTGCTTGTCCAGCCCGCCGATCATCTCGTAGGTGGAATCGGGAACCTTCTCCACCATCATGAGGGACACCAGTGGGTCCACCTTGTTGGGGAGGATCTTGTGCAGCGTGTAACTGTCGTTGCGGAGGGCCACGCGGCAGTTGGGGGTCACCTGGGACGGAAGAGACAAATAATGACAATTTTTAATAGTAATTAATAGCGTGATTTCCATAATTACCTCATGATTAATCATATGTTCTGTTCTAATTACAATAAAATATTGTTTTCAATTTTGTCATACTCTTGTTAACATACAAAATATATCAAATACAAATATGGTTGTCTTTTAGTTCATTGATTCAATAATTTTATAGTATGTAGTTTATAACGTTATTTGAAGTTAAACGTGTAAACAGTTAAAAAAATATTTATTTTTTTCCAACAAAACCAGTTATTTCATTAATATTACAAAAACATGAACTACTAAAAAGATTATTGTAATAAGTGCTTTTATTATACTCATTTTACCACTTTAAGTGTGTTTTTAAAATCATATTCAAACATTTCCCCAAAACCACAGTACAGTTTCTCAATATTTTAACAATCTCGTAATAGTTCCACTTTAAGGGCTCTTTTTAAAAAAACGCTTTCGGTGTCCGTGGCACTGATTTAAATCCTGGTTTTGTTCCATATTTTTAAACAAAATAACATATTCCTCAAGTGGAGAAGCACAAAAGGAAAATAAGGAAAATAATACACATAATTTGTTCCAATTTTAAGAATGACAATGTGAAAACTATTTTACATGATATATGAATAATAAACTGCCACAATACTCACATCATTGATGTCAATGTTCTTATCCACGTCCACTACAAATTTCCCCTCTGGATGCACCTGCAAGAAAAAAAAGGAAAAATAAATACATGCTAAGCACGTGTACATGCTTATGTATTTTTTTTTTGTTTTGCAAAATGTATGGTACATACCTTGACCAACACTTTCTTCTTGTCCATGACCCGGACCACTTCTCCAACATAAGATCCTTGCTCCTGAAGCAACTGCAGCTCCTCACGGAGGAGACGCACTGAAACACAAAATATTTGGGATTATTATTATTGTTACTGTTAATATAAAACTACATACCTTAGCGTTAACATTGAGTCTACCTTTAGCGTTGAGTTCATTTCTCTGCGCTTGCAATCGTCTGAGATTCTGACTCTTGTCATTCACGGTCAACTGTTAAAAACAAAAAAACTGAGGTTAAAGTGGCAAAATTATGAGTGTGTGTGTGTTTTATGACATCATCTTACCTGTAACTCTTCAATTTTTGACAAGTAGTACTGACGGAGACCTGATCCACCTTTACTCTCGCCCATCTCCATCTGGAAAACAATTAATAAACCACGTGACTACCGTTATACACTTGGTTCATTTACTATCGAGGAGTGTTTTGGCTTAACTTATTGTCAAAATGGGAAGTATAATATCCAGGGATACAAAATGATGTCACTAACAAATTACGATACAGTACAGTCTATATCGATATACACACTGCATATTGGAACGAGAGCAATTAAAGATATTAAAATACAGGAGTGTATCAATAATAAGTGACTTCTGAACGAGTGCGAAGACGAAAATATGTCGAAGGCGACGTGAGTTAGCGACAAGCAGATTTCTCACGTACTATCTTCGCGTTCGAGTCAGCGGACCAACGAACACCGCAAAAAAACAACAACTGCCCGGCAAATGTGTAGTAGTTCGTAGTCTACACCTTGAAAGTAAAAGACATGCAGACATTGACGCGTTAAATGGACCTAGCGCGAGCTAGCTCGTCGACTAGCCTAGCCGCAATGATACAGCAAACCCGGAGCAACATTGTTATGAATGAAGTCGGGTTTTGTTAATACACACAAAGTAAGACTAGTTATAACAGAATCGAACCTGCTATAGTGTAGGAAAAAGAGGCGAGCTGGCGACGTTTAAACGCAATTCTAGGACGAAAGTGTACAAAAGTGTCGATAAATCAACCTACATTGTCAGTGCCGTCCCCTTCCATCTTGGAAAGCTCGCATCCGCTGGACGGTGACCTACTTCCGGTGTAGCACTTTCTTCGAGATGAATGAACGCGGATGTGCCACAGCGCCTTCTACTGGTCAAAAGCCACGCTGAATAATAAGTGCGACCGTAAATCACCCATTCAAAAGGCGCGAAAAATATTCGCCAGCCAATCCTAGGACATAAATAGTATTAAAAAAAAAGAAGAAGAAAAAAAAGAAAAGTAAGAAAGAAAGAAAAAAATGTCTCTTGCATGTTTTTGGAATGTCAGTGTTAGCTTATGTGCTAATGTATCAACTTATTACGTAGTATCATTTTGTATAATTACAAATGTTGACAGTGTGTTAATTTGTTGAGTACATGGCTGCTATTCAAAGAGTAATCTAGCTAACTAGCAGGACCTGTCACACCAGTTTCAACTGAAGTGTCTGAGGCTTGTCCTAACACGCACCCTTCGCAGCGTCGCGTCAGCTCCATGCACCATTCAGAAAAGCACGAACATAAAGTGACATGTGTCTGTATGTTTATTAAAAAATACTCCACATGTATAAAGGATACAGCACTTTGCTTGAAGTTAAAACAACATGCAGATATTTAAGCCCCTCCCCCAATAAGTAAGCAACATTACATTTGTAACAAATTGGCACATCTGTGAACATGGAATGTTTAAGGAAATGAAAGGGAAAAAAAAAATACATTTCAATGATGAGCTGATTCAAACAATTAGAAAGCCACACACAAAAATGGCTTACAATGATTGTCCGATAACATTTGTTTTGTTTAACTCAAATAACGTAATATTATACAAGAATAATAAAAAAAACATGTAAACATTCAGGAAAGTAAGAAAGTAAAATAAAAGTAAGTAAACAGACACCATTTGGAAAGAAGCAAGCTGATAGGAAATACAGTACCATAAACATAAGCAAAAAAAAAAAAAAGCATAAAAAGTCAACAGGCTCAAAGCATTTCAACCAATTTGATGCATGATTTAAGGAATATCAGAAAGGTTTGTAAACATTTGAAATTGGACTAATGAAAGACGTGTTCACTCCTTAGGTGAGTCTGATCCCAAGAACCTGCTCCAGCTCTTGTCTTCTCTGCTGCACCTGAAAGCAAAGAAGTATGATGTCCATGGTTATTTGCAAAGTTGAGTGTGGGGATGAATTGTTTGGCACGCGGACGTACTTTGGAGTACACGTATCTGCCGACTGCTTCTGGCATCCACGGCGCCTGGTAGAATTCAGTCCTCCTCTCCTCTGCTGGATTTCCTGTCACATCTGTCATCACCTGGAGGGTAAAAGGGAAACGATTAAACAACAGAGTGCCTAGAAAAATGAAATCAAACAAAAAACGAAATGCTCACCTTGAGATCTCTGCACTGAGATTTGAGCCAGTCTTGGATGAAGTCCTGAGGATTGTTGCTGAAGCTCAACATAAAGTCTCTTTCCGTTTTCAGCTGGTTAATATACTCGATGGTTTCGTGGATCTGCGAATGCGAAGTAAAAAGTGTTAAATACATTCCCCCCCACGCCCCCCCCCCCCTGTATTCCGCCCTAGAGCGTCGGCAATTAAATCTACCTTGGTCTCAAGTGCGGCGATTTCTTGCTGGTTGGTGGTGGACGACAGGAAGCCGCTCATTTGGCTCTTGAGCGGGTCGTCCACCTCCACGTCGATGTCATAACATGCCGTCTTCTTCTGGTCGTTGGGGTCCACACTGCCCAAACACAAAGGCTGGATTTACAGTCTCGGAATTTGCAAGTTCGTATAGATGCCACAAGGTGGCGACAACGTTTTTCCAAACAGAAGATTATAGGCTAAGCCATGCATCTAACATGTACACAATCATGAACCCGTGTTAAATAGTTACATGAGGCTAGCATAGCTAGCTAGCATCGAGAACACACAGACGAGTAAGGGCTATTTAGTAGCTGCGAAAAAGATCATTTCAGTTTCACATTTGACAGCAGACAGCGTTTTTCTCAAACGCTGAGAAGGGGAAAAAAACAAGATTCCACCAGATGGCGCCAAAGTAACACGTGTTGCTTTAGACACAAAAGAGCAAATAGACCACATTTTAAGTGAATAAGAGAGAGAGAGTTTCAAAAAAGAATTTGCAAAAATGTAACACCAAAAGCGTTAACTCATTCACTGCCATTGACGGTTATAGACGTCAAAACTTCATTTGAACTATTTCAATTAGTTTCACATTTTTTCCACTTTTGTTAACAAGAGTATGAAAACCTAGATTTTTTTTATTGTTCATTTAGAACAGATATAAAATGTGTGATTAATCGTGAGTTAACTCGTAAGTCATGCAATTAATTAAGATTTTAATCGCCCGACACTCCTAATTTTTAATTGTAATTAATCGCATGATTTCAATAGTTAACTCACGATTAATCATAAATTTGATATCTGTTCTGAATGAACAATAAAAAAAAATTCGAGGTTTTCATACAAAAGTGGGAAAAAATGTAAACGAATAGAAATAGGTCAAATGAATTTTTGACGTCAATAGCCGTAAATGGCAGTGAATGAGTTAATATGGGCGATTAAGATTGATTATTGCCGCCAGATGGCGCCAAAGCACACATTTTCGATTAGATATGGCCTTTCTTCTGATTATTTCGCCATGCCGCGTTATCAGACTCCATCAATCGGAATAGTGTCACGTGCTAACACAAAAGTCTGGATCGAAGACGGCGATTCCAACCCAAGCACCCGTACCTGATCATGTGATTGATAACGATGTGGTCAGGGTGCTGGAGCAGCCCGGCCAGTTTCATGGGAATCTCGGAGAACCTCATGCGACTGCAGCCAAATATCTGCAATTTGTTACACATATAAAAAAAAAAAAAACAGTTACACGTCATATGAAAGAAGAAGCTACGACGGCCGTACAAATAGTGCTTGGGTGCATGCTTTTTTGTCCGACCTTTCTGAAATAGTGGTTACAGTTGATGTACTCCTTCTCGTGACTGTCTTGCAGCTTGTTGTTCTTGATGTAGAGCCAAAGCGCCTGCATGATGCTGGCCCGCGTCTGCGTGTGCACGCCCAGCAGCCGAGCCAGCCGCAGATCCAGTTTGTACTGAGGAGGCTGTCCCGGCAAAGAGGAAAAACACTTCAGAATTGTTTTTCATTTTCATTTTTTTTTTAACTAGAAAGAGTGCACACACACCTGGTGGTCGAGCATGAGCAGAAGAGTGCATTTGACATTGAGGTCGCCGGGCCTTTTGACCTGGAAGCCGTCCGTCTCCTGAGTGGTGGGCATTCTGTGCCACTGAAGGACAATAAATATAGTATATATCAAATATAAATAATATATGTATATTTAATAAATGTTTGCGTATGACCAACTGGGGTCACTTTTTTCCACCTTTTAAATTATGCAAGTAATTAATTTAATAGAAAAAGAGGAGGATGAGAGTGTATCAAAAAACGTTGACGCCCTCATAACATTAATTATCGAAAGAATTCTTCAAATTTGGCGGGCAATTTTTTTTTTGATAAAAAGCCTTTTTAATTTCATGATTAATCAAAATTCTAAGGATGTGATTAATCTGATTTAAAAATGTAATCGTTTGACAGCTCTAATTATGTTAGATACAATTTAAGGATACATTTGTCAAATAAATGCTGTAAAAACCGAACAAGTATTATTGAAATTAATATTTGACTAATTACAGAATGGCTAGTCATTTTTGCTAAAAAAATAATAAAAATAATTATGACACATTGCGAATCAAACAAATCATAATGCGTTTGTGTATTTTCTGCAGATATATGAATTATTAAGTTATCATTTAATTGATTTCTACTTTCTTTTCTTCCAACTTAAATTCAGACGCCAAGCATTTTCAGGAGCCAGCTCCAAACTAAAATAAGGCAGGAGCCATTTTGAAAAGGGCAGCTTTAACCTTGACGTGCCGTAATCAAATGTTTTCGAACTGACGGTGTCGGCGGGCCATCCGGGCCTGAAGATTCCGAGGCCCGTCAAACAAAAAAAGCGCAACGATTGCAGCCGAATTCCACTTTCTGCTCAAGTCAGGCTGGTGAAAAAAGCCTTGCTGCTTTTTGCACGCGTTGAACGTTCAAAGCGGAATGCTTGCGAACTTATGTCATACCTCCACCAAATGGTTGTCGGGCCCGTAGAGCTCCTTATCGAGCTCGATCACCAGGCTCTTAAAGAAAGACGAGAACTTCCTCTTCTGCTTGCCAGCCTGGGAAAAACAAGAGTGCGCGACGGGACATCGTGAAAACACTTTTCGTTGATCAAACATTTCAAATGAAGTCATGCATTCTTCATTCCGGTTTTTTGCAGTGTTGCAAATTGGAGGTGGTGAAGCATAGAAAGTGGAGACAAACAGAAACAAGCTGCTCGCACGCCCGCCCGCTCCCTCCCTCCCTCCCTCTCTCTCCCTCCCTCCCCGCGGCCCTGTGCAAGCATGTTTGCACAACACAACCTCTTTCACTTCTTCTCTTGACATCCTTTCTGGTGTGTGAGCAAGCGCGCCTGAACATCCCCTTCATGTGGCCCCAGATGACACCGCGAGCGCTGCTGGAATTGATGGAGGGAGGAGAGGCATGTCAGCCCGGTGGTATGTAACGGCATGCGGTTTCGAAATCCCGCCTCGCAGCGCGTGTCTGCAGTCGCGGGGCGGAGCGCAGTAAACGCACATCTGGACGCGCCGTCCCGGCCAAAGCGGCCCGAGCGAGACGCGGGCGCAACAGAACGGAGCGGTTATAGGCTTACTTCTTCGAGAAGTTTCCCCTCCACCCGCAGCTCCCAGGAGGACACCTTCTCCGCCTCCTCGCCCTCGGGCTTGCACGGGGTGTACGTGTTGGAAATGTAGATCCTCAGCTTGCGCTTTTGCTGCGCGGGTCGAAAAAAAAGGAGACAAACAAGCAAGCGCGGCTTTTAGACGAGCTGGCGCTTGACAAATCAAGAGTGAAGGGTTGACAAATTACAAGCAGATTTTTTTTCTTGTGTGCGTTTGCTGAAGCGTCATGAGTTACTTCACCAAGACAATCTGATCTATTTAATCGCATTTTGTTGTCCGAAAAAGAGTTGAGGGCTGTTTCTCATTCGGATTTCATAGTTTACAGCTCGCCAAAATGGAGAAAAGTTGTCTGCATTAGGGGGTATTCAAAGTTAAAGGCAAGGAAATGCCAAAATAGAATGGTGGTGTACCCCAGGGAAGCGTCTTAGGTCCAAAGTTGTTCGATATGTTTCAATGTGCACTTTTAAAATTAATAAGAGATTCATTGTGCTATATTGTTTTAATACAAATGGAGCATATTCCAGCTGACAGGGGAGTGATAGGGTACACCAATCAATCGCTTTGTTGATACTACTTTTATGATGACCGCAAATGGCAGAAAATATTAACAAAAGTATATTTTTCACACTATACCAGTAAAACATCAAACGGTATAATTCTGGAGGAAACCAACAACGATATGTGGTGTACCACAGGGAAGCGGTTTAAAGCTACTGAACGTAGAATATTCTATTTCGAATCGCTACTGCCACCTGCTGACGAAAAATGAAACCGCACATACCGTTCTTCACGTACACAACACGCACGTTACGTCACATCCGCAGACAGGGCGCGGGAAATTCTTAACCCGAATCCAGTCTGAAAACGATTGGCCAGAGGCTTGCAGGAGTACCCGTTGTGAACAGCTAAGGCGTTAATCAACTAATTAGAAGGCATTTCAGTCATATGTGGTCAAATAAAACGCCTTTTTAAAAGTTCCATATTGCAGCTTTAAAGCATTTTTTTCCCCCCATTTCTTTTAATTAAGTATTTGAGGAAATGTTTTTGATCTATTTTGGGTAACCGCGTAATGAACTGGGCATTTGCCTACATTTCTTTGATAAATTATTTAAAAAATATATTGTCCTATTTAAATACAAAATACTTCTTAAACTTACTTAAATGGCAAAAAATATGCAAAGTATTTTTTCCACACAGAGATAATAAAAAATGTAATTGTGGATATGGTGTGCGAGAATACAGCTACAAATAGCATTACATACCACAATGGGCTTTTTCATAGCCTCCTGTATCTCCATGCGTTTACGGGCGATGGTCTGATCCAGTTTCCGCTCAAAAGCCAAGAGGTCCATGTAGGCCTGAGACTCTGGCACCAGGTCGCGGATCTAGAAAGTCAACATGAAGATATGATTTTAGAGAATAACACCATCGACAATGCCCAAAAGTAATTCCCGGAGGGTCAAAAGTCTCTTACTCTCTGTGGGAGAACCTTGTCGGCCATCTTGCGTCTTTTCGCCCTAAAATAAGAAGAAAGCAACACATGATTATCCACATCAAGACCCAACTAAAATATCATCAATCGTGGAAATTTCCACTGACATGTTTAATCGCACCATTGTTTAAAAGATTGTTTTGAAAAAATTGTTTCGCAATCATTTCAGCTTCGTCACGCTGTGTTACTTCGGCGCGCGCTCTTTCTTGTACGAGCAGCATCGGGAAGACCATGAAAGAGCTTCATTGTGGCGGCCTCACCTCCTCAAGGCTTGCCGCGGTTACGAGCGTGGCATCACAGAAGCAAGTTTGAAGTCAAAAATAGCCGCTAGTCTGCAGTCATGAGATGCTGCCATGAACTGGAAATTAGGGATGTTGTGTTCAGCTAAACAATACGCTATCAACACGAAATGGGCAGAACATCGAGGTCCATATAACTTTTGTATGTGCATCACTAAGATGACACAGAATTGAAGGTTAACAGTCTGTCGCAATGCTACAGTCAGTCAGTCTTGGCCAATCAGACTTGAAAACCGCCAGTTCTTCTTTTATCGCACTCTCTCAGTTCTTCAGTCCTCACCCTCGCCGGTGGCCTCCGAGCGCCTCTTGCTGTTGCTGCTGAAGGTGGTGATGAAACAAGCGCTTCCGCGACGCGTCCAGGGATGCCGGGGGTCCCATGTTGGGTCGCATGGGTATGCTGCCGCCGCCGCCGCCGCCGTACGATGGGCCGGGAAGCTGACCCCCCATTGAGGCCATCGGGCCCCCAACTCTGCCGAGTGACATCCCCGCACGCTGGCAGGGTGAAAGAAAAAGTTGTGTTTTAGGATAATGACGAGCACAAAAGCAATGATTATCATGATGAGTCAATGTTTAGTTTTCCAATAGTTATAACTTCTTTCTAGCTCATGACAATTTTGAATATTTAGCAGTAAATTAACTTTTCAACATGATTTGTGTAAGTACAAACACAAAAAAAAGAAAGAACAAAATACTTTTAGATTTCTCAACTATCTGTACTTCACTTGAGTCATTATAATTGTACTTTCTACATTTGAAAACAAATATCCTTAGTTTGCAAATGCTTGCTGACAAAGTGGACAATGACAGGGTGGACATATTTTGAATAATGCTAGCATAAGACATTTTACTTAGCAAAATGATTCAGTTAGCTAGTTGCCTTGTTTACGGTTTAGCACATATATTTCAAATTTCTGAAAACTACAACAAAGACAATTATTACACATCATGGTTAGAAGAATAGAGGAAAAACAACCCATGAAAAAAAATATATATAAAATGAAAGAAATAACATTTAAGCAGTCGATCATCGTATGCGTGCCAGTGTTTGGCCACTAATGATATAAGAGCTCGGAGTTGCATTATTCTGCTCCACTTTCACGATGACTTAAATGATTCTGATGAAGGAACATTTTGTGATATTAGACCCACATGTTGCGTTGACCCCATATGGCAAAAAAAAAAAAAAAAAAAACTCCAAATGTGCGGCAAACCCTATCGAGCTTCTCAAATGCGGAAGCACGACAAACAGATAGCGCTTCGACTTTAGCATTATATTTAAAAAAAAAAATAAACTCTACACATGGACATAAACCATTCCAGTTAACTTTTACTCCGTGGACTTGAACCAAATATAAGCGACTTTAACCGCATACAATTGCCAAAACGAAGCAAAAGACCCACCTGGGTGTACTGCGGTGCGCCGCTCAGGGTGCGAGGGTATCCCGCCGCAGTTGGCACCCTCAAGCCGGCGGCGAGTCCAACATTCATCAGGTTCAGACTGGGGCTCGTGGTCGGACCCGTGAAGCTTCCCCTCGTCGCCATTTAGTGGTTTCCAGTCCCCAGAAGAAGAAGAAAATGTCGCTCCGACGTACCGAACGCGTCTGTTCGAAGTTTTCAAGTTAGTCGCGTTACTTTGACTTAGTTTGACAGCGTGTCGTGTCAACAGCAAGCAAAAGTGAAGTTCCACTCCAGCCGCGTCAAGTTCCGGGGTTTTGTTTACTAGTACTTGTCCGAACCTTGAACTGTGGTGAATGTTGGAAAGCCTTCCGACGCAGTCTGAACATTTTCAAGCAACTAACATTGACGTGACGGCAGTGTTTTAAAGGCAAGATCTCGTATATCGAATGCTGCCTTCATGAATATCAGTAATTTAGGGAAACATGTCCGTTTCACTCTCATCTGCACAGCAAACAATTGGATTTGTTTAACCGTTGCGGCAAAAACAGCGAAGCTAATTTTGCACAAAAAATATAACATCCCTTTATAACCTATCCACCAACCATTTTTCACACATACTTGTCAGATAAGTGATAAATATTTAATGTATGTAATTTGGGAGGCAGCACTTGAAAGCACCACACTGTTTACAGGAGTTCGTTGCACACAAAAAAAACGCACAAAAATACATTTTGTCTCTCCATTTTGTTTTTTCCTGATAATCTACTCTGGGACTAAAATCAAAATTAACAACAAATAGTTCTTGTGTAAGATTTAACAATTCGGTCTGTATTATATACCTCTTGCCTGTTCGACGGCGCCCCCTGTTGTTTGTTAGCGTCTAAGCAGCAAAAAAAATAAAAAAAAAAAAATCCCAGTTGCATTCAAGACAAGTAACAAATCATTTATTATGCTAGACAGATGAAAGAAACTGAGGCATGATAGCAGCAATTCAACTATCGGAATATTTACACCATCACATCACACCGAGGATTTGTGCAACCCTTTGACACTGTAAACACATGATACAGAGACATATGAACCCTAAAAATCAAGTCCGTCCCGACACCTGCTTTCTGCAGCAATTGCCTGTACAAATAAATGTTCACTCGCTGGTGAGCGAGGTTGTTTCGCATTCAAACACACGCATGCACACAAGTGTGGAAAAGAAAAAAAAAGGAAGACAAATCATTTTGAGTGATTGTCTGAAACGTAATGTGACCCTTTGACGATATTTTCTTCTTGATTTGAGTAATAATAATAATAAAAAAAAAAAAGTGTCAAGTATTAAGTGGGAGGTCAGAGCAGTCGTCACCCGTACAAGCCACACACCCAAAAAAAAAAAAAAAAACAGCCCGGCAATACTTTGACCACATTCAAGTACTGCTGGTTGCCCGCATCGTTATTGAGGGAACGTTTCGTCTTTCATCAACATGCGCGGGCTTTCCTGGTTGTCCATGCGACGTCGGGGACCAATCATGCCTGTGGGAAAAAAAGTCGTAATAATAAACAACTGAAGCCTTAAGTTAGTGGAGGGAATTAAGATCAGTTCAATTTTTTTTATTTTATTATTATTATTTTTTTTTAATAAGCTTAAGTACTTTTCCTCCCACATAAGAACGTCAAGTGCTGATTTCAACTTACTGCTCTTATGCTTGAACGATTTGGATCTTCTCGGTGAATTTGGATTCTAAAGAGAAAAAAAAAAGTGACACAAAACTCAAGGCACGGCTTCATAAAAGAGGGGAAAAAAAAAAGAAAAGTACCTTATCAGATTTTCTTTTCTTGGCTGTAAATGTGAGAGAAAAAAAACATTTTTTTTTTTTTAGCAATTAACCCAATTTAGAACCCCCCCCCAAAAAGCGGAACCTTTCTTTTCTGCGCCGTAAGACCAATCGTTATCATTGACGTCGTCGTTGTCTTCTTGGTCGCTCTCGGACTTGTTGTTGGTGTTGTTACCCGTGACTATTCTGGAAAAATGAGAAGAACACACACACGCACGCACGCACACACGTGGTGATGTGTTATGCTTTGGATGGCGCCCTTTTTGCGCTCACCTGCGGTTGGCTATGCGGCTGCTGTTGCGTCCCATGCCGAGGCACTTCTCCAGGTGCGGCGCAAAGCGCGAGGCGGCGATGCTTCGGTTGCAGTTGGGACAAACGCACTCTTTGTTTTTCCACTGGTTGTACACCTGGCCAAAGACATCCAGGCCCGGCTGGTCCACAATTTCTTCGCATTTACACGCAGACGACAGGAAGACATATTTGTCACTACATTTGCCAAAGTAAAAGGAGGCAACAGGACTTTTCTTTTGGTTGCAATGTTAAAGATGTGTTCACTTTCAATCCAATTCATTTAACATATTATTATTTTTTTATAATCAAATAAAAATAGAATGTTGCATTATTAAACAGAATAACATGCATATGAGGTACAGGTATTTTCTTTGTCAACTTTTGGTGTGTGTGGCTTTAAAATGCGGGGCCTGGACCGGTGAGTGCCATGGGTGTCAGCGAATGAACGTGCAGAGTCCGCTGGCTGTTAACCAGCTAAGCTGCCAGCCAGGTTCGGGGTTGAGTGACACGTCAGTTGAGGCTCGTCAGGTCGTCAAAAAATGTGCTTGTGTTTACCACATTTGACCACTAGAGGGAGCATTACAATACCCAGTGACTACTGATGGTAAGGTCATATTAAATTATAATTGAATGTAATTTTTGAAAAAAAAAATGTTTGCACTGAATGTGAATCTTCCCTTGTTTTTCCGCTAGCAAATCAAGATTTTACAATAATAATAAATTAACTCATTCACTGCCATTGACGACTAGACGTAAATGTGAACTATTTCTATTAGTTTAACAATTTTTCATTAAATTTTTTATGAAAACCTGTATTTGTGTACATTAATAACAGATATAAAATTATTATGCGATTAATCACGATTAAACACCCCTTATTTTAATTTTATTTTTTAAATTAGGCCCGTCGGGTGATATATTTTTTTTTATTGTAATGAATCACGACTTCACGAGTTAACTAACAAATTTAATATCTGTTCTAAATTTACCAAAAAAAACATGTTTTTCTAGGTTTTCATACTCTTGTTAGCAAAAGTGGATTTTTTAAAACTAAACATTACTTACTAAATATTGTTATTAACTCATTCACTGCCATTGACGGCTATAGACGTCAAATTTTTTTTTTGAAACAAAGTAATGTTTATGATTTTTTTATGAATTAAGGATAAAATTCAGCAACAGGTGGAAGTTTTTAGGGACATGTCATAGTAAAATCCGCAAACCAAAAATGAAAACTATATCTCTCGCTCGACATTTTGCAGCTTGTGGACCAGGTGTATCTACGCAGACATGAATCTCACCAAAGTCCCGCATGCTTTCTTGGTCCGTATCATCCAGGAAGAAATAACCCTGCTTCACAGCCCGGTGCACCTCAAAGCAAAGGCCCAGGCACGCATCCTCCACCAGGTCAGACAGGATGTCCTGAGCAAGGCCCTGTAAAGACGGCAGGGAAAATCGATGTGAAAACCCAATCCCTCCCTCCCCATGCATTTATTTGTTGCCCATCTTGACTGCACCTCCAGCTTGCTGTTGTCCAGGCTGGACATTGAAACCTCCTCCATTTTCATTTGCCAGAAGTCCCAGATGAGCCGTCGCTGCTGTGGTCATGCTGCAGCTCAGCAAGCCTCGGCCAAATCAGGGCTGCGGGGATTGGTGGAAGGGGACCGATGTTGACACCAGTGCCCCTCAAACACATGAATGAAACGTGCTGCAATACTCACAAATTGACGTCAGATCACTTCCGAGGCTTCCCCTCTCTCGCTCTTTCACGTCCCACGTCTACGCGCTGAGGGGGGAACACGATTAAAAAGCACGTTAGGGTTGACGTTGGTGCGTCGGCCGGATCGAACCCTCCTCCACCCCCCTTGGAGGAAAAAAAAAAGCAGGCGGAACAAAACAAAGAAAAGCAGTAGAAGGGTTGTAAATGCCAGGTTACGACAAGGCGGCTTACGAGCTAATCAGGCTAACAGACCGCAAAAAAAGCTTCGACCGCAACACTCGCCGTGTTAAAGTAAAGAAAATGACTCCAAAGTGGTTGTAGTTTCCTCCCCTTGAATGGCTTTCGCCGTCGAGATTTGTGGTGCCCGAACGCAGCTCGAGTCAAGTCAACGTCGCTGCATTGCGGCTGTTTCTCTCTCTCAATATCGAGTAAAAACGCGCGTACACTCGTTTGCAAGCATCTCGCCGTTAATTCAAACGCGTATCCAGTGAGCAAAAATGTCTTGATTTCGTTTATTTACCTATTGCGGCGGGCATCCATCTTTATATGCCAGGTCAGACAGAAGCAATCGATCGCAGCGCGACGCCTTCACTTCTCACCTTGTGACGCTCGGATAGATCACTGCGTCACTCGGAAAGTCAACGCTAAGCAACTGGTTTTATTTTAATTTTTTTAAATTTGTAATGCTTTATTAAACACAGTGCACATTTGTTACATTCCACCGGAATTACAACAAAATAGAGCAAATTCAGAACAAAGAAAAAAAAAAAGAAGTAACTTTTTACAAATAGGTATAATTTGCATTTCACACATATAGTCAATATATTTTCGGCCTTTTTGTTCTGGCAGGCGTTGATCGATTGTATGTATCATTCAAAGTTTTTATGAATTAAGTGGGGGGTCCCCAAAAGGAACTTGTCTATGCAAATGAGATGCATGTAAAAGTAGATGTTAAAATGTAGAACTTTACAAACACATAACTTAACAAATGCAGGAGAGTGAATAGTGTAAAATAAGACTTAATTGGGAGATTTATTTAAAAAAAAAAAACAGTTGAAGGCAGAGGAAACTGTAAAATATCAATTAAATCTGGCCGATTTTATTGTGAAAATTGAGGAGTTTTTCTGTGAAAAGTGTGGAATGTGGAAAATATTAGTTGGAATGGTTTGAATCAGTCAAACAAAAATCTCTTAAAGGCGCATTGTGTTGTTTAAAAACGTAATCTTAAAGCTTTTTCTACGTCATGCAGGCTCCAGTAGTACGAAGAGCCCTGCCTGTTTTACTCTGACTGCACCTATCAGCTTTTATCTTCCCTTTATAGTAGAGTGTGCGGACCCTGCACATTCCAATTTCTTCGGGGAGGGCGGAGTTTTTCTTACCTCATTTGAAGTCGTGTCTTCCTTTGTCAACTGTGGCTGTCACTTTAAGACCGTGCACGTACTCACATGCGCACCATGAACAAGCCTGACAAAGCTGCAGTTACGCTTTGGGCCAGAGGTGGCAGTCATGAGTAAAAAATTGACAAACTGCACATGGATCCTTTAAATGTGGCGGATTTTGCTGTGAATATTTGTTGACAATATTTTTTCTGAAAAACGTGTACAGTAAATCCTCCGGAATTTCTGAATAATTTCAACAGTTTTGGTAAAACATTTTGGAATTCTGGAAAAACTAGACATTTTTGGAATGCTAGCTAGCCATTAGCCAATACGTCCACAAAAACAACAAACAACATACAAACACAGTATTAATTTTCCATGGTGTTAAAGTACATTAACTCATTCACTGCCATAGACTTAAAAAAAAAATCATTTAAACTCTTTTTATTAGTTTAACCCCCCCCCCATTTTTGTTAATAGAATGAAAACCTATACATTTTTTGTACATTCAGAACAGATATAAAATTTATGATTAATCGTGAGTTAACTATTGAAGTCAACAAAAATGTTAAACTAATAGAAATAGTTCAAATGAATTTTTGACGTATATAGCCGTCAATGGCAGTGAATGAGTTAATTTATTCAACTTTAGATAACGGCCTTCAAGTAAACTACAATTATTAACAATATAAATGTATCTTTGCGTTAATGAACAAAAATAGAGGCATAAATAACATTGTCACTGCTGGTATTCACATTTTTTTTTATGACAAAATACAAAGGATTAATTGACATTTTCCCGTCAAATGAGAGCAACGTCCATCTAAAACACATGAAACCACATATCGCCGGCGTCCTCGTCATCCTCGTCCTGTGGATGAACGTCGCACGTTTTAGTAGACAGCAATGACAAAATATGAACTCGTGTTTTCTCATCCTGACCTCATTGCAACTCCGATACGGCTCCTCTTCATCGCCGGTGCTGACCTCCATGTCTTCATCCTCGGAATCCTGAGCGACAAATGACAGTGAGAAAAGTACGACGCGATTCAGAAGTGAGTTTGTAACGTGCTGGGCCGACACTCACTGAGGGTCTTGCATCCTCTTTGATTCTGGCATGTTGATTGCTTACAGGGTATTGACGTTTCTGAAATATACAAACGTAATAATTATAATCATAAATTTTTTTTTTTTCCTCCCCTCAATATTCCTATTTAACTCATTCACTGCCAATGGCGGCTATAGACGTCAAAAATTCATTTGAACTATTTCTATTAGTTTAACTTTTTTTCCCACTTTTGTCAACTAGTGTATGAAAACCTAGAATTTTTTTATTGTACATTTAGAACAAATATAACATTTGTGATTAATCGTGAGTTAACTACTGAAGTCATGCGATCAATTACGAGTAAAAATTTCAATCGCCTGATGCCCCTCATTTTTAATAATTTTTCTTTCGTTTTTTTTTAATCGCGTCAGGCGGCAAATTTTTTAAAAATATTAATCAATCACCTGACTTAAATAGCTAAAAATTCTAGGTATTCATACTCTTGTTAACAAAAGTGGAAAAAATGTTAAACTAATAGAAATAGTTCAAATTAATTTTTGACGTCTATAGCCGTCAATGGCAGTGAATGAGTTAATAAACGATCATCTTTTTCCAATGCGTTTAGAGTCTTGAAAATGACTCACCAAATGATATGCCTTCATCTTCTGCGCGTGATCTCGTTTCATCTTCAAGATTGGTTAATAGAATCATACTTCCAAGTTGATGAGCAGCGTGTCCACATAGAAAAAGTTGCCGTTCGTACCTTGAAACAGCGCGTATTAAAGCCGCGCCTCTCCTCTTCGTTTAAATCGCGCCAGCGTTGGGCCCACACGAACACGTAGCTTCTGCTGGGAATGCCCTTCATGGACGCTTTTTGCTCTTTGCAGAAGAGGTTATAACCGCTCCTACCACATACAACATGGTTCAACATGATTGTATCCGAGATACGAAAAAAATCGTCTCTGTGTCTTACTTTGGGGGCTTTGGAGGCGGGTTGGATTCCTCCAAACTCGTTTCACTTTGATCCTAGAAATAAATAGTCGTTTATGTAACATATTGTTTTGGATATACTTTGGATAATTGTTAATATACATTTTTTTTAATATTGTTCTATTTATGACGTGTGAGTTTAAGCCGACAAATGTACAGATGTGTTGTTCTCATACTTGGGGCGTTTCCTTGGAAAGGCACTTCCTTTTTTCTCGCACGCCCTCGTCCCTGCAACACAAACGAGTCGCATCATTATTGATCTATTTTTACACACAGTCACATGATTTGTTCATTTTAGTACCTTATCTTCCTCTTGTATTGTGCACGTGCATGCTGGTACTTCTCCAAATATGGGGCCTGTATTTGATGGAGAGAAAAAAAATAAATCAGCGATGGTCCAATCACAGCAAGAAAAATCTGAAGCTTGAGCGTACCTTCTCTTCCTCTGTCAGAGAATTGTACTCATCTGTAATTAGTTTGAAGAGCTTTTGACGTTTCAAGTTTGGGTACCGCTCCTGATATTTGTAAACGTTCTCTTCGTAAAAGATCATACTTGGATCACTGGGTCTCTGAGTGAAAAGAAAAATACATCACATTACTGTTTTCAATGTGTTCCAATCTCTGCTGTAAACGACAGCGAAGCCAGACAAGGATGGACGTTGGACAACATGTTTAAAATTTGATTCATGGCACATGTTAAAGCCCAATTGTAGGTTTTACCTTTGTGCTTGTATTTGAAAGTTCATCTGCAGCTTCATCAACAAGCTCTGTGAGTGTTCGAACCTTGCGCAACTGAAAAAAAAAAGAATGTGTGCATGTTAGTACTATTCAAAATGTGTATTATACAAAAAGTACTTTAAACCAGTGATTTCCATTCATCAGGTGTCACTTGGGAAAAGGTTCAAAAAAATTATTATAGCGATAGGCAGGCAGAACAATTACATGCTCTTCCATTAGGTGGCAGAAGGTACGATTAACTTGTGTGAACAGAATATCAACTTTGTGTTTAATTAAACAGGTCCAGAATACACACAAGTAAAATTGAGTACGTTCAGACGAGATAAAAAAAAAAAAACAGCTTTGAGTACATATTTTTTGTCACATTGCTACCTTAACCACCATCACATTCTGCAAATCATTAACGTTGACTCTCAAAAATAAACATGAGCAATAGCGCAAATGTAAAGCGACTGTGGGTGTTCGAAACTAACAAATACTAACTAATACACACGAAATTCGGCTCACCTTGTGCGACAAAACCCGCCACTTTTCTTGGCAATCTTTTGGTGAGAAAGGAGAGAACGCCACCTTCTTCCAGTCCAGCGTATTGACTCCAGAAGAGAACGTTTTCATTCGGTCACCGGCCGAGATGCTGGTTTTAATCGCTTTCAGAAGCTTCAACAGATGTTCGTTTGTCCACTCTTCGTAACACAAAGGTAACAGAAAAAAACATATTTAACTGTAGCTCGAGTTGTTGACTTGTATACACTACAGTACCTACCGGTGTCCATTTCGGCTTCAGTCGCCGCAAAACACCACAGCGGTGTCCTCGTAAGTGACTTTAACGTGCCGGCTCAATAGAAAAGTTAGCAAACAGAATACGTTTTGTGTTGTCGAACCACATTTTTATAGTTTTAAACACGTAGTCGCTCCTGAAAAGTTAAGTTTTAAGCATAAAAACAGCGACATGTGTCGGAAATGTTCTTCGAGTGGGCGTGGTCTTCATGTGAGAACAACCAATGACGAACGAACAAATGTCTTCTTCTTTGTGCGTAGTCAGGTGACATTGCGCCATCTACCGTTCGGTTGTATGTAAAACTCACACCCGTTTATTTGGATTTTGCTCACGTTTAATGTATTGTTAATGTTTAAAAAAATTAAAATAATGTTAAAAACAAGACATAATACTGAGAAAAAAAACTTTTATTTTGTGTTCATATTAGAAATAAGACCACAATCCACAATTAGATGTTTTGATAATAATCATTTTATTTACTTTCAGTAAAATATGTCTTTTCATGGGGACGGAAAATGCACCAATTGCATTTTTTTTTTAAACTAGACAAATTTGATTTGTCACATCGAAATAACAACAGTAAGAAATAATCTTTACCCATTTTTTTAATGGGAATACAATTACTTGCAAACTTCAATTTGAGTCATAATAATTATTATTTTGTTTAAAGTTGTTTTTAGGAGTAGCCATTCTCCATGTCTACAATGGCATCTGACTTTCCCAGTACACATCTTGTCCCGGCTCTTCCTCGAATGTCACTTTCGCGTCATCAGCATCCAACTAAACAACAAAATACATGACAAGTATTTAACAATCACATAGATAAAATGCGTTGCATTAAAAAAAAAAAAAACACTTACACATTTGATCTCCAGCTCAGTGAAGAGACGCCCGGTCATGAACATGCGTAAGGGAATGGTGAGGATGAGTATGAACGGAAGAGCGAGAGACGCCGGACTGGATTTAATAATCCACAGAAGAGCGAGGCACACGATCTGGATGGCGGTGAACAAGTGCATTCTCCCGGTACTCACCTGCCATCAATGTGTAAGGTTAGAACCCGAGCCCAAATCCTGCCAGTATTGGAATGGTTGCCACGGCAACAGCGGACTCTTACTTTGGTGGCGTACGGCTCATTGGGATGGTATTTTTTGGGGATGAGAAGAAGCAGCATACGATCCCACAGCTGGATGCCGTTTAGTGACGTGACGCCCATGTAGAGGAAGATCCCGAACAAGGCCGCCATGGGAATCAGCTTCAGGATGGGCTCCATCAGAATGGACAGGCCTTGAAACAGAAAGATAATAGAGCTCTCGCTTTGTCATGAATGTTTGTAAACATCCTAATGTGTAACCGAAAAGTCATATATTCTTCGCACTCACCAACCAGCAGCGCCACAACAATGCCGCTGACCCTCTGCTCCAGCACTTTCTCGATCACAGGTTTGGTTCCCTTGCTCATGACGGTGAGGGCGTTGGCGTGAGTGACGGAGCGCACCGTGGCGGCGCTGAGCCACGGCACGCCGAAAATGGCGCCGATCCCGCCCATGCCCACCAAAACCAGAAGGTCAAAGTGGAAGCCGGAGCCTTTGGCCATCTTTCTCTCGGGTTTGCTCACGATCAAGCTGGAACGTTTCATTCGAGACCATGAGCGTGGAAAGTAAACGCTTTTATTTAAAAAAATTAATTAAAAAAATGCAGTATGATCTTACGTTGTGATTTGAGACTCCAAGAAGATGAGAATGAAGACGAGCAAAGCCGGGACGCAGCATGCAAACATCATCCACACAGGGAAGGGTGAGTGCTCGCCAAATGGGTTGATGAGCCAGCCTCTTTTGGATGGATTCGACACCATCAGACCTTTTGGGACCGCCAGTTTCTACAAATATATTTTTAACCCATGGGTCATATATATATATATATATATATATTAGGGGTGTGCCCAAAAATCGATTCTCATAAGAATCGCGATTCTCATTTAGTACAATTCAGAATCGATTTTAAATGTCCCAAAATCGATTTTATTTAAACAATTTTATACTGTCTTGCTTTTGTTTGTGTGTGCCTTTTTATTTGGAGCGCTGTTCATGTTGTACCCGGTTTGGCCACTGAGGGGCAGTGTGGTTCCACGCGGTCTAATACACTGTTAAGTTGTAGCCACATTAGAGAGTAGAAGGAAAAAGTCACGATCAAGTTATTCCAATAATTAAAAAAAAAATTGTCAGTGTGGAGCCGTTCTTTTGAGTGATAAAAGCGCCGCGAGTAGCGCGCTAATTAGCGTTAGCGAGTCAGGCTGGAGTAGATCATTGCAATTCCTTGCACATCTATAGATTGAAGCAAAAATCATTGTCAATCAAATCATTTAAAAAAATAAAAATAAAATAAGAGTTCTTAATCGATTCTGAATCGAATCGCAGGCCCAAAAATCACAATTGAATCGCGAGACATTCAAAGATCCCCTAATATATATATATATATATATAAATTCAAAAGCATGGTATGGCATGAATCTCTCTCTCCTATTTGCAATAATTTAGAAATGACCACATGGTGCCATTATAAACCTCAACATGTTAATGAAATGAATAGCTCTCTTGTGCTTAACAAAAAATACATATTTTAGATAACATCACGTGCAGTACATTAAAAAAAACCTCAAAATGGGACAAATACCACCCAGGGGTTGAACCTTAAAATTGCCTGAGATTAAATGCATGCAACGGGCATCACAACATGATTGTTAAGAAACAAAAATGGTACCTTGTGGTTTCGATTAAAATCCCAAAATTGAGACAAAATTGAGATGGAAAAAAAAGGACCTAAAACCGAATCATGGCCTACAAAAACTGAAGTTCCACTGTTGCTGCTATCGCTTGCTAAATGAAAGTGAATATTTCAACAAATATAAGAAAAAAAAACCTCATATCATAATATACAGTAACTGCAGAAAGAGCCACGCCAACCTGAGTGTAGGTGTCTCCAATGCTGTAGTCCACAACAATCATGAGGAAAATGGCGATGGGCACACCAAAGTCGCCCAACATACGTCTGACCTATAACAGAAATACAACGATGGCAACTTCGTTGATTGTGATCAGTAAAAAAGAGGGACTCACTTTTCCCGGCAGAAAAGTTCCATTCTTGAACTGGCGCAGGAAATAAGCTATGAAGAAACAGCCAAGCATGAGGCACATGGAGAGCAGGGCCGTGTTCGGGTACGCTTGCGTTAACGTGTTGACGACAACGCTCGTGTTGCCCGTCGCGGTGTCCAGCGCGACCGTCCGTTCCACCTTTGGGCGCCAGGGGTTTTCCACCGATGCGTTCAGATGATCGTAATTCAGAATCAGCGGATGAGCCTTGAAAATCTGGAGGGACGACGGGAGAGTTGTTGCGTCATGGCTTCAGCCGATGCAATCCGGAGCGAAGGTGAGCGACGGATGAAAGGTCACCCTGGCAAGCTTGGCGAAGGTTTCGTAGATGAAGATGATGGAGATGAGGATGGAGAATATCTCCTGGGTGAAGCGGGAGATGAAGCGCACCAGGAAGCTTCCCTCGCACGCTACCGTGATCACCACGATGACCACCAGCCACGCGCCCACCCACACTCGCCCGACTATGTACTCAATCTCCTGGGACTTGCAGAACTGTTTCAACAAGACATGAGTGTCGCCAGGAAGAACCTCATTCTGCTTTTTACCCGAGCAGGAGCATGGACTGCGCTTTTGTAAAGTAGACATTTGGTTAAGGTCTTTTCTGCTGAACGGCTTTTCAATACAATATCGTTATGATTAGCAGTTATCTCAACTCTATAAATTGAGTTGAGTAGGTTGAAACTAATCATTCCAATGGTATTTATGAGTACTCATTGGAGCCATGCTAAACTCATTCACTGCCATTGACAGCTATAGTCGTCAGAAATGCATCTGAACTATTTATATTTGTTTAGCATTTCTTTTCCATTTTTGTTAACAAGAGTATGAAAACCTAGATTTTTTTTGTACATTTAGAACAGATATAAAATTTGTGATTAATCGTGAGTTAACTACTGAAGTCATGCGATTAATTACGATTACAAATTTTAATCGCCTGATGCCCCTACATTTTAATAATCTTTTCTTTAAAAAAATAAAAATAAAATAATAATATATATATATTAATTTTTAATAATCTTTTTTTTTTTTAACATTGAAAAAAGATAATCTCCCCCATTAAAGGATTTTTACGACGGCGTATTAGGGCCCCGTATAAATATTAAATTTAAGAGTTTTTTTTCTCGCAAGTTTGCCACTTTGTAATGTTGCAAATGTTCAAGTTTTTTTTCTCAGAATATTACCGCCCTCTCTAAAAAATATAAATATTAATATATATTATTACAAGTTATATTATATTAAATATATTAATATTAACACATAAAAAAACATTCTCATCAATTTATGAGTTTTTTCATGCAAATTTAAGACTTTATAATGTCACAAATATTCAAGTTTTTTCTCCAGAAGGCCACCAATAATCAATTTATGAGTTTCTCCACCAAGAGTAGAATCAACCAGTCTGACTACCACTACAAATAGTACTTGTTAGCATGTTAGCATCAACTTTAAGACGAGCTAAGAAGATACGATTCAAGTGGAAATGGAACATTGGTATGGCTCAAGAACTTACATATGGATTAAGGAGCTGCTTATGCAACTTTTTTTCTGACTCACAGCATAGAAGGCCTCCTCAAACACTAACAGAGGCCCAGAGAAGCCAACAACAAGCACAGGCTGGGCAGCAATGAAACAGAAGATAATCCCCTGGATGCTCGTGGAGATGAGAAGCTCCGGGACGCCCATCATGTCCTCCACCTTGTCCGCTAAGTGAGGAAATATGAAAGTTGACCGCCAACGGTCTCATCTGTTAGTACCAGAATTGCTTACAGACCTAGGAGGCCCCCAAAAGTGATGGCCGGGGAGAGAGCCGCAAAGTAGATGAAGATAATGGCAGCGAGGACCTGAGCGTTGAGCGCGTCGGTAATATCGCTTTTGTAATACTGGTATCGTCTTCTAATGTCTCGTATCATCCCGCCGAACGGCCGACCCGTGCGGGACAGGGGGTCTTCGGGCGCAGGTGCGGTAGAGAAGCAAGCTGGAATAAAATCAGCAATTAAAAAAATAAAAAATAATTCTCAATAAAGTTTGGGAAAGACTGAGGCGGTAGGTAGCCTTACGCTGACTTGGCTTGCTGTCCAACACGGGCTCAGATGAGTGGACTCGATCCTTCAGCAATTTTTTCTGGAAGTCGACGATGGAGTTGAGCATGGCTTCATTTTGGATCTCAGTGGGTGGGATGACGATGCTGCAGTCCATGAAGTCGCTCACGGCTTCAGTCAAGTTTCGGAGGCTTTTAGCTCGGGACGCCGCCTGGTTGAACAACTGGTGGACGGAAATAGAGACAGTCATGACATTAATTCATTCACTGCCATAAATTCATAAAAAAAAAAAAGATTAGTAAAAAATGAGGGGTGACAGGTGATTAACATTTTTAATCCTAATTAATCGCATGACTTTACTAGTTAACTCACGATTAATGACACATTTTATGTCGGTTCTAAATGTACGATAAAAAAATGCTAAGTTTTCATACTCTTGTTTACAAAAGTGGAACATTTTTTTGAACTAATAGAAATTGTTAAAATGAATTTTTGACGTTTATAACCGTCAATGGCAGCGAATGAATAAAAAAAAAAGATTAGAAATTCGTGGGCGTCAGGCTATTAAAATTTTAATCGTAATTAATCGCATGACTTTACTAGTTAACTCACGATTAATGACAAATTTTATGTCTGTTCTAAATGTACAATTAAAAAAATCTAGGTTTTTATACTCTTGTTAACAAAAGTGGAAAAACGTTAAACTAATATAAATAGTTCAAATGAATTTGACGTTTATAGCCGTCAATGGCAGTGAGTGAGTTAATGAAGACATTAGGAGACTTGACTTGACTTGAGTCGGACTTAAGTTGCCAAATTTAGGACCTGAGACTAGCTTGGCTGTAACATATGAACAACTTGACAATGACTTCATGAGACTCGACCCGACTTGAACCGCAGGACTTGATGACCACCTCATGAAGCACGGAGGGAGATCCGGAAGAGAATTTACTCGCACCTCTGACTGCACAGTGTGATCAGACTCACTTTATCAGCCATTAGCGCCGCCATGGCTCGGCCAGTCTCGTGGTAATCCATATCGGCGTTGCTGGGTCCGATCAGCATCAGGACGAAGCGTACCGGCTCCGGAGCCTCCAAGGCAGAGTCGAGCGCCACCGCCTCTTTCAGACGCACAAAAACCACCGCAGGTTTTTCCAGAAAGTCTAAAGCTCCTGCTGCAAACATCAGGATGTCAGTCTGATGAAGGCACTAATGTACCGGAGTGCTGTTAAGACGAAAATGTTTGAACTAATTAATCGCACACATTTCTATAATTAATCGCACAAATTTCTATAATTAATCGCGATTCATTTCGTTTTTCTATTGCTGCTTCCACTATTTTCTACAAAGCGTGTAACAGATGTACTTCATTTCGCTCCCGGCTGTTTTATTTTATTTTGACTGATGGCCCAAAGAATATTGTGTTCTATTGCAATAAAAACATGGAACCTACCAAAAGAAAGATTATTCTTTCATCGGGGAAAAAAGTATCAATAAATAAAGTAGGAGTGTCGGGCGATTACATTTTTCAAAGTAAGGGGCGGTCATTAATCGTGCGTAAAAAAAAAAAAGAAAAAAAAAAAAAGAAAGGAAGTTTAAATGAACTCAAAATGAACGCATTAATTTTGACACCCCTAAAATAAAGTATATGTCTGTTTCCGTTTTAAAGCAATTAGAATTAGCATATAGCTAAGTTTTATCATTATTCACAAACAAAAAGAGCTTGTTGCAAATGGCCTTGGCTGATCTCTTATACTCTGCTGCCACCTGCTGGCCGTTTTATTGTAATAACTACCATTGCTTTAAGCCACCTCTTCATGTCAGAAGCAGCATCAAAGCCTTTTGTATGCTCTTGCATAAAAAACAACAACAGAAAAACGTGTAAATACGTTTTTGGGAGTGAAGGACAAATTATTAAAAAAAAATTGTTTACACATATTTGGGTTTGAATGAGTTAAAAATCATCCAATAGAAAGTATATTTAGAATCAAAGACTGTTCTAATAGTTTTCTTCAATCCTGTTGTAACAAAACGGATTCAGCTTTATAGGCATCTTTTTTTCCCGCATAGAAATCATTCTCAAAATTTTTCTCTCAAGATGGATTTGCAAATGCCAAACCCGTTCACTCTATGTGACGTTCAAGGCACCTCTAAAATGACACAAAACCGTAGGACAGTGAAGTAAGACTTTCCCACCTACTAACACCATAGAAGCCTCGACACGGTCAGATTCATCCCTCTGCGCAAAACAGAAACATTCATTATCAAAAAGATCAATTCAAGTTACTAGATATTGGATGAGATTGTGGTTTAGTTTGCTAGTCAGTCAGGTTACAAAAAAATAAAAAATAAAAATAATCACACACATATCACATCATGGCTTCTTACCCTTTCCTTGACGGAAAACTTGCGCAGGTCCGCTCCATCAGTCAGGGCTTGACTCTCTGGATCCGCTTGTTGGCTGCAGGGAGGAAACCGAAAATGAACCAGAAGAGCCTAATGATTGGCTGGATGACTCTTCATTCATCCCTGCAATACAGTAGTCCACAACAATGTTATTGTATCTACTTGTTGGTACCATTGCTTCAACCGTTCTCTTCAGTTCAGAGACTGCATCAAAGCCTTCTGTATGCTCTAGCATTTAAAAAAACGTATAAATACGTCTTTGGGACACCGGTAATATTTAAAATAGACTGTATGTTTTTAGGAGCAAATGAGGAAACTTTCAGTGATGAGAAGAAGTGGTTTCAGTACAGAATTAGCTCATAATTAGTCCCAGAGTAAGTGGACCCGTTCCCTATGCTGCTTTAGAGTCTACCTGCGGTTCTGGAGCAGACACTTCATGACCCCCTCTTGGTCTCCAGGCCTGATCTGCTTCTGTTTGAGCATCTCGGCAACCATTTTCTCGACGATGCCGTCCAAGGTTTTCTCCACGCAGTCAAAAAGCATCACACCTGGATGCAGAAGAATGTGGACGCGTCGTTGGTTGTTGATGATTTTGCCATTATTTATGCTTTGGTGCTTCAATGACTCTTCATCACGAGATGACCTGTGTTCATGGAGCGTCGCAGCTGGACCAGGCTCTTGAAGGTGAGGTACGAGACATACGAGGACGCCCACACACCGGACTGGGGGTCGAAGCTCTCCTCGTGGGCCGCCCATCGGCCCGTCTCCTGCCAGTAGGTCTGCTCGTTGTGGTCCTTCATCATCGTTCTCAGCTACAGCTAGCATCAAAAAGTGTGATGACACAAGAACGTGCAAGAACATGGCTGGAGATGATAGAGGATTTTTTTCCCCCCCCGTCAGCTCTTCGTCTGCATTGACATCTTAGAGTATGTCTAAAAGTTAAACATAGTGGCAGCAGGCTTTGGGCCAGTGAAAGCTCACCCTGGGCATGTTTGGAGTGTCAATATGTGTCGCGTGCTGGAAGTGTGTGTCCCTTATTTGACAGTCGGCGACAGGGATGGCGAGTGTGTATGAGTTGTGGACATTGAAATGTCACATTTAAATCAGGCCAACTGAGGTTAATTCATTTTTGGGAAGATAGATAGCTAGATAGATAGATAGAAAGAAAGATAGACCATTAGCTTGATAGCTAGTTAGCTTAATAGCTATACTGCTACCGTGATAGCTTGCTCGCTTCATAGCGAGAAAGCTAGCTTCATAGCTAGCAAGCTAGCTTCATAGATAGATAGGTAGATAGATAGACCATTAGCTTGATAGCTAGTTAGCTTAATAGCTAAACTGCTACCATGATAGCTTGCTAGCTTCATAGATAGATAGATAGATAGATAGAAGCACATTTCAATAAAAATTAACTTGTCATTGCGCCATAAAATGCATTTCAAATGTTTGTTATTTGTTAGCTACAGTTATGTATTTTTTTCTTTTTTATTTAATTGAGAAAATGTTTGTAGTGCGATGATGTTAATGATGTGGTGGCCGCGGCGCATTTCGTGGATGCGACACTGGACCGGAACACTGAAGTTGTATGTGAAAACAGAACGATTTATTTCCAAAACACAGATGATCCAAGGGTGAGGAAGATTAATATTGGATTGACATTCGGTGGAAGTACGAGTGGCGCCTGTGTGTGTGTGTGTGTGTGTGTTGACTGTCTGCAAGTGTGTGACATTGTGACATTGAGGTTTATATGGTGCACATACTGTCTATACTTTACAATATATATTATAGCAGTTGTTCTCAAAATTTTACACCAACATTTAAATACAGTTTCATTGTACGTGCATTACAAATACGGTAGCGGTTTTATTCCTAAAAACATATTTATATTATATTATTGTATATTTTTAAGTATAGTAAGCCAGTGTAACATTATGCACTGTTTGAAAATTATATTAGCTAAATACAGTAAAATAAAATAAAAATGAACATCAATAACGACTTAATTCAAATAAATTGATAAAAGTTCAATATAAACAGTACGTAAATAAACAAAACCGTTCCGGGCCACATTCTCTGTGATGAGTGTGCACTCACAGCAGACAACAAAGCGCTCTAAAGAGGACACGCCAGTGGACAATGTAAAGGGAAAATGCATTTTTGGGGTTTAGGCAACTGCATGTAGCGATTGTGTTGGATAACCGCTAATGTGAACGAAGGTGCTCAAGTTTTTGTATAGTAAGGAAGGGGCACCTTCTTAGCCACGCCCAGAAAAAAATCTGGAGATTTGAAAAGGTGAAAAACAGCTGAACGCTATATCTCCGCGTTTCGGTATGAATACTAATAATAATATGTGCAATGTATTCTCTTCTTTTTTTTCGTGCAATGTATTCTCAAACAATTCTCTGATTACACTATGCATGTAAAAGTTAAATACAACTACACTGTACTCAATAAATGTACTCTGATGGATTAAAAAACGAGGGGAGGTATGTGTAGCACGCTTTGAGAATCTCTGAAATAAAGAATTGGAATAAAATACCTGGATTTGATCGGTCGAACTCACACATTTTTCAGTTTTTTTTACAACAATCTTCAAAATTTCTATTCATTTATTGCCCTCAGATTTGCTGCAGAGTACATTTTGAATGAAAACCTTTTTTGTTATAAAGAAATTAATTCTTTTTTTTTAATGTATTACTTGAAAAAAAGAATCTAAATAATTGACTGACAGAGGAAATCCAGTTCTACATTACTGAAAACTGTATTTATTATTATTATTATTATGATATTGTGCATTTTGGCAGTCCCTCATCAGATAAAACAGACAAATTAGCAATAATTTACCGCATCACTGCATTGCTTTCATATTAAAACCCTGTGCGGCGCCATTGGGGGAACTGACGGTCAGAACTTTCTCAGCGAGAGTGACACCTACCTCGTGCAGTCATCCACCAAGCGGGCAGAAGCTCTGACAAGCGACTGACCTGAGAAACAAGAAGAAAGTGTGACTTTATAGAAGGCTATATGTACGGATGCATGTTGCAGGATGATGACGCTTGCATGCATACGCACTCCAATTCACAGTCTGACATCCGACAACCCATAATATTGATAGTATATACAGCTGCTTGGTATGTGCGGAGTCACACTATGTCATTATCCAACCAGCATCTTATCCCATTTAATGTCCGTGTTTAGAGGTCAACAAAGGCTTGGATTACACTGTTGGTTTTGATGTGCTCACCTTCAAAAGCGCACTGGTGGATTCTTGGTGTGCTGTCCATTTGACAGGAAGCTCGGCTTCCAATGGAGAAACCTGACGGGGGGTTCTGAGGAGGTCCACCACGGCCATTTTGGCAGGTCCACTGACGAGTTTATCAACAGCATTAGCTGAAACCATCTGAGGTTAAGTTGAGGGTAGATCCTATGAGAAAATATCACTTTGGACCCCACTACTTTTATTCCACAATTAGAAAAGAGTGTACTATTTTTGGGCTCTTGTATTAAGTCAAGTCAAGAGGGTAAGAGGGAAGGTGTTGGGTAAAATTGCGCTTTTAAGAATGTACCCCAAATAGTCAGTAATGGAAGTAAGGCATCAAAGATGGTTAGGAAGACACAGACCCTCATGGTAGCACCCCAGATGGGACTCGAACCCACAATCCCTGGCTTAGGAGGCCAGTGCCTTCTCCATTAGGCCACTGGGGCTGTCTGCTCAACCTGAAATGTGTCAAAGTAAAAACAATCAATCAAATGCCACGGCGACATAAAAGTAATGAAAGTAAAGTAAAAATAAAAACATTGCTGCACTGACAAATGCAACAAATAATGAACAATTGTCTGCATAAGTACATACATTGATGATTCTTGTGTGATAGACTTTAAATGGCGTAGCTGTGGATCTCTCCCACCAGGGGGCGACATTGTATTGTATTACAGATGAAACAGTTGATTTATCCTGCAAAAAAGCACAGTGGATTAGTTACATAGATAGATAGATAGAAAGAAAACTATTCACGTTAGGGCTCGACCCCTTTCCCTCTGAGTTCACTGTACGGCCACTCAATTAATCACTGCCCCAAAAAAATAAAATAAAGATGTGACAGAACTATCTTCAATTATCTTCAATTTCTTATCTGACTGTGTGTCAGTGAGCGAACATTTGCGCCATATCAAGCATATCTCCAAGTCCCTGGATGGATCCATAAGGACTGCATTGAAAGCCAAAAGTGCCCGAGGCTAAACACATTTCCCATTTGAACTGTGTCTTCTCATATCTGATCAATACAAAAGACTCAGTCACTGACAAAAGCCCCCCCAAAAAGACCCCCCTCAACACAAGGTTGAATAATAGACAATAGCTGTCAAATGACGACTCCCGGTTGAACGCATTCCGAGTTCAAATACTGCCAACATTAGAATGCTACATTTTCATTTACACATAAAAAAATGCGATTTACTTTGACCAAGCATATAAAGGCTGAGGGGCTGCAAACGAGCGGAAGCTGGCGTTCCTGTGGCTGTATAGCATAAATAATGTATGAATGCAAAGAGGAACAGACGCACAGAGAGAAAATCCATGTCACTGTCGGTACATCAGCAAAAATGCATGAGCGACATCATTCATTTAGACTCTTTGCTCGGCCGTGAAAAGAATGTCATTGTCATGTGAAGTTCACTTAAATGTAATTCTAACCTAAAGACCAGACTTTTTAATGGACTCAAAAGTAATTGAGCGAGATTAGACCACACACACACACACACACACACTTCCTTTCAACGGGACTGCTCAACTGAAAAGCAATCCCTGATTGGAACCTGAGAGGGGACAGTGAACGCCTCATGGACCACCCATCCTCCGTTCACTTGACAGATGGTCACTGCGGCGTCAACAATGCAACGTGAGGCAATCCAGCTGTTTGCGATCACTGGATCAGATTTAAACCCCAAATGCAGCCAAAAACCAAGTGTGAGAATATGACCTTAAAGGTCACATGAAATGTTTTTCTCGCGTGCCAACATTGCACAAGTTTAGGGACTTTCAAAAGACGAGCGCGGATCATTTATTGATTACCTTGCCGTGTATCAACTAGCAGCGTGTCCTGCTGGGAAGACGGCAAACTCGCAGCTCCACCAGCATTTGAACCCAACGCCGTTTTCCTCTTTAACGGGACAGCGTGTTTAGTCATGATCTGAACCCATGGAGCGCGTTTCGTTTTATATCAAGCCAATATTTTTCAGTTAAAAAAAAAAGAATGAAAGAAAGGAGTCAGTGCCTCCATGCAGGGGACGACCAAACACCAAAACAGCAGAGGCTCCAGAATTGAACCCTGTGGAACTCCAAATGTTCTGTTATACATGTGAATTTATATTTCAAGTGACATTGAGAACGTTGGTCCCATTATTATATAAAAACTATTTTCCTATGTGTGCATATTTGAGAAAGTTAAGAGGGTGGGGTGAAGCTGATCTCCATTTTAGCATTAAAACTAGCATCTGTGTATATGTGCTATTCAGAAAGTTGGTTAGTTTCCTAGCTATCAAAACCAGTATCTGTGTGAGTGTGTGTTCATGAAGTGGGCGTGGTCATGGGTGAGGAAGCCTTGGAGCTGCCAGCCGGTGTCACAAGAGCAGAGCGCGCGCAAGAAGCAAACATCCAATGGGCCCCCCCCCCCCCGAGCGGAAGCTGCACACTGACAGCGTTTGCGGACGCCCGGTCTGACGTCGCGGAGGGCTTGTTTTCCTTCTAGCATGGTCGCCCACTTTTGTCCGATTGGAAATCTGTGAGCGTGTCACCGCTTTGGCTCCTCCGGTCAAACCGCTCCTCTCGGGAAGATGGGGAGGACTTACGGGATGAATATGATTTTAATAACAATACTGCTGGGACAGGTGAGTAGCTTTTGATTTAAAGTGGTTCAACTCTGTGTTGTTGTTGTTGTGTGTTCAAATTGAGAACAGTCCTTAAAGGTGCACAGAAGTTGCACCTGCACATGATGACTGGTTGGAATGATGTACTTAAACTTCAAAAAATATTATTTTACTTTTGTTCACAAGATAGATAGATAGATAGATAGATAAAAATTAAGACACTCACAGGGAGCAGGTACATACATATATATATATATATATATTAGGGGTGTGAATTGCCTAGTACCTGGCGATTCGATTTGTATCACGATTCATAGGTCACGATTCGATACCGATTAATCTTGATACAAATCTATAAATTGATCATTGCAATTTTTTTAACTCAAATTTAGAAAATACTTATCAGTAAACTTGTACATGAACACTGTAAGATTTGTATGAAAATTTATTTATTTATCTGAAAATTCAGGTTGCAGTTGTTTCATGTTTGAATAGCACTGAAATAAAAATATTAAGGCTTAATGTTCCATTAATATAATTTTTTTCCATGCTTAATGTGTAAATCCTAAATCCAAGTAAGACATTTTGTTGAATATTCCCATAAAAAAATTATGTTTAAAAATCGATTCGGCAGCAAATTTAATTGATTCGAGAATTGTGCGCTGTAATATCGTGATCTTTTCTAACGCCCCTAATATATATATATATATACATATATATATATATTACTAACCCCGTCCCCTCTATGTTACGTTACATGTGAACCCACTGTTAACATGTTCTTCCAACATTTACCATTTTTCTAACCCAAGGCAAAAAAGGACCATGCAAGCTAATGTCAGACCCTCCCTAATTTATCTAAAAGTTCCTCCGAGGCCTTGTGAGGGAATAAATATTTCTCCGCTCTGTCACATGTGACAGGTTTGTCAGGGCTGCACGGCGCAGCGTGTTTGTCAAGGTTTTTACACGCCGACAGCGGCCATGCATCACGTCCTGACTCAGGCATGCAATATTGATAACTCACTCTCCTTTCTATACGTCGAAATGCACGTCTGGATTGAAACCAGCTCCGGCTCGTAAGGAAGGCCGGCGTGGCGGCCCTCTAATGGTTTAACAAGCGCTGACAGCCCGGGCCCAGAGGTTAAGTGCCTCCAAGTGAAAATTGACTGCAGCATTAGTGAGATTGGTCCGAGAGAGGTCACGAATCCAGATGCCTCGGCACGGCCGCTTTCATGTGGTCACGTCAGTAACTTGGCAAGAAACGGATTCAAGAAATGTACGTTTCTTCAAATCGGCCACTGTTGTGTTCTCTCTGAGGGGGGGACAGGAAAAAATAAGCATGCAGTGAACCCCCGCCATATTGCGGTTCGTCTTTCGCGGCCCAACTATATAGCAGATTTTTACCAAACTGCAGTAATAGCACTACACAAACACACAAAATTAATTTAGGACAATTTTGCATCACAGAATATGAAAATCACATCAGTTTCTCTTGTTCAGGTAATTTTTTTAGGCTAGGTTGATCTTTTTTTGGGTCTGATTTTCTTCCTAAATCGACTGACATTATCAGGATTTTTTTCTTAATAAAATAAAAATAAAATACCCATACATACAAAAATGTGGCTATACTGTATTTCAAAAAGTTCATCTGATTCAGCAAAGCAAAATTGTCCTAAATCAGCTAAAGAAAATCTTCGACAACACATTTTTTTTGTTGACCAAAGAAGAGTATTTGAAGGTTTATAACTGCTGTAACATCTATGCTAATTTCTATTATGGCGTTTCGCATTGAGTATGTTAGCATTAAGTGGCATTTCGTTTGCATTAACATTTTGCCGCATAAATATACAATGGTAATTCTCGGGTCAGTATTACAGTAAACTTCAACTGGGAGTGACCAAAAAAAAAGTTGGAACCAAGAATGCTTTGCTAGCTATAGCGTAGATTTTCACCTATCGTGGGCTAATTAGCATTAGCAAACAGCGTTAGGCTAGGCTAGGTTAGGTTTGTGGAATCATCTTGTCAGGGTGTTGGAAGTTAAACAATCCAGTCGCACCATAATAAGAAATATGCTGTAAAAACATGTCAGTAACAAATCTAATAATGACTCCATCTTACGTCGAGCAGCTAGCTGTTAGCTGACCTCCACTCAGCTAGCTACTCCTACGCTAACATGGAACTCCCACCTTTCTCCCCATTTTAATTACCTTGAAAGGCTTTATATAAATCACACATATTATTATTATTATTATTACAATTCTTGACCTTTGGGGTATTTTGATAAAATCATGCCACACATATGTTATTTAGACACCTGGGAACTGTTGTAAATGGTGAAAAAAAATACATAACATGTCTTCTTTAATTGGTGTATAGTGATATTATTGTTGACAAAATATGACGACTATTATATATAATGTGCTTCTGCTCGGCGGTGTTGCACCCACACCCGCAGCTAGAAGCGACAGCTCCGGTGTAAGAAGCACCTAAAGAGCAAACAAGGGTCAAAATGGGATGAAATTAAAAGCGCTCCGGGACTTGGCGTCGTTTCAAAGGTGTCACTCAAATATCCGGGAACAGGTTTGTTCACATGCGAGGCCTTTTGACGTTCGCCGTGTTGTCTTTAGCACTTAGTGGACTGGCAAACAAATGACGTGGTCGTCAGTGTGCTTACTGTTAATGGGGCGGGTTTGCGCTAACGTCCTCTATGTGGTGTGTTCTTTTACTTATGTGGACGCTTCAAACGTCGGAAAGGTCTCAAACAATGGGGACCACCTCGCTTTACACAAATACTGGTTTTCGTCCTGTAAAGGGGACCAACTTTCTAACTGTCACTTATTCTCACTTAAGGGACCATCCCAAACACACACACACACACATACACACTACCTGCCAGCTGACTCGCAGGAGCCCGAGGGGGCCACATGATGTTCCGTCGGCAACATTCCGCACACACCTCAAGCTTGACGATTTATGAGTCCTCACTTACATTATTTTGTGCACGCACACACAATGTGTCAAAGTGAGGTTTTTATGAGGGATGCATCAAAGACTGTCAGCTGGTGGTGTGTGTGTGTGTGTGGGGGGGGGGGGGGGGGGGGGGTGGGGGTTGGTTGGTGCACAAGGACACAACATTAGGAACACCTACAAAACCTAATGAAGGTAATAATAATAGATTTTGAGATACTAAATGAACAATATGTTTGCGTAGTTGTACTACACATTTTAATTTAATTTTTTACGCATTCACTTGGGGCTGGAGTTGGGGGGGTTGGGTAAACAGCTTTTCTGATGAAATTTTCTGGAGAGCTTTGTTTTTTTGAGTATTTCTACCTGTTTTTCTGAGTATTTTTTTTCCAATTTTTTAAAAAAGTATTTTCGTCCGTTTTTCTGAATATTTTTTTTCTATTTTTCTAAGTATTTCCCCCCCTGATTTATATAAAAAAGTGCATCAGCCTGTTTTTTGGAGTATTAAAAAAAAAAAATGTAAATCAGTTTTTTTAAATAATTTCCCTCCCCCTGTTTTTCTGAATTTTTTTTCCTCCTGTTTTTCTGATCCCCTCCCCTTTTTGGAATATTTTTCTAATAACAGAAACAAATATTCAGTAAAACAGAAAAAAAAAACATTATTATTTTTTTAATTACACACACAAAAAATTTCCCCCCAAAATTAGTCAGAAAAACAGGAATTTTGTTTATTTCTTCCACAAATGAATGCAATATGCTTCCGTACTTTTTTGGGTCAGAGTTGATGAACTTGCAATTCAATTTGCTGTCTAAATAACACAATGTCAGTTCTGCTCAATATAGGGGGAGAGATTGTCAATGTTGTGACCCTTTTGCATAAATCAGCCAACAGTCAGTAACAATAAATAAATAAATAAAAACAATCATTCGTCCTTTGGCCTCATGAGGCAGATGGCTGATGCATCTTTTATCGAGGTTGGCCCTGGAGAACAAGTTGTGCTGCGTCCAAAACACACACTCCCATACCCTCGTATGTGACACACAAACATCCCACTCTGTCAAAAACACTTGGCGGGCGAGGAATGCGTTCGTGCGCAGGAGGCACGAGCCAGCTTCTCTGCAATTTGTTCGGAAACGTTTGTTACTTAAGGGGAGTTATTTACAACGTGGCACAACCATGTCAGCAGCTTCAGTTACTCGTTTGAATGCTCCCCCCCCCCCCACACCCTTTTTTTAAACAATGCTAAAGAAACAGTCCAAAATAAATGCTCCCAAATCAGCTACTTACAGATTTGTGATCGATGGACCAGGCAGCAAATTAAGCACCTGTACAGTACATGTAAGAGATGCGTGCAGTGCTTGTACAAACTTGCAAAAAAGGATCAGACTGTGGAATCCAATACACAAATTACTGTCTGGGGAACACTGGGAGCAAAAACAAAAACAATGCTCCTATTTGCTGCTGTAAATTAATTTGCCAGACATTTTGCTTTGGAACTTTTTTCAAGTAAAGCAATGATTATTTATTGTGTCTTTTAGTTGTAAGAGAGCCAACCTAAGAGTAATTCTTATTCTGTTGACCCCAAGGATGTAAAGCTATCTAGTGTTTATGTAACTACATTTCTATAGAAGGAGCAGGAAAAAAATGATGTCACTGAAATCTTCACTTGGAATCCCGTGTGGGAAAATTGAGCATTCTTTATCCTATGCGTAAAAACGACTAAAAGAAAAGGGATGGAACGAGGCCAATTGATCAAATCCACCAAAATCGAAGCGCCACAATTTAGACCACCTCCGAGCTGATCTAAAGTCTAATCCGGGAGATGTATTTTCTCAATATTATACTGCCCACTGGTGGACAAGGCACACACACATTATTAACTCATCCCAGCCATTTTCACTGAAGCAACCCCCTTCGCTCCGGGCTGGTTTACTGGATTTTGACTGATTTTGCAAGGCCCACAGAATATTGTGTTCTATTGCTATAAAAACGTGGAACCTACCAAAAGAAAGATTAGAGTCTCTTCGTTCATTAGGAAAAAAGTATATTTCTATCTGTTTCTGTTTTTCAGCAATTAGCATTAGAATATAGCTAGGTTTCATCATTATTTGTAAATCTGTTTAAAAGAGTGGGGAAAGAGCCTTTTGCAACATGGCCCTGGTTGATCTCTTATACTCTGCTGCCTGCTGGCCTTTTTTTTGTAATAACTACCATTGCTTCAACCATTCTTTTCAGTTCATAGGCTGCATCAAAGCCTTCTGTATGCTCTAGCATAAAAACCAAAACCAAAAAACAAACAAACGTATTAATACGTCTTTGGGAGCATGGTGATATTTAAAATAGAACGTATTTTAAAATTTTTGGGAGCAAATGAGTTAATTTTTGTCATTGATATTTCACAGAGGCTAGCAGCAGTTTGAGAAAGACTGAATTTAAACAGTAAATCAAGTTCGCTAACTTACACTTACAGAGGCAATTGATTCTTGCCTGTTGCCTCATGTCGTCTTTGCCAGCCTGTGTCGCACATGTTGATGATGTCTGTGATGATTGGCAGGCGGGGGCCGCGGCCAAAAAGGAGGAGTGCTTGTCGGGCCAGTACACCACCGACGGGAAATGCTGCAAGCAGTGTCCGCCCGGCGAGGGCGTCGTCAAGACCTGCGGAGCCACGCAGCCCGTGTGTGCGCCCTGCCTGGACAGTAAGCAACATTCATGAACACACGCATACACGTTATTGACCAAATGCATGGATGCAAACGAGAATGTCAGCACTAAGGTTATGATAGTTAACGAAGAGTAACGAAAACATTTAAATTGAAAAAACATTTTTGTTAACAAATGAATAAATAAAAACAGAAAATAGTACATCTTACATTTATAAAACGAAGTAAAAGTAACTATAATTATAGCAAAAATGCAAAAAAAAAATTGTATGTCCGAACAAAAGAAAGGTCAACCAGTTAATTGAGATTTGTTTACTTTATTACATAATACTTTGTGACCTTTTTGTTTAAAGTTTGCACCCAACAAATACTCCAAATGTAAAAAATTTGAATTAATACTAAAACTAATTAAAATAAATAAATAAAAACATGCATTATTTTTTTTTCAAACTAACAAACATAATTAAAACAAACTTAATTAAAAAAAAAAAAAGTCACAATGAAATAAAAACTATTATAACCCCAAACAATCTAGATCAGGGGTGTGCAGACTTTTGTGCTCAAGGGCCACATAATTTTTAAAACAGACAGATGGGCCAGTCATTTGTAGAATGAACCAATCACAGTCAAACTCTTGTTAAATCGTAGTCAGCACACACCTGCTGTTCTGGTAGGCTTTTCCTGACATGGTCCAAGAGCGCTTCCACAGCATCAAATGTCGGGAAAAGCCTACTAGAACACCCAGTTGTTGTTTTTTTTTTTGGGGGGGGCACATCCCCAGTTAAAATAACAACAATATCTCTTTTGTTTATTTTTATTTCCTCTAGCAAAAATATTTTTTTCCAGTTGAGTTGTACAGGTTAAAGGTCATATAACTTTTTTACATTCATACAGTTAAAAAGTCCCATTTGTAAATATGTCATTAATGTCATTAACCCCAGTAAATTATTTTTAAATACAGTCAACCTATAGAATTTTCACATTTATCTGTAATCTGCAGTATTGCTATACGTTCAATTTTTGTGCTACTCCCACATCCGAATCGGATAACAATGCTAATTCCGTGAGCCTGTCTATGGTGTTTCTCATTGTTTGTTAGCATTAAGCTTACTTACACGAGAATCATACAATCATTTTGTTGATTCCGATTTTGGATTTCCCATGAAATTACTGATAAGTTTGTCAGGACGTTTTGTTTTTTTAAGCATCCTCAAGCATTTCCCATCAGGATTCCTCTGAGCTGCATTTGAAGCTGGAAGATTCAGCTTCGCTTGGCAGCGTGTTTGGAAATCAGCTGGTAATCAGAGCTGACCGTCCGTTGCCATGTAGGGAGTGAATCTCGACCATGCAGAGGCTTTATGCACCGGCACAGGATATAAGAATGGGAGCGGGTCCAAATGTTGAAAAATATACAATGGAGGGATTTTTATTTTAGTGCTCCAGATGAAGTGAGATGGTAAGAATGGAAGCAGACGAGATGGCGGATGAGCTCCAGAACAACATTCAGGGTACATCTGTGTCAACAATTGGATTGAAGGTTATTTATATGGGAGTCTGCCTTATTTCATGAGGTCAACAGGACACGTTCAAACCACAGAGGCCAAGATTGGTGTAGAGCCAGGGCCGGCGCTTTTCCCAGGAAACAGCTAAACCGATGTGGGTCAAGTCGCAGATAAGGAGACCCGCCATTCCAAATTGATGCAGGTCGTGAGAGAAGTCATGGGGATAATTTATTGCACTTTTTTTTTTTTTTTTAAGAAGACGATATCCTTCAAGGGATGGACGTGTTTTTTTTAACACCTTGATTTACTGTTTCCTTGTTGATTTAAACCTTCCTTCCGGAAAAAAAGACTTGCGGCCATATGCATGCAAAACTTCTTGAAGCCTTTCGAAAAGACGTACCTGCAGAAGTTCATGTGCCGACGACAGGAACATGTTTGTCACAAGCTACTCACAAACCAGATGGCCAAAATGATGAAAAATGCTTAACGGGTCTGATGTGTGCTTGTCTATTTGGCTGAAAATAATTACCATTTCCATCAAATCAACTCTTGTGGCTCCCTGTTATTGCGCAACAGCGTCATCGCTGTTTAACTCCTTTGCTCCCCAAAACATATAAATATGTTCTATTTTTTATGTTTTAAGTGTCCCAAAGACGTATTTATACGTTTTTGTTGCTAGAGTTTTTGATGCAGACTCTCAACTGCAAAGAACGGTTGAAGAAATGGTAGTTATTACACTAGCAGAACAAAAGAGATCAACCGGGGCCATGTTGAAAAAAAAACTCGTTTACTCACAGTTCTAAATAGATTTGTGAATAATGATGAAACTTGGCTATATTCTAATGCTAATTAATGCAAAACGGAAACAGACACAAACATACTTTTTTTCTGATGAAAGAAGAGACTCTAATCTTGTTTTTATAGCAATAGAACACAATATTCTGTGGGCCTTGCAAAATCAGTCAAAATCCAGTAAAACAGCCGGGAGTGAAGGGGATTGCTTCAGTGAAAATGACTGGGAGTGAATGAGTTAAGACTCACAGTTCAGCTGCTCAGACCCGATCAACCGCAGACCCATCAAAAAAGGTGCCATGAATGCTTTGTGTTGAGTCCTAAAAACAACAACAACAAAGACAAACAGAAATGACAGTCATGAGTTAACACAAGTTGTCTAATGAGGACAAGTCAAAAGTTGAGGACACTCTGAGCCAGGAAAAGACCATCTGTAGCCTTGCTTCAACCCCCACATACTCCAGGCTAGCGTTATTAATGTATTGACTTGCATTATTGATGAACGGCATTATGATAATGGCTCTGAGAGTACTCGGGGATGAGGAGGCGGAGGCAGCGGCACGTCTGAGTGTGTCTGGTAAGCAGGGCAACCCCTGGCCCAACCCCGGCGGACCCCCCCCCCCCCACTTTGGCCACATAAAAGCAAAGAGACAGCTAGTTTGCACCCGAAAACGAGAGGAGGCCACATTTGATAGCATGATAGCGTCGGATAAGAACTCTCGGATTCATCTCGAGTGACACGCCATCTGTCGGCACGGCCAAATCTCTCCACTTCATCAGAGCCACCGCACTGCAGTGGGTGGTCGAATGACACTGAACCACGAAGACCCTTGAACCTTAGTTGACTGTAATCAACATCCATGGCATTTGCGTGTGTGTGAGTAAATATGCATATAGGGCTGTCACAATTTAACTCATTCACTCGAAGCCATTTACACTGAAGCAACCCCCTTCGCTCCCGGCCGGTTTATTGGATTTTGACTAATTTTGCAAGGCCCACGGAATATTGTGTTCTATTGCTATAAAAACATGGGGGGGGGGGGGGGGATATTAGAGTCTCTTCTTTCATCAGGAAAAAAAGTATAGTTCTGTTTCCGTTTTGCAGCAATTAGCATTAGAATATAGCTAAGTTTCATCATATTTGTAAATCTGTTTAAAAATAGCTTTTTGCAACATGGCCCTGGTTGATCTAGCGTAAAACTAAAAAAAAAAAACACGTATAAATACGTCTTTGGGAGCATGTTAATATTTAAAATAGAACGTATTTATACGTTTTTGGGAGCAAGTGAAATTCTCCAAAGCATATTAACTCATTCAAGTTAACTCAGTTTTATTTACTCCCTGTGGCGGCCTTTAGCCTCCGCTCACGTTTGGAGCCAAACTCGGAAGTAGTCAATGGCGGGAATGGCATGGATAAACACGGACTATAGGTTTCAGTTTTACTTGCTGGAAGCTTGTTGGGGAACTCTAAAATAATTTGCGCACTTTGCAAAGCCAAATTCAAATAGCAGATTAGTTCATCTTTGACGGACTATCCATCCATTATTTGAACAGTTGAAGGGTCACGGGCGTATCATAGCTGTCTTTGGGCAAATCATTCCAATATTTTGAAGTAAATATCTGTTACAAGCTTTGTAGAACATAGTTATAAAAAAAAAATGCGATTAATCACCTCAAATGTAGTCAAGCGCGCCGCCTGTCAAATATTTAAGGCCATTAATCGAGGCTCCGTGGTGGTGAAAACCGCCCAATTTATGTCCGTGTCGCACACCCACACTTCGCGCACAATGCTCTTACAAATGGGTCTGTTGCATAATTTAGTGCGTTTCCCAGTTCTCTATCCATCTGAAATACAATTCCAAAAACATGCAATATTGATTGCGTCCTCTGCAGATATATTTGTGGAGAAAACAACGACGCATTTAAAGTCAAATGCGGCAAAGGATTGTTTTGTAAGAACGCAAAAGGCCATTTTCTTTCCTTTGCTTCCAGGCGAAACCTTCTCGGAGAACTTCAGCCACACAGAGCGATGTCAGCCCTGCACCAAATGCACGGGGCTCTTCCGCATGGAGACGCCGTGCACGGACGCCAACGACGCCGCCTGCGTGTGCAACTACGGCTTCTACCTGAACGACCTGTCGCAGAGGTGCGAGCCGTGCACCAAGTGCCCCGTGGGCCAGGGCATGCTTCTGAGCTGCGAGACGGACCACGACACCTTGTGCGAGGAGTGCGGCGGGGACACGTACTCGGACCAGGAGAGCTCGCGGGAGCCCTGCATCCCGTGCACCACCTGCGACGAGGGCGAGGAGCTGCAACTGCAGGAATGCACCGCTGTCACCGATACCGTTTGCCAAGGTAAGACACCCCAACCGAACTTTAGCAGGAGCTAACGCTTTCTAGTCAGCCCTTCAAAAATCCTTACTAATTAAAAAGTGGAATTGTATTCACATCCCATCATGACGAGAGTCAGTGCCGCCGGCTGAATAGCCCGAGGTCACGAATCCGAACAATGTCCGAGCACATTTGCGGTCGATGACTGTACGTACAGTAGGAAACACTTGTCATCGACATTGACACACATCATCTCGACGTGACACTATCGTCATTGTTGATCCGTTGATCCAAATGTCAACCCGGAGCTCATCCCGCTGTCTTTGGCGACGCGTCTCCACCCGGAGCACACAAAGGGTCTTTCTCCTGGAAGTTGAGGGATTACGGGAAGGTCACGTCTATGAACCGTGCTCCGGGTTTCCTTTTATACCAATGTACCCCTGTGGCTATCGCACTTCACATCTCAAATTCCCTACGGCGACCCGATGCCTCGCAGATTAAATCAATGCTTTTGTCCCATGACAATGAAAGGAGTGTGCTGATCAGCCATGCGGCAGTCGCAGGCCTGCTGTTATCGCAGTTCAGTCAGAAGTCGACTCGGGCTGAACGGAATCGTCTGTGCCTTTGGCATGTGGACATCGTTTGCGTGTCATCTCGATTTTGGCCTGTTTTACTGCCGCTTCTCCTCTCTCTCTAAACTTGGCTTCAACTAATGATAGCTCTCTTACAGTAAATATGGCAGGGTTCACCGATTCTGGTCCTTGAGGTCTGGAGTCCTACAGGTTTTAGATGTTTCCGCCTGCCAACACACCTGGTACTAAAGATCAGGATCGTTATCAGGCATGCCGATGAGCTGATTATATGAATCATCTAAGACCTGCAGGACTCCGGACCTCGAGGACCGGAATTGGTGAACCCTGCCATATATACTGTAAGAGAGCTACAGTTAGAGCCAGGTTTAGAGAGAGAGAGGAGAAGCGGCAGTAAAACAGGCCAAATTCCAAATGACAGGGGTTAAGGCAAGATGTGCTTCATCCTAATGCAAGAGTATAAAAATAATTCTTACGTTGAGATTTAAACATTTCTCCAGAGGTAACCACTCTAATTTCTGCTGATAGTGGCGGGTAACCGTGTCGTAGTCGTTTTGCGCAGCCTCGGCTTGCTTATGCTCTTTATTGCCATGTTCAACAAGCGGTGTGTTTTTTTGGTGTGACTTCTGGCCGTTGTGATGGAATGTCGTGTGATGTCTTTATTATAATCCCTTTGTACTATGACAGGCAACAACAACAGCCACAAAAAAGTGGTCGGAAGAATATGTGCAATATGAATTCACATGTATAACAGAACATATGGCGTTCCACAGGGTTCAATTCTGGGACCTCTGCTGTTTTCATTGTATCTCATGCCCCTGACTTCCATCTTAACTCATTCAAACCAAAAAACGTATAAATGTTTTTAATACTGTGTCCTTCACCCCCCAAAAAGTTTTTAATGTTTTTTTTTATGCTAGAGCATACAGAAGACTTTGATACAGCTTCTGACATGAAGAGGTCGCTTAAAGCAATGGTAGTCATTACAAAAAAACGGCCAGCAGGTGGCAGCAGAGTATAAGAGCTCAGCCAGCGCCATGTTGCAACAAGCTCTTTTTATACCTAGTGTATGTCTTGCATTTGGAAAAACAACAACAAAAAACTGTTTATTTTTCGTTCCGGGAACTTGAGATCCAGGAATCCTGTTGAGTTTGTTGCAACATGGAGGATTCATCCTGTAAAAGTGTCTCGTCAGTTTTATTGGACTTTAGCACGCAGTTTAGGAGTGCAATACTTGTAGTGTGTCACCACATTGTCACACCTGAGTAAGATTGAGATCAGGCGTGCAAAGCCAAAATTTCAACACCACACACCGACACTGTTGGTTTACAGAAACGAATGGGGAAAAGGCACAGTGAAGATGTTAGATGCTTCCCATTGAGTGGGAAAAGGACGGAACTGAAATTTGAGGTAAATGGAGATCTAGAAACATCTTCCATTGAGGATGGTTCTTTAATGCAACTTGATTGCACTGAGAAGGATGTCAGGAGCCAGAACAGCAGAACATCCTTCAGATAACCAACGCGGCGCATCACGTGACGAATGTGAACTTGCCGGAGGGCCTCCGCGCCGCGTATGGGCGGCATCATCATCCGTCGCTCTAACCTAATCACAAGCTCCTTATTCCCTGCGTAATCTTTTTAGCGGAGCACTCGCGTTATCGCTGCCTCCGAATCTTTAGCGCTGCCAGACGTCCGTGTGCATTAGGCGAGTCAGACGACACCGGCCCGAAGGCTGCGACTCAAGTCAGTCGGGAGGGCGGAGAAAGAGCGAGTGAGTCGCCGCCTGTGTAACGACAAGTCGTAACTTGAGAACCCCGCAGGCATGGCTGCGTTTTAAGGTGGAGGCACCACAACATCCTTTTGACTCACCGGTAGTTTGCCGTCACAATCGACGCTGTTTGTAATTACCAGCGCAGTATCGTTGATGTTAGATTGAAGGTCCTGGTCTCTTTGAAATGAATGGAAATGCTGTTAAACAACAAAAAAATGCCACTGTCAACCACTAGATGGCAGACACTTTAGTTTGACACTGTCTAAATCTGACCAAAGAAGAAGATTACAATCAGGAAGTTCAGTATTCGCTGAGGATTATTGAATGTGAAATCCTCTTCAATCCTGCTTTTCAAGCCAACAGAAAGCAACAGCTGGCGGTTAATTTTCTAAAGATTTTTTCCCCCCACGAGTTGCTTCATGTTCCAAATACCAGTTGCGCTGAATTTGAATTTTAGTTTTTTTTTACTGCTCCTGTCACCAATGTCCAACATGAAACATTAATGCCACCGAGTGGCAGAAATTACTTCAACACAAATCCATGACTCAATGTTTCATGCTCCTTTTAAACTGTAATTGTAACTTTATGTATTACTATAAAATTACTTTATTTTACAATAACGCAACGGTCTAGCTCAAGTGGCGGGGAAATAAAATTATTGTTTACAATCTGCCAAGTGCTGCTTGCTGTGTAGTAAGTGGAGGCTTAGTCATGCTACATCGCTAAGTGGAGGGTCTGAGTGCAAGATACGGATCTCAAAACATACGCCTTCACTCCACTGTGAGCTTGGTCAAAGGTCAAAAGTGACCTTGTTATGCAAGTAGAAACTCCCCTCAAAGATATTAAGACAACAACAGGGAGCAATCCCAGGTCATGGCAGCAAAGTATCAAGCAGCGTTACATTCATAAAAATCAAGTCTCGTGCTGTAAAGCTGATATATAGCGACGCTATAAAGCTGTCATGAATCGTTCACTGTACACGGATGAGTTAGACCAACATGAATGGAGCGGGAAGGGCTTGCTGCTTAAAATAGGAGTGCAGTCAAAGCACAGATTTTACGGTAAATGCGTGTCAACACCTGAGGAGGTCTTTCATGAGTGGGCGTGGCCAGCCATCCTTTGACACGGTCCTTTCACGCCTCGAATAAACTTGTGTTTGCAACCAGTTTTTTTTTTTTTTTTACATCACTTGCAGAGATTGGCTGCCCTATTTTGCCAAAGCACACATGCTACATGTGCACCTTTATTCATGCGCATATTTTAAAGGTGCTCAACTATGACCCTGAAATACTACACAATGCCGAGTACGATGCAGTGGCAGAACAGTCTTAGGAAAGTCTGCTAGCTTAATATAACACACAATGCAAAAGTCATACACATGCTAACGAATAGCATTAGTGCAATGGTGTTAAAAAGTCTACTGGCTTATTGAACTAGTGAGGAGGAGGAAAAGGAGGAAGAGGAGGGAGAGGAGGAAGGAGCCGATCCTGAGTTTGGTTGACCTTAACAATCGAAAGCCTATAGCCGCCCATGAGGATTTGACTGACGTAAAGAGAGCCAAATGCCAAAAGTAAAATGCCACGGACATTCCGGATTGAGTGTGTCCACAACATTAGCACATCAATAACCGGGGTGGAATCCCCAGTGGGCCCAAGGCCATCAGACTGCTGATCTTTGTAGGGCACAGTCGCTTATTGTGCGCCTGGCCGCAGCGCCTCGACAGACTTGTGCCACCTCTGACTCCGTCCTCCGGTCCCATAAGTTCCCCGTGCTGCACACTATGAGCATTGTCGCTTGAATCGTCCCCTTGTGGGCAAACGACATTTTTGGGAGGCGATGTTCCGCGGGTCCAAAGTTGAGCACAACCCTTGCACTCTGGCTCGTGCCGTCGTTCGGCATGATCAATTGCCTTTCAGAGGCAGAGTCTCCTCATACGTTGTTTTCTAAGCACGGCTACAAAATAAAACCAATTCATTAAGTATAAAATAATAATTATAGTATATTAGGGGGGGGCAAGCGATTATTATTTTTTATCGTAATTATTCGCATGATGATTAATCAGAAATTGTATCTGTTCTAAATGTACAATAAAATGTGCAGTAAAATATTTTTTCTAATTTTCCATACTCTTGTTAACTCATTTGCTCCCAAAAATGTATAAATACGTTCTATTTAAAATGTTTTAAGTGTCCCAAAGACGTACCCATGCGTTTTTTTTTTTTAATGCTAGAGCATACAGAAGGCTTTGATGCAGCCTCTGAACTGCGGAGAACGGGTGAAGCAAAAAAAAAAAGGCCAGCAGCAGAGTATAAGAGTTCAACCAGGGCCATGTTGCAAACAAGCTGATTTCCCCAAAGCTCTAACAAATTTGTGAATAATGATGAAACTTAGCTATATTCTAATGCTAATTGCTGCAAAACGGAAACAGATAGAAATATACTTTTTTTTCCAAATGAAAGAAGAGACTCTAATCTTTCTTTTGGTCCGTACCATGTTTTTATAGCAATAGAACACAATATTCTGTGGGCCTTGCAAAATCAGTCAAAATCCAGTAAAACAGCCAGGAGCGAAGGGGGTTGCTTCAGTTAAAATGGCTGGGAGTGAATGAGTTTTTAACATAAAAGTAAAAAAATGTTAAACTAAAAGAAATATGGTTACATCTTTTAGTCATTGATACCGTAATTTCATAATAATTCATAAAATTAAAAAGATGTACTGTACTGTAAAAAACAAGTGTGATATAGATTTGTGTTGAGGAACTTTAAATTAACTCAAAAACAACACACTAATTTTGACACCCCTATTAAATATTATTGTAAAACACCAAAATATGAAATATTTTATTTAAGTACAAGAGTCTTCAGTTAACTATCACATGTATTTGGGAAGAAGTCAGGGAAAACCCCCACAAGGACAGGGAGACCAGATTTGAACCTCGAACCTCAGAATTGCGAGGCATACTTGCTATCCACTCCTCCACTATGCTACACCCAAAACACATACACAACTGATGATTTGAACGAAATGTCCGCCAAAGACGAGCACCAAAAGTGTGCCCACTGCAGAGACGGCGAAAGACAGCAAAGCGTGAAAGAACAGATGCTGGAAAACACGCTGCGCTCGATAAAAGCGATGGAGTTACTCTTCTGCGCGCTCGAGTTTCTCTGCTTGACCTCCACGAGTGCTGATTGCATTTTGTCGCAGAGCGCACGCGCTCACACACGCAAAGAAAAATGAGAGGGGGGAATCATGCAAGGGAGCAACTGCGGCCTCACGGAGAAAACAGCAAAGCGACGGGATTATTCCTGATTGGTTCACTTTTCATTTTGTCGGCGGAGCCCGGCCGGGCATGTTGCGACACTGCTGCGTTCGCGCGCAACAACATTTTAGAAAGGAAAGAAAAAGCATTAAGCTTGTAAGTATATGTTGAAAGAGGAGCAACACCTGCTTGAAAGATGGAGGAATGAGTCAGGCGTGAAAGATGGAGGAATGAGTCAGGCGTGGCTGCCGTAACACAAACACACATACTGGTTATCAAGTCGTGTGGGGACCAAATATCACGAGACCTGACACACGCTCACACTTTCACACACAAAACTGGTTTCAAGTTTTGTGCGGACCGAACATCACTTGTGAGGAACACCCAGACCTGACACACACACACACACACAACTGGTTTTCAAACTATGTGGGGACCAAATGTCACTTGTGAGCCACACACACAAACACGTCCAGGCAAAACCTTAATAGGAAATAGAATGGTTGGTTTGGAGGCCCATGCGGTATTCCGGTAATTTCAAGGACAAATTCCTACTAGTAAATACAAGACCTAAGTGTTTTTTCATCCGCTCCAGCTGCTTATTTTGTCAGTTACACTTCTTCCAGCTATTGTGATCGCAATCACAAGTTCTATTCTGGTAGAGTAAAACATCAGCCTCCAAGGAAGCAATCTTGAAAATCAAATAAAAAGCCTTGTTAAGAGTCCTTGTTTTCTTTACATCTACTTTTATCCAGGCCTTGTTAGTTTTAAGCTACTGAATAAAGTAGAAAAGTTGATACACTCTCAAAACATGAATTTAACAAAGAAGAAAGCCCCCCCCCCCCCACCCTTAACTATTCATCTTTGACATAGGAAGATCAAATGGATGCAGAGATGGGAGGTGATAACGGAACTAAGCGGATAAAAAGACATAACCAGGTGGACTGGACACAAATCGGATTGAGTTACTGTCTTTGAAAGGCTGCTTCGGAAAGCAGAGAGCCGCCAAACGAGCGCCGGCGATTGTTCGGAAAGAAAACGTCTGTTGAAGAGGCAGTAAAATGCGAAGAAAGAAAGGGTTGCGGGGGTGGGGGGTGGGGGGTGGCAGTGGGCTATCGTGCGGAACAAAGAGGATCTTTGTCAGCGATTGGTGTCTGGTTTCAAGTGGGCAAAAAGACAGAGACGGTGAAACAGGAGGGAAATCAATACACTGCAGTGGATCGCAAGACTTTTAATGACCTTTTGGCCACGACGTCACTTCCGGGTGGGAAGAGCACCAAACATAGACGTCCTTAGATGCCGCAGTACCTGTCAAGCAGTGTAAGTCGGGGGGTTTTCTTCCGAGTTCTGCCACCCAGAAGTACCCACAAACATTATGAAAGGGTGTATTTATTCACACACAAAATAAATGTACTTTTTTCGTATTTATACAGTATATAAAAAAAAAATGGCTACCTCTTTCAAGTGATCTTAGAGAAATCAATGGCTTTGAAGAGCAAAGGATTGATCGCATATTACATTTCACTTATAAAAATTCCGGGCCCCGGCTAAAAGCTCGCCACACGCGCATCCATCTAAATAACATTTGAAATGTTTTCGCCTCGTCACGGCACTCAGCCGCTCTCTCTCGAGGTGCCTATTCCCCGTTCCTCGGCATGACTTCCTGTTGTCGGTGCCGTTGAGTAACAGTAAAGTAGGTGACGAGGTGGCGGGGTTCCCACAAACACGCGCGCTCGCCGTTAATGGACGGCTAAAGTGGAGATGGCTGGACTGGATGTGGCAAGTTGCTCCTTGACGGCCCTCTGGGGAGCTGGAGGGATAACCACGCCATGAGGGATGTAACATACACTCAGCGTTTACAATATAAGGTACATTTACATCATCATATAATGATGACATGTACTTTATAATTGTTAAGTAGAATAATAATTAATATTTTTTTAATTATATAGTTATTAAAAATGACAAAATTAATAAATATAAATAAATTAATTAATATTAATAATTTAATAGTAATTAATTTGGTATTTTTTTATTAATTTTTAAAAACCAAGCCATTTCTCTCTCTCTCTCTATACTAAATTAAATATAAATAAATTCATATGAATAATTTTATAATCAATTTGATAATTTTTTATATATTTTTTAAATTAACAACATATATATACAGTTTTTCTATATCGCAATTTATCACTGTCGTTTACAAGTCCCTCCTTTTCGTTGCTCTTTGCGCTTCACAGTGCAGTACCCCTCTGTGTCGCCAACGCCGTTCACCGAGGCCACCTATGACGACTTCTCCATAGACGGCCCCCCGTCGGACGGCCCGACGGACAGCAGCGCCACCACCACGACTGATGGCGACTCCCACGAGCGCATATACCAGAGCTTGCACGACAAACTCATTCCCGTCTACTGCTCGGTTCTGGCGGCCGTCGTGGTCGGCCTCGTGTCCTTCATCATCTTCAAGAGGTGAGCAAAGGGGTTATTTGCTACATTGCAGTTAAATGTCTACCATAAAACTTTTGCAAAACTTTTGCAAAACTTTTGGGCACCTTTAAGAATTTCAAATGCTATTTATTAACTACCAAAAAAAAGTATCTTTGTGAATCTATGCCTAATGCAAGTCTAGCGGAAGGTGCGATTATATCTGCGCAGGGGCAGGCTAGACTGGGTTTTGGTATTTTCGCAGATGTAGCTTAGTGTAGCTAAAAAAAACAACCTATTTAGCGCCGATTCATGCATGAACAAAACCGACTTGATTTCCTGCCATTCACTTTCAAATCTGTCTGCAAAAAACAAACTAAGTTACTGGACCCCATACAGGAGGTTCAAGCACGCAATGTACCTCTATAAGGACCTTTTTGTGACATTTTATTTGGTGGAGTGAGATTTTTCCAAAATTTGGGAATTATATAGTAATGCACAATATGTTCATGTAACGGAAAAGCTGGTGCCGCACTGACTTGTTCCTCCACTCTGTGTAGGTGGAACAGCTGCAAGCAGAACAAGCAGCAGGCCAACAACTGCACGTCCAACCAGAACCAGACGCCGTCACCCGAGGGCGAGAAACTGCACAGTGACAGCGGCATCTCGGTGGATAGCCAGAGTCTGCAGGAGCAGCTGGGCCAGACCCAAACGCATACAGGTAACAAATACCTGCTCAGAGGACGCTACTAGCCTTATATCTTTTAGGACCGACCCAATGGTTTGGGTTAGTTGAACCAAAAATTTGGGTCAAATGAATAACGCATAAAACTCCAAAGAGCAGTTGTTTGGAGTTTTTTTTTCTTAACAACTACAGTTTTTGGGACCGACCCAACTTTTTAGGTTATGCATTTAAACCAAAAAGTTGGGCCAAAAGAATAACCCAAACCCAATTTTTTGAGTTGTTTTGTGGGTTATTCATTTTGAAAACCAACCAAATATTTTGAAAAAAAAAACAATTGTTTTGGGTTATTTTTTACAAAACATAAAAACATTTTGGGGTTGTGTTTTTTTTATAATTTTTTGGGGGTAGTTTTTTTAATTTATTTTTTATTACAAAACAACTCAATTGTTTGGGGACCAACCCAACTTTTTGGGTTATATATAGACCAAAAAGTTGGGTCAAATGAATAACGCACAACACCCCCCCCCCCCCAAAGAAAAACAACAATTATTTGGGGGTTTTTTCACTCAAAAGTGAAATTTTTTGGGACCGACCCAACTTTTTGGGTTATGCATTTAAGTCAGAAAATAAAACATATGCAATTGTTTAGGTTGTTTTGTGGGTTATTCATTTTGACAACCAACCAAATCTTTTGAAAAAAAAAACAATTGTTTTGGGTTATTTTTTACAAAACATAAAAACATTTTGGGGTTGTGTTTTTTTTACAAAATATTTTTGGGGAAAGACCCAACCTTTTGGATTATACATTTAAACATTGTGTCAAAACGATAACTCAAAAAACCCAATTTTTGGGGTTGTTTTGTGGGTTATTCAGTTGACCCAACTTATTGAATTTTGGACCCAATTTGGCTTATTTTCAACCCAATTGTTTTTCGAGTGAGTCGAGTCTTAGCCAAGCAAGTCCCAAGTTCAAAAAACTGATGACTTAAATCTGACTCCAGTGAAGTCTGTGATGTTAATCGTTCTAAAAAAAAAAAAATGGCTGAATCTTTTGTACGCTTACCGTTGCAGTGGTCACAATGGACGAGGACCCGTGCCTGCTGCTGCCTCTGCACACCAGGGACAAGGTGGAGCAGCTGCTGTTCAACGGCGGCGAAGGGGACGAAAGCAACATGGAGGACGACTGGTGCAACCTGGCGGGCCTGCTGGGCTACGAGGAGGAGCGCATCGCCGCCTTCCGCCAGGACCAGCACCCGGTGCGCGCGCTCCTGTCCGACTGGGCCAGCAAGGACTGCGCCAGCGTGGATGCGCTGTGCACGGCGCTACGCAAAATCAACCGCGACGACATCGCCCAGAGTTTGGCGCTCGCTCCCAAACCCACCGCCACCTCGGTGGTGTAGCAGACGAACCCGTTCTTTGTCTCCGTCCGAACATGGAAGGATATTAGCTTGACTTGTTTCGCTCTGCAATCATTCCAAAGTGGATAGGAACTGATTTCTGCAAGCTTTACTCCTGGCTCCCGAATAGCCGCAATTGCACCAAAGACGGGTTCAAGACTCCGCCGTAGCTGACAAACGACAAGCGCCGATATTTACACTTCCGCCTCTTCTTTTCGCCTTGAAAAATGTCTGCCGAGCGGAAGAAGCGTCCGTTCTACCGGGGGTCTGGATTCTCGCAAGCGTGACACGCTCAGGGGAGGATGTTTGGATTCTTTCTAAATGGACCTCTTCCACAAAATAGTCCACAAAACCCAGGACATGGATCACGGACGTTTGAAGGTCGTTGAACTTTTAGTCATCGCGTGTAACGTAGACTAGTCCCCACATCCACTCGCAATACCTAACCATGCATGGATTTTAGCATTAAAAAACACACCATGTACATTTCAAGGCAAATGACTACCTGACAACCTACAAAAAAAAAGACTAAGCTCACCAAGTATCAATATCGTGACCGACATTAAAATACAGTAAAGTGCTCTTCATAACAAGACAATTGGAAGCCACTGTGACAACATGCACAAAAACTACTTAAACATTGAATCAATTCATATGGATTGATTGCACATACAAATTCAATACACATTGCACCTGCATACATGTTTAAAAACACACCGTTTTTAAAGATCAAATACAAACGTATTAAACCTGAAAGTTCAATACAACTGAATTGTACTTAGGTAGTGATTCTTTCCCGTACCACTAGAGGGAGCTCAATCACACATACAGCCCAAATTTCTTCATAGCCTGGGTGAACTTTGAGAGTAAATGAGTATCTTTTTTTTCAACTTGAAAAATGATTCAATTCAGGTGTAAAAAAATAATCGATTACTCGACCACTATAATCTATAACCAAATTAATCGACAATTATTGTAGTAATAAAGTAATCGTTTACAGTCATTGTTTATTTTAAAATTGTCCAAATCTAATTCAAATTAAAAAAATAATTGGTAAATAAAGTTATCGGATTTTTTAAATACACTTTAATGCAAAATAAGATTGTATCCACTCAGTCGGTGGAATAAATGATAGTATAATCAATTCTAAAAATATTTGATAGTGACAACCCTCGTTCAATTAAGATGCATTGTTCGTAAAAGTTAACTTGTAATTAAAAACGTTGAAAAATATCATTATTAAATATTAAATGAAAAGGTGCTGAACCTAAAAGTTTCACTCACCACAAGAGGGCAAATTGATATCTCCTCTTCCCATTCCCCCCAAAAAGTCAATGTGATTAGTTCATAAACATTATTATTTCTACATACAGTTTGAACTACATTGCTAACAAAAACAGTAGCACCTACGTATAAAAGTGTGGCGTCCCGTCGTCACCACTCAGTATTAAAGGTGATCTTATATGTCAAATGGATTGTATATGATTTCATGTATTATTAATCAAATGTGTACAAATAAAGCCCCCCCCCCTCCTAATAAACACTCTTGACAACTATTTGCGGACATACAGTATAACAGGGACGGACGGGCATTTGATTCAAATTTCTTTATGCGATACATACGATTACTGGTAAATAAATCTGTATACGTGTACTGTGTGTCCACACAGCGTATGTTACATACATACATGACGCCGCATGCAGACAGTATAGCAAACAACAAAACTATTGCACACGTCATCAGGATGCAAAAATAATAATAAAAAAAATTAAAGAATGCAGGTTTTTCTCCTCTCCGCGTCCTTTCTCAGGGTATCGCCAAGCTCCGACCAACGGCACAATCACGACGGTGGCTTTCCAACTTGTCAATTTTGCTGCCCACAGAGGAAAGCAAGCACCTATTTTTTTTTTTTTTAATGGATTTCAGAATATTTTGTTTTTAGGGAGGGCGGGATTATATTTGAAGGAGCAAATGTTGCTAAAATGAAGGTATTCCCATTTCTTTGAACTCGTTCACCGCCAGCCTAGTCCAAGCCGTCAATGGCGGTGAATGAGTTCATGTCGTTCTCTTGATTGTAGCACATAAACGTGTCATTAATTACGTTGGTCTGTTTTGCATCACAAGTGCCTGGCAACTATTTCAGGGCTTCTTGTTGTTGTACAGTTTTGTTTTCGGGATGTTTTTGTAAGAATTTTGTTCCTGTAAATAGACCAATTATCTTGATTTCTTTTTTATTTTTAGGAAAGGTATTAAGATCAACATACTAATTCAAATATCAACAACATTGCATGCATGTTGTGTATTACTAGAACCTTTCAGCGGACATTTTCTCTGGACAGTATTTTTGTTTGTTTGTTGTTGTTGTTGTTTCGACTCGTACAGTAGTGAAGGCGATGACGTCCTGATTTTTGCACTTGAGCGTGGTGCGGTAGTGCTGATGCAAAATGAGGGGAGCTCTTGATGTAGCCGAAATGTACAGTCCAGCTCTGTCTGACCATTACTGAATGTTCCTCATATACTAACATACTGTATTATACTCAATGTGAATTTAAGAGCTTCTTCTACTTCGACAGTAATAAAGGTCATGAATCCGTTTTGTTTATTAACTGCCACCTAACGACCAGAAAATGTAATCACCAACTGTTAAAATAAAAGCTTCAAAATCCTGGTGTATTTGATTTTTAATAATGATATAAAATGTAAATTAATAAATCGTTTTTATCACTTTTTTGCTTAAATCCAATGGACATTGTGCTGCTCATTTCTGCTGTGCCCGCCTTGGCCATCAGGGGGCAGTACAATACACATGTAGAGAAACACACGAAGAAGAGTTTCACTACTGACTTAATTAGATGCCGTATTGCTATTGTCTGCTACGATCATGCTATTTGTTAGCATGTCTATTAGCATTCAACAAAACTGACTTTCATAAGGCGAAACTATACGGCTGTTTAATTATTTTATGGGAGTATCAGTGTATATATTACAATAATTGTAAATGAATAAGTAAATAAGTTTAAATAGTTAATGGTTAAAAGTAAATGAAAGAATTTAAGTTAATCTCCAGAGTTAACACTTTAATTTTGACAGCCCTAATATATATATATATATATATATATATATATAGTCTCATTATTTACTGTAACTTAAAGATCAGAAGATCAGCGAAATAAAGTATTGTATATTTTTTTCATGTTATAAAACCAATGGTTAGTTACAATTAAATTGTTTAGAAATAATACAACAATTAAAATTGATCAGCACAAAGTAAGAGATTTATCCACCCAAATTATATTCCTATAATAACCTTGGATGAACTACTTTAATGGTTACTTGTTGAGATTTGGCCCTAATGCCCCCCCAAAAAATCCCTGCGGCACGTAATCCAAGCCAAACAGGACCCCCGAGGGCTCCAAAGTGGCGAAAAAGTAGTTCACGCTTCCTGCATGTGCTCCAGGTCAGAGACAACAAACAGTCCGTCAAGTCAATCAAGTCGTTGAAGTGACACGAGAAGCTAATGAGGCATGAAATCACACACGCCGGCCCCGCGGCTTCTATATTTTTCTAAGTCACCGCGGGGTTAAGTCAGATTTAAGCAGCAAAAGCTCAGACCGGTTCGGAAGTCAAACGGGGTCCAAGTGGCAAACACATCCCCGCTGTAACTGCGCCGAACCTCCAGTGAGTCGTTTGTGAGGAATGTCGGACGTGAGAAGAACCATGTCTGTGCGCAGGACAGAACATGGAGGCCATGTTTAGTTCAGATTTATCATTTGTTGACAATAACATGTTATATGTGACCTCACTAGTCTAAACATGACATTATGATTAATATTACATTTGTGGAATATGACTTATGAAGCAAAATCCAGCCATGGGGCGGCCATTTTGCCACTTGCTGTCGACTGAAGATGACATCACAGTTGCGCAGGTGAGCAACACTGATGTCATCTTCAGTCGGCAGCAAGTGGCAAAATGGCCGCCCCCTGAGGTGGATAAAAACGGCTGGATTTTGATACTTAATTCATATTCCACTAACGCAATATTAACCAGAATGCCATGTTTAGACTAGTAGGGTTGCACACAACATATTGACCAAAAAAACAAAAATAAATGGGTTGACTTCCCCTACTTGATACTCAAATTGGGAGAAAAGAAATGTAAAAAAATCTTAACTCATTCACTGCCATAAATTCATTAAAAAAAATTAATAAAAATTATTTAAAAATTAGGAGCAACAGGCGATTAAAAATTGTAATCAAAATTAATCGCATGACTTCACTAGTTAACTCACGATTAATCGCACATTTTATATCTGTTCTAAATGTACAATAAAAAAATTCTAGGTTTTGATACTCTTGTTAACAAAAGTGGAAACAAATTTTTAACTAATACAAATAGTTTAAATGATTTTTTGACGTTTATAGCCGTCAATGGCAATGAATGAATTAAAAAAAAAAGAAAGAAAACATAAAAAATTTGGGGCGTCAGGCGATTAAAAATTGTAATCATAATTAATCGCATGTCACTAGTTAACTCACAATTAATCGCACATTTTATATCTGTTCTAAATGTACAATAAAAAATTCTAGGTTTTCATACTCTTGTTAACAAAAGTGGGGGGAAAAATTTAACTAATAGAAATAGTCCAAATAATTTTTTTACGTCTATGGCCGTCAATGGCAGTGAATGAGTTAAGATAGTATTTTTCCTTAAAAATGCATGAAATTAATGCTTTTTCATTCTTAATTCTTCTACTCGTCCATCCCTAACACATTTAATTAAAAAATAAAAAATACATGCGTATTTTTAACAAAGAAAATACATTGAACACGTTCTCACGCTATTTATCCGCGACTGGAAAAGTGATCCAATCTCTTTCGAGCTTTGTCACGTTGATTTACGCAACGTTATTTATTCTTCCAACGACCTCTGGGATGGAGCAGGAAAGAAGACTCCCCCAGGAAGGTGGACAAGCATGAAGGTTGTGGAAATCGTTGGTGAAAGATGTTCCCAGAGGTCGCGCTCAGAATACCACACGGCCACGTGGTTCGCTTCCTCGCCGCATTAGGTCGAGCCACGCAATCTGATGGGAAACACCGATGGAATGACATCAGATCTTCATCGTGCTTTGCGTTGAGGTGGTTTCGCACCGCGGCTGTAATCCTAGGATGAGCTTTTTAAGACCCCGCCGAGTGTTGCGCTGTGTTTACAGTCAGCTACTCAGAAGGGACCACCTACTATCCACTAACTCATCGCTTTTACAAACTGTCCATCCGTAAAAATGAAGTGCTGCGGTTTGCACGATCGCCTTTCCGACGCTCCTCCCCCACCTCCTCAGTTTGAGGGGGGGGGGGGGGGGGCGAGGGAAGCTCCGACCGGCAGCTGCCAATTAAGTGAAGAGCGAGAAATTGAATCTGCGCTCGGAGCAAATGGACGGCCGGACGGACGGACGGACGGATGAGTGGATGGGCGAGGAAGGAGAGTCCACTCTGGGAAATTCTATTAGGCCGTGTAACGCGGCCATTGTTCACCTGCTCCTATATCGCTCCATCATGGCAGCCTTTTGCTTTTGAAACATGCGCTCTCTCTATTATTCATGTTCACATTCTTCATCTGATTGCTTTTCCTCAGGAGATTTTAGAAAGTGCTCAATATGCTTTCCACATAGCTCGTGTTTTCGTTTTAGGCTACACTGCCAAAACAGGAAAATTAAAAACAATGAATTAAAAATGACAAATATATAAAAGGCCAACAAAAAACACAACGGGCCCCTTATGAGCTGTTTTTGGCCGGTTAAGACAGCTGATATTGGTCCATTTCAACGGCACATCTGGAAACATAAAGCAGTAATGACAACATGTTGGGAATCCCCCTCAGAGGGGCCCCTTACTAGCTGCTTCTGTCTGGTGGCCAGTTGGGGTTCCTGACAGACAGCTGCTATTGGTCCATTTCAACGACAGCCATAGACCTTTAGACACTGCACTGACACAGTGTCAGGAATCCCCCGAACAGGGCCCCTTACTAAAGCTTGATGACTGGTGGTTTGTTGGGACCCCAGAGAGACAGCTGATGTTGGTCCATTTCAACGACACCACCCCAGACACTGCACTGACAAGGGGCCCCCAAGAGACGACTAACATTGGCCCGTATCAATGACAAAACAATGACGTCGGGAAACCCCCCCGCCCACACAGGGTCCCTTACCTTTTACTGTTTGGTGGGTTGTCGGGGGTCCTGACACGACAGACAACTAATATTAGTCCATATCAATGACACTGCAATGACATGTGGGGAATCTCCCTAATGGGGCCCCTTCTTGTCAAAAAACACAAAGGAAGTGAAGCACTATCACTAAAATGTTCTACTTTCCATTTCTTCTTCTTCTTGTGTTCCACATTCAAACTTCACCATGTGCACTGCATAAGGGCCCACCGCATCTGCGCACAAGTTGCCTTTGCAAAAATAGACTCTAATTTTCATGAAGCTTTTAACGGCTCACTTTGCTTAAGAGGGCAGTTCAAAGCTACGTTGCGGCTTCCTGCATTCAATACCAAAAGCCCAGGACTTTTTTTTTAACTGCTCCCAAGCTCCCATGTGGATTTCTAGAATGGAGCTTTAAAAAAAAAAAAAAGTTTTAAAAGATGCCACGTCTGCATTAAAAAGACTAAAAAAAGCATTTCACTTTTGTCACATTTTGTTTTGAATTCCATGCAAATAGACAAACAATGTTGTTTCAGTTGGTTTTCTTTTCAAACACAATTTTTAATTTTATACGTAAAACAAATTTGGGCTCAATTACAGTTTTTGTTATTTTATTCGTTTTCATTTACTATAATAGCACACAAAACAAGCTCCAGGGTTTTGCGAGATAGTAAAGGAAAGAGCAGGAAAAGCCGACTAAAACAGCAGAACTTTATTTAGGGTTAATGAAAAGTACTTTAAATTGTGTCAGATGTGTGCCAACTCCCGTTTAACATGTCCTTAAACTAAGTAGCTGTAACCATAACTAACTGGCATTAAGTACTTATAACTAAATAACTGTAACGAAGTAATAAGTAACATAAGCAAAAAAAATAAGTAAAAGAAAAAGTTAGGAAAATCCTACTAGAACTAGAACTATCTCAACAAAGCCCTTTTTTTTTAAATTTCCCTCTTGATTTTTTTTGTTGTTGAAAAGTTTTTAATTGATTTATTCTGATCACATTTTTTATTTCCCAAAAACCTTTAAAAAAATTTGAATAGGGGTGTGTAGACTTTCTAGAGCCACTAGTTGGGTTTCCATCCACCCATTCTTATTCGAATTTTCAAGAAATGCGAAAATAAAATTGAATGGAAACGGCAGAAGGGCCCAAAATTCACAAAAACGTTTTTTCGCTTCGACGGGGAGGATTTTGAAGCGTATCGAAAAAAGGAAAATTTTGGCTATTGAAACAGGTTTTGCTAATAACCGCTGGCAAGACCGGATACACGTTGCACGTTTTGACCGGATATTACGTCACAGGTAAGTTTTTAGTCCCAAAGCAATGTCGGACGATAAAGTAAGGTATGTTTGGGGGGGGACGACGAAACAGAAATCTTTTTGGAATTAATTAACGAAGCGAATATTAATGCAATTTTAGATGGAAAACAGCAAAGAAACGCTACGGTTTATCTTCTTGGTCTTTTTCTCCTAAATTACTGGTGGATCACATCTCTATGGTGCATAGCGCCACCTACAGCGGCGGAGTCCCCTCTCAATATTCGCAAATGAAGAACCGATGGAAACGGGCATAAGTCGCATGTCCGTTTTGCGCATTTTTCAGTAAATTCGCTTAAAAAATTGGAAACAATTGGATAGAAACCTGACTACTGTACCTTTTGCCACTTTCGCCCATTCCTCCATGAATATCTATCATTTAAGGGAAAAATAATAATAATTTAAATATGAAGCAGTGTAAAAGTAATGGATAAAAAAAAAAAATCCAATCAGTTATTATTAAGTGTGTTGAATTTTGACCCAAAAAAACATGAATTGATTCCATCTTTGCGACCTCTCCGGATGCACGGTCCAACCTCATTAAAGCATTGCGCGTTTGGAATGTTCTGTGGAGCGGCGACGGATGTTTATCAGCGATCATTTTGCTTGCGGTGGTTTTGCGGGGACAGGAGGAAAAGATCCATTTATTCGTTGCCGGTTGTCGTAAGTGAGGAATGCCTTTTTTTTTTCAACTCATGGATCTTTATGTGAAGCCACATCAAGTCTGCATCGTTTGCGTTCAGGCCTGCTCACCAGACGCCACAAACACGTTTTTGGAAAGCTTCAACCATCAGATGGACGCTTTTCTTCTGAACCTTGAAGTACTTTGCATCCTCTCAGCTGGTTTTGACGCTCTAGGTGCACAAGCTACCGCAGACACACACAAATATGCAACAATAACAACGTGGGCGTATTTAGACCGGGGCAGGGCACATTTTTTATTTAGTTATTTAGTTATTTTCACAAAGAGGAAACCGCAATTTAATGAGGAAAAACTTGTAATAAATCATGTCACTTAATGACCAAAAAAAAAAAAATATATATATATATATATATATTAGAAGAAGAAAATGTGGACTTTAGAAAGAAGAAAGGTTGCAATATTACAAAGACATTTTTTTATTATATATATATATATATATATATTTATTGATATTGATGTGATTTAATGAGCCAAAAATGTAGAATTGAAAAAAAGCATGTAATTTAAGGCAGAAAAAATCTTTATATTACAAGAAAAAAAAAAGTAATTTAGCAAGCAAAAGTCATAATATTACAGAGTAGGTACGAGTTAATTCGAGTCCCAAATATTAAAAGAAAAATGTGTAATTTGACTTTTTTTTTTTTTTTATGTCTGGAAAGGCCCACTAGAACATCTGGACTTCATTTGGAGATAACCAGAAGCAATTAAAATTGTGACAGGTGAATGCTGACTCCCGTTTAACACAATTTTGGCGAGTAACACATCCCCAGTTACAAGAGGGTGTGCACACTTATGCAACAGCATTATTTAGGTTTCGTTTTAGTAACCCGCTCAACAACAAAAATTACATTGACTTGTGGGGAAAATGTAAATGACTTAACTCTGTCTCATCACTAGCTGTTCTTGTAGGCTCTTCCTGACTTATTTTCTTACCTGTTATTTGGAACTCTTTATAACTCCTCCCACCTTGATTTAGGCCACGGTGATTTATGATTGAAGTCAGTTTTTTTGTCATCCTTCCCACCCACACAGATCAAAAATATATCAAACATGCTGAGAAGAGCGAGCAAGGCAAAGGATCAGGTATTTTCTAATGTGTGTGTTAACACATCGCAGGGGTGCGCAGACCTGAGGCGCAATGCGCCGCAACTTGTCTGTTTGCGCTGCATGCAACGCGCACGGACGGAGGGAGGGAGGGAGGGAGGGAGGGAGGGAGGGATAGGGGGCCGAATACGTGAATAACAAGTGAATAATTATTTTTAAGTATTTCTCAGAAAGCCAAAGACACTCCCCAAAACGAAGACATGCACATTATGTTCTCACGACTGATTGAGCATGCAAAGATTTCACTTAGGGAGGGGGCGGGTGGGGGGGGGGTATCTATCCCAAGGGAAGGTTGGCTTCGCTGCTGTTTAAAAGCTTTTTCTCTCTGTTTAATTCAGGAGGGCTCAGGTTGCTAAATGCTATTCAGCTAATAGAGCTTGAGTGATAAAGCTTAGCATAATTGCCATGGCTATATTTGCAATGTACAGTCGGAGGTGGGATTCGAACCCTCGACCTCCTGGTTACAGGACAAGGCAATTTACCACAAAAGTTGATATTTAATGTTAAATTGTGCATCTAGTGTAAGTAATGTGGAATCAGACGATAAATACCCCGGAAGGCGTGAATTTTTGAAGCAAGTGCAAATTGGAAGTTTTCAGTGGGAGTTGTTTCACGGCAAAACAAAATTGTGGAGAAAAATGACACCTTCCAGCATTCCCACAATTAAATTGAGTTGAATCAACTTTGTAAATCAAGGTAACCGTATAAGCTTATGATCCATTGAGTTTAAGGCCCTTTCATGGAGGTGACGGATGATAAAAATCTAAATCCCAAAAAGCTCTCAAACTCATTGTTCTCTTCCTAATCTGCTGCAGATTTGTGCGACGGCAGCGCCAAGTGTCGTGTTCGGCCGCAGTATCGACTGTCGGGGATCGGAGTCGGATCAAAGCGGGCCAGTGAAAAGATCGGGATCCACTCACTCCCTGACTCTCCCACCCCCCCCCCCCCCTCGGGAGGTGTCGTGGGAGCGGCCGCTTAGCCTCACGTGGGACGGGGTTATTATAGTTAATGAAAACAAACCGAAATAACAACAGTGAATTGTCTGTTTACAAAATTAAGTATAATATGGAGAAAATCAATTCACTGTATTTCATAAATACGCTACAGAAGTACAGTTCAGTTTCATTAGTTTACTTTTTTTACATGGGAGTTCTATCTATGCCAATCTAGTGCATCATGACCCCCCCCCCCCCGCCTCCTGCTCCAAAGACACCAAGAGCAGATTAAGTTAGGAGCGATATGCTGCCCAATTGATCTCATATGCTTGATGATACAGATCTAATTTCAGCCTCTTAGTACCACAAACAGGAAGGAGAAGCTCGTCGATAAACAGCCCATGGTTGCTCTGGTGGGGGGGGGGGGGGGGGGGCAGGAAAGATAATATAATGACACAGTGGAACGAGAGGAGGGGGGGTAGTTTTGTTGTCCATGGCAAACTCTGTCAAGCTGTAATTCCTGTCATTAACCTAATTAGGATTTTTACAAATTCACTTAGAAGCATTTGTATGTAAATGGAGAATACTCGGATGCAAGCCTCGCTGTCTTGTTTAAAAATAGCATCAAGCAAATATTGTGGATCAAATCTCTCTTTTCAAGTCACAATTTTTAGCTGAGTTTTAGTCCAGATTTCCTCATCAGTATCAACTTGGGTGTCCCTCAGGGTACCATTCTAAATACATTTTTAATTATAGTGTTGCTCCCAACTATTTAAGGATTTTTCTTTTTTTTATCTAATTCCTTAGACTTCATGCTTTGTTTGTGGTTGGACATGTCACCTAATGTATATGATATAGGGATAAACAAAAATTGTAAGTATAAAATGTATAGAAATGACATAATAATGGCAGAAAAATGACAAACATTTATATAGTTTAGAGTCTTAAAATTCGCCGCCTTCACACTGTAATCCCATCAAAGCCTTTTTAAACACAAACATATTTCAACTCACACAAAAATAATGAATATTGACAGCCCTTGAAAATTGATTGCGGACGACGTGTAGGGGGAATTTAAGTTTGTGAACTCAAATTGTAATGCCAAAATTCTAGCTCAGATGTGCAAGTGAGGTAAAGGCGGTCAAACGTCAGGCGGCGCGAACTCCAGAGGACAGCACACTGGGGATTTGATGATGAGGGACTCTGATTTAACCCGCTAAGATCTCAACATCTCGTTAACGTCAACACGCTGTCACTCACCTTTGCATCTTGGCACCTCCTTCCCTCTTCTCCTGCTTTGAACCGATAACATGTCCTCAATCGTCCTCCATCAGCAGTTCAACCAGAAACTTTTCTACTAAGAAAAATAATGTTAAAATATGACTCACCGCATGCGGAATCACTTAAATTGTCGTTTGAGAGGAAGAAGGCAGATTTGAATTGAATAGTTTTAATAATATGTTTAGATTAGACGAGTGTTTGTCAGCCTCTACTGAGTAAAGGCAAACATTACAAGAGAGAAATCTCACGGTACACCACCAAACAATGTCACAAAAACTATGAATATGAAAATAATGATAACCTTGTCTTAATTTACTCACAAATTAATTCTGACGGAAATCTCGTTTGTTCACTTGAACACAAATCTACTATCCTGTTGTTCTTAAAATAATAATAATTTGAGCTATTAAATGAAACAGTAATGTGTCATTCGGGGAGAAGACATTTAAAAGACAAGAATTACACAAATGAAAGGGTCTAGCTTCTACAAATAAAAAAAAAAAAAGTGCCCCAAGTGCTTTTTTTTGTGCTATGCTAGCGCTAACCATAGCTTGTAGCTGCTAACAACGCTTGTTCCAAAGTTGTTGTTTTATTTACACTGGGGTTCCTACAGATTATTAAACAAGTACTCTTTTATAAATGACCGTGTGTTATTATCATTGAACTTTAGCACTGCTAGCAATATTAGCATACTTTTTCAATGAAATTCATTGATTTAGCGGAGCTACTTTTAAATGAATGAACACGTTTATAGTACCAAAAAAGAAAAGAAAAACAGTGACAATTATTTAATAGTTACCATGGGCATGAGGGACTGGCTAATAAATTGGGTTTTGGATTAATGGTGATGATGTCCGCTTTTGACGCTGAAATACACAGTGCTGCGATGTAGACGTTAGCTAGCAGGCTAGCAATTGTTTGGCTAAATGACTCATAAGCCCAAGTAAAAAAAACTTGATACATACCTGTGAGAAAATGTGAGTTTGCTTTCAGCTACTCCACCTCTTGGCAGGCTTGCGGTCGTCTCTGTACAAGTATTTATGAAAAACGTTTCGTGGTATGTCTGGGCGAGTGCAAGCCACAAACAACTTTTTGACACCATTTTCAGTTCAAATCAGCAGTAGTCTATCAATTTCTGCCACCCAGAAGTACCCTGGTGTTTGTTTGTTTTTGTGTTTGTTTAGTAACATTCTAGGGGTCTATGTATATATAACAGAAGTACTAAATCTAACTTATAACTCTTGAAGTGAGGGCTGGAACAAATTAATTCACTTTACTATGGGGTAATTATTTAAAAACTTGGATTGTGTTCCACTTTGGAGTTCCCACAAGGGCCAGAGGGAGACGGTCACAAGCTTTCTTTTTCTTTATTTAGCCCGTTAAACAAAGATATGTGATCAATTATGACAAGCAAATAAACTTGCAACAATGGCAAACTGTATTTTATGTCTTGTGAATCTCCAGCATGCTGTCACGTTGATTTAAAAGCTTGCGAATGCCTCATAAACCACAGGGGTTAACCCTGAAATGGTTCGTTGTCAAACTCTTATTTATGCAACAATAACATCGACGAGACGTTAGTTTTGTCATTTATCACCTTAAGTGCATAATGTCGGACATACTGTTACTGCTCCTGCTCCGTGAGCCCAAATACAAATTGCTATGTTATGTGTGTACAGTATGTGTGTACATTTCTACTGTAGACTTCACACACATGAGCTGACAGTGATGAATTTCCTCCACAATGGGAAGGCACAAGATTCATCAAGTGCCAGGCGGTCACAATGGAAATTGTGGATGGAAAAAAAAGAGGGAAACTTGACCCCCTTTTCATCGCCGACAGCTTGTTTCATGAGGACTGTTAACTATTTGGACTTGTCAAGGGTGCAGTTTGCATCATAACAATAAATTGATTAATTTTTAATTTTCGATATATTTTAATTATAGAGGTATTGCCAACTTAGTAGTAGAAGTAGTTGTAGTTTTAGTGCGGTGTTCAAAACAATTCGGGTGTACCTAATGTTGTGGCCGGTGGGGCGAGCGTCATGCTGCTGCCCTCTGCCGTTCAACACGAGCAACTGTCACGTTCTACGCGTTGGTAACGCGACTGACGGACGACTGTCACTCAAATTAACACATTAATTAGGTACTTTCTTTTATTGAATTTTGAATGAATGTTCTTTTCTAAAAAAAAAAAAAAAAAAATAGTATTTAGGTAACCTACAAAATGCTTCGGCCTTACAGCAGTTCAAATTATCTATAGCAACTTTTTAATTACAACATAGATACCAATACTACTTTACACAAATGATCACCAATATTTTGCATTGTCATGATAAAGGTTCAATTCGATTATTTTATTTTTCCTCAAGTATGTTAGTTTCACAAAACGACGAGGGGCCTCTTCGTACTTTACACTTTCTGTTTGTGCCCGTGGAGACGTTAGGACAGATTTGTCTTGCAATGCATTATTTTGGCCAACAGATGGCGGCATTTCCCCTCATATTAGTTATGCTGCTAGCATTTTGCTTCCAAGGCGTCGAGAATACCTGAACTTCAATTGGGTTTAATCAGAGGCACTTAAAATGGTGGCAGGTGTGTGCTGACTCCCATTTTGAGTTTGAATCTGATTGTTTAATTCTGAACACAGCCACGTAGCAGTTATAGAAGGGTGTGTACACTTATGCAAGCACATTCTTGCAGTTGTAGTTTTACTTCTGCTCCGGAAAAGAAGAATTTCTACTGGACATAGGTCATATTAATGGTGTAAAAAGTTTTGAAATGATTTATCTTGGATTTTTTAAATATATATATATATATATAACAAAAACCTGTTTGAACACGGGTGTGTACACCTTTTATATACACAGTATAAAGTTTTGGAAATGTGCACTATGCATTTTGTTTGTCCACATATGCTCACGTAATATTAAGGGTGATTTATTATATGAAAAATGTTGAACATGACCAAGTATTGATATTATTTGGCAAAATTATTTGAAATATAGGCTTTAAAACAAAATCAGTCAAGGTTTACATTCAATACAAAATAGTTGTGGTTTATTCTTTCGGGAACAAAAAAAAATGGTAACAACTAAGTGTCACTTCTCATAAAGCAACAATATCTACAGGAAAGAAACAACTACGGTTCCTTCTTAATTCAATGAGCACTTTTCCTCTCACTGGCAAAGAACAATTCATATATTTTGTGTTTGGTATTTTTTTCTTCTCTTTTCACATTCTGGTCTCATTTGAACATTAAAACGTGTTCATTTAATTCTAAATGGCCCTCAGTCAACAAGCCTGCAAAGGAAAACCATGTTGAACGCTGGTATAAAATCCAAAAAAAAGAAGAAGAGTTTTGGGAGAAAATGCTCTTTAAACGTGCATGCATGAACGTTATTTTGAATGTTGAGGCCTCGGGTTCGATTTGTTCTCAAGGCCATTGTCATTTACGCTGTCTCAATGTCATGTATCTGCTTTTGATTGAAAATAAATAAATAAAGCATCTTTAAAGGGTATACTTATCCTGCGTGTTCCAAATGTGCGTTCATTTAGTCCATGTGCTTTCCCCTCCAGTAGTTCGACTTTACTGCTGGTAACACTTGATTGTTGAGGGGGCGGGGCCTGTGGATATTTTTTTTTTAGTGCAATCGTTCCCAATTTTTTGTTGTTGAGAAGAAGAAAAAAAAATTCTCCATTTGACTAGCCCTTTGGGAGTCTTTCATCGGGATGTTAAAGACCTCGTGTGCGCTTGGCGTCCGCTTCCCATAGGTTGTTGCAGGAATCCGGTCTTCACAAATGGGTGACGGGGGGAAAAAAAATCAAATAAAAAAATAAGAGCGCAACGTCGCACCTCACTAGCCACAGAGGAAAGTGCGGGTTTGTTTGTCTGTAAACGACAAATATCCACTTGCCTGTCCTCCCCCTTGTCCTCGCTTTTCCCTCCATCTTTCGAAGGGACTAAAATACAGCAGGTTCTGGATTGGGGGGGCGGGGGGTGGGGGTCGAAGGGGGAGGCTGTAGGTAGTGTAGTAGGTAACAGCAAAAAAGGGAGAGGAGAAAGGTTCTCCTTTTTTTTGTGTGATGCGTGGAAAGCGGCGAGGCCCCCCCCCCCATTAGGATTGTTTGAGGCGCTTGCGCGGCGGTCCGAGGAAAGGGCACTGGGCCGAGGCCAGCGAGCGGTACGCTTCGGCCACCAGGTGAGGATGGGACTCCACCATGGACTTCCAGCCCGCCGTCTCCATCACCTCGGCGGCGTGGCTGGCGGACGAGGGAGGGGGGGGGGAGAGAGAGAGGGATGAAGAATAGCGGTCAATTGCTTTCATGTAAAATTCATTCTATTAATCGTCATTTTAAAAATTGAACCGTTGAAAACGAGCTAAATCGTGAAATCAAGATGCATATAAATAAATGTATGAATAGACTTTTTTCTCACAAGCTCTGAATGTTAAGCTTATGTTAAAAAAAACATTTTTTATTATCATTTATTTACTTTTTAAAAATAATTTTAACACAAACCTATCAAATAAACCTTATATGATACATTATTCATTAGTATAATAAAGCCTATTTATTCAAAAGGCATATAATCCTCAGGTTTATGTATTTAGTATTAATAAAGTATAATTACTATAAATTAATAATAATGAGAGTATTTATTTAAAATATATTAAAAAAAGAAAAAAGGGGGGAAAAAAGCGATTATACTTTATTAATATTAAATACATAAACCTGAGGAATATGCAATTCAAAGAAATAAGATGTATTTGGTAGGTTTGCGTTAAAATTATCTTTAAAAAGAACATGGGAATTTGTTGTACATAAATAAACATAAATCTTAAATTAGGCTTGAAATATTTCTGTGAGTGTACAATATTGATGTCTGAACATTTTGATCAGGATTTATTTTTTGAATAAATTAAAACGTTAAATAAATGTTTGTTGGGTTTATTTACTTTGATTAAAATCATAATCATCCAGAATGAAATAATAATTGAGATTTTTCTTTTTTGGCTATATCGCCCAGCCCTAAAATAATAAGACAAATAAATGTATTTGAAACACTACAATTGCAAACATATAAATTTAAACAACTCAATATCAGTATTAATAAATCATTTATTTTTGTTTACAATGATGCCGATTTTGTAATTGTTGAGTGTAATAATTGAAATTGTAATTGAATTTCGGTTAATTGCATAGCCCTAATTAGCATATACACCTGTTGCCTTTCATGATAATGCAGCAAAAATTTAATATTGTATGGTCATGCTTGAAAAGACAGACTCAACGTCGTAGCATTAAAAGAAGTTTGTGATTTGCGATTTGCGAAACTATAAGAGAGACCCGAAAAAAGGAGTCAAGTCATCTGTTACGCCACGACACGCTGCCGGGAACAACTTCAAAATAAAAGCGCAACAAGGCGCTAATGTCAGCGTATAATGCAAGTACTCACACTCTTAAGTTGAAGAATCAATACAAATTAGAGTACTGCTCTATATATACACTCAAAGTACAAATTCCTGGGAAATGCATTTCAATCCATAACAACGCATGTGTGCCGGTACCGGCGAGTGTGTGTGTGTGTGTGTGTGCGCGTGAACTCACTAATTGATGAAGTCGACTGCTTGCGTTTTGAGCTGGTCGGCGCTGTGCAGGTCGGCCAGGATGAGGATCTCGGCCGCGTTGTCTACCGACAGGCTGGTGCACAGCGCGTCCTCGCACATGACCTTCAATCTCTCCAGAGCATACTGGTGAGGAAGCGGGACATGGTGACTGGTCAGGATTCAGGCTGCCGGGAGTGTGTGATGGCGCATGTGTGCCCCAAGATGGCGGCAGAGACCCAACGCCATGCATCTAACATGTACACAATCTTGAACCAATGTTACATAAATTGTGTTTTTTGTTTGGTGGTGTGCCGGGACATTTTTCTAATACAAAAAATTTGAGGTCCGTTTACAATGCCATGTGATAAAAATAGGGCCCGATGGATTAATCGGCCGCCGATTATAATCGTCCCAATCATTGGCCTTCAAACATCAGCCAAAACAATCAATTGGGCCAAATGGCTAATAATTTTCCCCTAAAACGTTAAAGAAAACCAAAGTTTCAGATGCTCTGAAAGTACCCTGAATGCACCATTTTGCTTGCGTAGCATTAGCAACTAGCAAATGTGTAGGGTATGTTATTCTGGTTATTGTGTTGTCCCCCAAACGTCCTTTAAGCCTTTTAATGACACCCCGGTGGAGTTAACTGTAAAACTAAACACACGACAATAATAATAACATCCACTGTATATTTAAATGCAAAAACGCTTCATTTGTAAAATATCGCTAGCTTAGCGCAAATGCTAAAAGTGAAGGGAGGATCCCACAAATGCTAACCGGAAGTTAGCATCGACTTCGCAAGTGTTTTTCCTTCTCATAACGAATATTCACACACAAATCTTGTGGGAAAACATACCCTGGGTGAGATAACACTACACAAAAGGCACAAATTCTTCCTAATGTGTGAGAAATTTGTTATTTTAAGAGAATTCAATCGCAACTTTCTTCTGTACTCACTTACGATGGATGCGCAGCACCACACTGCCCCCAAGTGGCCAAAACGCACAGGAACAGTCACGATATGTTCTTATTCTTTTTTCAGTTGCTATTATTTTAGTTCATTCTATTCTTAGTTCACTTTCTTAATGTTTTATTTTGTCATTGTCCTTTCAAGTTATATTTAAAGTTGACATCACAAGGATTCAAATATTTTTTTTCTCAAAATTCAAGGATGCAAACGTCCAAGGATTTCTTCTTTTTTTTTTGGTCTTAACACACATTTCTACATGACGTGACACAAAATACAATTTCGAGGTCCCAGGTTCGCCCAGTAAGTCCGAAGACTTGTGAAAATAACACAAGATAAAAAATATATAAAAGAAAAGGTTAATGCTTTACAGAAGTAAGTAAGTGACACCCACTGAAAAGGAATTGGGGAGGGGGGTAATTTTATGCATTATTCGGCCATCGACAAAAAGCATTTCAATTTATATTGTGCTTTGTTAAAATGCCAGTGCTAAATTAATATTTTATAATTATATTATAATTGTAATTAATCATAATAAATGCAATGATAGTAAAAATTGGCATCATTTTTTTTCGGCCAAAATTTTTAATTTCAGTGCATCCCTGATATATTTTTAAATAATCGGCAGATTAATCGATAATCAGTAAAAAAAAAAAAAAAAAAAAAAAATCGCCCTCAAAAAATGCATATCGGTCGGGCCCTAGATAAAAAGGCCTTAGCCGAACATTCCGAGGTTACCTTCCAAGGTGAACTCACTTTATCAGCTGCAGCCAGCAGGTCGTCGGCCATCTTGTCAAGGTTGGGGGCTTTATCGGTGTAAATGAAACACATCATCTCTTTAAAGACCTCGGGCTCGACGTCGTTGATTTCCACGCGGTTCTGACGGGAGAAGGCGGGCAAATGATTTCACGCTCGCTTATAACTGCCGCGAAAAAGAAGAGGGAAAAAAAGGCCTCGCGACTCACCTTTTTGCTCTCCTCCATCTCATGCTCAAACATAGCGCTGAACACGGGAGAGCGCGCTGCAACAAACAGGAAAGACAACTGTGTGACGACTTAACAGCGAGGATTTATTTATTTTATTTTTTTACGTGCTGGCGCGAGACTCGGGTCGCTACCTGCCAAGATGGCTTTGTGGGCTTGGAACTCCTGGCCGGCCACGCACAGGCAACAGTCGGTGAAGCGGGAGTTCTCCCACAAGCCCCCCAGCTCGTCGGCCAGTCGGCAGTCGGGAACCTTCACCATGTTCATGGTGTTCTGGCCCGATATGTTGACCGAGTCCTGAACCACACTCACCTGAAAGGTGTGATGGATTGTTATTATTATTATCATTATGTGAAATCCAAAGACAAAACGTCTGCTTTAACTTTACAAAGCAAGGATCAATATTTTTGGCTAATTTTGTGACATGTTGCCGACTAAACCAGCAAACAAAATCATAAAAAAATAAAATAAAATAAATTAAAAGTCCTGTTTTCTAACTCATTCACTGCCATTGACGGCTATAGACGTCATAAATTCATTTGAACTATTTCTATTAGTTTAACATTTTTTCCCCCACTTTTGTTAACAAGAGTATGAAAACCTAGAAAATTTGTTTTGGTACATTTAGAACAGATATAAAATTTGTGAATAAATAAAATAGTAATAATAATAAAAACTAGTGAAGTCATGCAAATAATTACGATTAAAAATTTTAATGCATGACTGATGTTAAAAGGTTGGGTCATTTTTTTACAAAATACTTTGCGCATTTTGTTCAAACATGTTTATATAACCTCAACAGTGACAAGGGCTGGGTTTTAAAAAAACAAAACAAAAATCAAATAATATCAATTTCATTTTCCTTTTTGAACCTGATATTGATTCATACAACCATGAATCAATATTTTAATATCTCTTTTTTCCTCATAAATTCATAAGTGAATTGATTTTTTTTGTTCACAATAATTTAAAAGTATTTTCTGGCATTTATGAAAAAACCTGACTTTAATTTACATTTACTGAATTAGAATGAAAACAATATTTTCATCTCATTCTTGCCGATATCAATGTTCGTGTAACACTTAAGTGACTGTAAATGTAATAAACTAAATCATTTGACCAGTTACTGCTGACGAAAAATTTAATTTGGAATTTTATGTTTGTGGAGTTTTTATCATGTTCTTCATATTTAACTCCTTTGCTCCCCAAAAACGTATAAGCACGTTCTATTTTAACAGGCATGTGATTTGACCAAAGTGAAATTATCTGAAAATTTCGCCGGGGGTCTGGGGGCCGCGGGCACTCAGCTAGGTCCAGAGCTCATGGGTTTTCCGTGTTTTTAAGTACTTTCAATGCACTCAGATGACAAAGAAATAGACGAAACAACAGCATAAATTTTCAATGTATATTGAACTATCCCATATAAAATTGCAGTTTTAGTCAACTCAAAATCAGTCACATTCAAAAACATTGGACTGCCTTTGCTTTTAAAAACTATCACTGAGAATATCATCATATATATTTACCATGCAATAAATCATTTAATCAATCATTCTTAATTTAATACATAATGCATAACAAAAACATAAAATACCTCATGCAGCAAGCTCTGGTAAAAACACAATCATGCATTCGGATTGACTAAGATCATCTCTGTAACTGCATACATCAAGACAGTCAACATATTGAAACCTGAAAAGTGCAAACATGCAGCATTCATTTGAGTTTGTGTCAATGATTAACCATGTTAAATATTTATGGCCATTTTTATTACGTTATAATATTTTCGAAAATTTGATTTCGATTAATTTGAAAAGTTTACCACCGACCTCAAAATTCACGACTCTTGTCAGCAACTGGTTGTTGGGTCTGATCACGTCTCTCTATTACCGCTTCCGATTGTGATGTCAATAAGGGATGGAGGCCGTAAAGTTTTGGAGTTTTCGTTTGGGCACCGAAACTTCCAGCGATGGAATAATTTGTTGTTCTTGACTGGAGTTCTTTCACGTGTTTTTTGCTCTTTGCGTGACGTTCAAGAGCTTTGAAACCTCTCCCACCATAGTCAATGGTATCATGGCACCAAATGCAAAGCGCTTTCCCGGCACGATCGATCTTCCGAATAAAGTCACTGAACAAATTCGTCACAGTCTTCTTTCCAACATTTGTAGATATATCCTTCTCTAACCAGTCCCATCGAAACTTGTTTTTTACGATCTTGTCAATTTCCTTAACTCGCGGAGCATCATTGCGTTCGATCACGAACATCTTTCTTTAAACACCCGGCAAAAACGTCTGAGAAATGAACAAGGCATACTCCTATGCCTTTATAACAAGCGCGTTTATTGGTCAACAAACAATGGCATACGCCTATGCCTTTATAACAAGCGCGTTTATTGGTCAACACGGAGACTTCCGCCAATCGCAAGATCGGTTTCATTTCAGTTGCGGAAACACTAAAACGGAATGCTGTAGAGAGACGAAATCGGATTTTTTTTTTTGGGGGGAGATAAAAAAAGCGGAATTCCGCGAATTAGCGGAAAAATCACATGCCTGTTTTAAATATTGCCATGGTCCCAAAAACGTATGTATACGCTTTTTATGCAGTTTTTTTTATGCTAAAGCACACAGAAGGTTTTGATGCAGCTTCTGACCTGAAGACGTCACTTGAAGCAATGGTAGTTGTTACAAAAAAAGGCCAGCAGGTGGCAGCAGAGTATAAGAGATCAACCAGGGCCATGTTGCAAAAAAAGCTATTTTCCTCACTGTTTTAAAACAGATTTACGAAAAAATTATGAAACTTAGCTACATTCTAATGCTAATTGCTGCAAAACGGAAACAGATAGAAATACACTTTTTTCCCTGATGAAAGAAGAGACTTTAATCTTTCTTTTGGTAGGTTCCATGTTTTTTATAGCATTAGAACACAATATTCTGTGGGCCTTGCAAAATCAGACAAAATCCAGTAAAACAGCCGGGAGCAAAGGAGGTTGCTTCAGTGAAAATGGCTGCGAGTGAATGAGTTAAGAATGAATGTTATTGATGTAATTAATCGATATAGAATTGAAATCGAAAAAAATCCAAATTGATGAACTGAACTCATGTGAATCGAAATGAAGCCCTAATGACCAATTTGTGTAATTTTTTTTCTTCTTTTTTTTCATTTTTTCCCCAAATCCAAATTTGGATTATTTAATTTCACAAAAGAGCAATTTTTCTCCCCTTTGTGGTCCACTTTTGATTTCAACACAACAAACGAGCTCAACTCAAAGCAAATCCTTTTGAGATAACGGCAGCAATACCTCGCAGAAGAGTGTGAGTTTGTCATCCGGCAGGAGACCGTTGGCTTCATCGAGGAGGAAGTCCCGCCGGATGAACTTTTTAAATCCCCAGTCTTTCCCTTGCACAAAGCGATACGCCCTTTGGCTTTCTGTGTCGTCAGGAGGAGGAGGGGAGGAGGGGGGGGGGGACAACGACGACAAAAACGCCGTCATCAGATTATCGGCAGGAAAACTAAAGTCAAAGATGGGGGGCGGCGGCTTCTGCTCACCCATGGCTTTGGTCTCCTCGCCCTTGGCGTTGAGGATGGAGAACTTGAACTTGGCTCGGACCTCGGCCTTCGGACAGCTGACCAGCAGCAGGTAGAGAGACAAGTAGTCTTTGCTCTCCTCGTCCAGGCCTTTGGGGTTGACGCGTAAACACCTGCAGGATTGGCGGAGGGCCGGCTTTCAAGCTCAAGAAGAAAAATGTGGCGGAGGCTTCGCGGTCAAGCTTTTGGAAACGCTCACCACTTCAGCTTGTCGTTGGCCCCCGAGGAGAAGGTGGAGCTTTTGATGACCTCGCCCATCTCCTCACGACAGAAGCTGAAGTTGTTGATGGTCCACATGTACGAGAACTTCACTACTTTGATCTGAATCGATGTTGAATACAAAGAGAAGCTGAAGTTTTCACACACACACAAAAAAAAACGCAAACACTTTTTAAGTAGGGATGCGACAGGACTCATTCAATGGCAGACATTTTTAGCCCCTCCTTTACCCTATCATGTGAGAAAAAATTTTATATTAGGCGTGTCATGACTTCAGTAGTTAACTCACAATTAATCGCAAATTTTATGTGTGATCTAAATGTACAATAAAATTAAAAAAATATATATATACGTTTCATACTCTTGTGAACATAAAAATGAAAACAAATGTTAAACCAATAGAAATATGTCTGCATCTTTTAGTCATTGATACAGTAATTTCATAATTCATAAAATTGAGTTAAAATGAAAAAGACTACCGTAAAAAAAAAAACGAGTGTGATATTGATTTGTGTTGGTCATTTTTCTGCCACTAGATGGCATAATTGCATTTGTAAGACGTTGGTGACAGTTCAGTGCATGTTTTTCCTTTCATATTAAGAGCTATCAAATATTTAACATGAAGTTAAATTTTAAATGATAAAATACAACTTGACCCGAGTCTACACAAATATATGTTAAATTATTACATTTATTACTGCTAAATTTTAATTGCGCTTAAAAAAAAAATTGTGCCGTTAAATTAACTTTAAATTAACTCAAAATGAATGCACTAATTTTGACAAGCCAATCAGGGATGGGCGAGTAACAAGGGATCAGTACTCGCGACGTCGGCCATCTTGTGCCCATTTTACAATCAGGAACTAGAAATGATACATTAGAATAATTTTTAAAAATAGCCATTCATTTCATGTAATTTTAAGGAAAAAATGCTTTATTTATATGTCTTTCTTTAAAATGATCTGCCATTGTTTTTTGGGGGTAAATTTTATGCATCAAAAGTACTAGTCATATCATCGGTCACTACTCAAGAGTTGAGTACTCGGTACTGCTGGTATCAGTCTGGGGGAAATAAGTGTTATTAAACATCCCTAATATAAATAAAAACCCTCGGAATTATGTTAAAATATCAGCAATGTCAATACATGACTAAAAAATTTGAAATTTGTTCAAGAAAAGTGTGTTTTGGATAATATTTCATGAAAAAAATTATACTTGTGAAATGTAATGGCATTGTAAAGTATAAATCCTTGGTATCAGTGAGTACTCAATCTCCTCGATCTGGAAAAAAAAATTATAATAGTGTCTTCCCATTTGTATCTAATACAATTAAAGGCAGTTTTCCAGCACTATATATTTCAAATACACACTCAAAACGATAATGTAGTCCACTTTATAAACACAGTAAAATTCCGTTGGTTTTTTTTCACCTTACAAAATGAGCTGAGTGATTTTTTTTTGCATTCAAGGGTAACAGAAGGGGGAGGATGGCGCACACGTGGAAGAAAATTCAAGTTTCATACTTGACCCTCACACTTCTCCTGCTCTGCTGTATCGAACGCAATTGTCTGCCAGATAAAGCGTTGTACACCTCATGCCAGACAACAATGTCATGACACAGCTCATTATCGCATTATGAGACGCCAAAGGTCAATTCTGGGTCTTCTTAGGTTAGAGCTTCGATAAGAGCAATTTCGTTGAATCTCCATATAAGGGGTCGGAGTGCGAAAATAAATATATTATGCTCATTGTCGACAGGTGTTTGAAGAGGATTTTTCGCCATTACCTGCGTGTAGCACCAGCTCTCAGCCACAGGCCCGCTGGACATTTCCGCCGGGGGAGGGGGACTCGGGACTCTTGACATTGCCAGCGTGACAGAAGGTGTTGTGGGTCTCAAATGGAGCTGGAGGGGGAGCCGCCGTTTCCACTCGTCAGCGCTCGGTCCAAAAGTCCATCTGCAGCAGAACCCGCCAGACGGACGCGGCTCGCCCCCTACGCACCATTAAAAAAACGACAGAATCAATCAAAATTGTGCGTCAGACGACTTTTGACTCGTGGAGGTGCTTACATTATGGAAATGAGAAGTCAAGGGTTTGATGTTTCCTCTTAACGGTGTGGGGGATTTTCTGACCTCCAAAACTCGTTTGTTCGTTCTCAACTCTTTCTCTTTTATTTCTATATATGTTCTGATTTGACTTTGGAATTAATCAAAATTAACTTAAAATAAATTGCATTTGTTGTCAATTTCTGTGTTTAGAAAGCTTCCAATGATAACCATTTGAAAGCAGTATATTGATTAATGGTTATGAAAGTTGAAACTTGGATTTAAAAATTGGCCAAAAATTCGGTTTGAAAGATTAAGAACTTTTGGTATATTTTCATCAAAAAACAAAAAAAAACAAAAGTTATAATGTTTCAAGCAAATCAATTCATCTTTGACATTTTACTTTGCTAAAAGAGAGTTCATCCAGCACACAACTGTCATACATTTGTCCATTATGGACACTTAAGCTTCACTACTAAACATAAATGCCGCTCGATATATATGACATATGCTGACATGTGTGTGCGTGTGTGTGTGTGTGTGTGGGATGACAGTTAGCAGGTAGACAACCTGCTAACACTAATTGACAATCATGTCTCCGATTTTTTTTTTTTTTTAAATACGTTTCAACATGTCAGTGTTTGTTTACACGTGAAAGTTGAGGGAAAGAGCACTAAATGACAACGTGATCTTGAAGCATTTGAAACGAGTCGGAAGTGGCGATAAAGCGATAGCACGCGAGCTAACTTCAATCAAGCGAGCTAGCTGCTAGTTAGCCACGTAGCCAAGACATGCCAAACGCTTCGCAAATTGCACAAGCTGCAACTTGAGAACACACAGCAGCGGGCTCCGCCGTGTTGTTTTGAAGCCCCGCGTCCCTTACGTGTCGCGTTTGGGGTTATTTACCGACGGTTTTACCTCTTGTTTTGAGCTCGCTAGCTCTCCGGGGTCTTGTGTTGTTGTTAGCTTAAGTAGCAGGCAGATCTGAACCGTGTGACGTCACCAGGGGGCACTGTGCTCGTTTGGTCGGTGCGTTTATTTTACAATTCAAACTTTATTACAATGCTTTTTTGGGGTCAAACGTGTAACAATGATGACTTGATGTTACCACACTATGCCATATTAGACTAGAATGTTATCATATATTTTTCTCTCATGCAGTATTACCACTAATAACGGGCTCCCTCAGTCCCTCTAGTGGTGCATTGAGGAAGAAAGTTACAAGTGCTGTATAGTTTTTAAATTGTCGTTCATTTGCATTTAACCTTACAAGTTACAACCATTTCATTTGTTCATGTGGGCTCGGCAGTATGATTTATTTTGGGTTAGACGTAGTGGGGTTTGTTACTTACAATTTGCTTCACCTTGTGTGCATTTACGGCTGCGGTGTGCCGTCTTTGAAAAAGACAAAACAAAACGTATTTTTAAAAAGATTGCTTGGCCCAAGGACACCTAATTGTTTTGTAATTTATACCATAAACAGTCAATTTTGCAATTTTCTTTTTTTTTATATACCATTTTCACTGGCCTATCAGGATTATTTTTAAATACACGGTATTAACTCATTCACTGCCATTGACTACTATCGACGTCAAAAATTCATGTGAACTATTTCTATTAGTTTTATATTTTTTTCATTAATTTTTTTATGAAAACCTATAATTTTTTTATTGTACATTTATAACATATAAAATTATCATGCGATTAATTACGATTAAATACCTTTTTTTTTTTTATTAGGCCCGTCAGGCGATTACAAATTTTAATTGTAATTAATCACGACTTTACTATTTAACTAACGATTAATCACTAATTTTATATCTGCTCTAAATTTACAATATTGTTTTTTTTAGGTTTTCATACTCTTGTTAGCAAAAGTGGGAAAAAAAGTTAAACTAATAGAAATAGTTTAAATGAATGTTTGACGTCTATAGCCGTCAATGGCAGTGAATGAGTTAATGTTTTTGTTTTGAAGATGAAAAACTAAAACAATTATTAAAAAAAAACAAAAAAACAATACATTAACTCCAAACATTTGTGTTTCATATACATATCATCTGTCAGGCAGAATCTTCACATCTCCAAATAATTCTTCTTCAGGACAATTTTTTTTAATTATTTGAGTGAGGGGGGCAAATGTAAATTTAATTTAATTTAAAATTACTACAGCTCACAGTGGATTTTTATAAAAACTGAAAAAGGAAAAAAAGACTCTCCACCCCTGTCGGGATCATGTTAGAAAAAGGTTAGGGCTGATCTGAAGTCAGCGATGGAATGCGAAGAACACACGATTTGTAGATGAAATGTTGCATCGTCAAACTTTATTAGACAATGTTTACATTTTTTGCAAAGACTCTAAAATCACTCACTTTCACATTGTGAATCCTTTACAAACAGTGTCACACCTCAATGTTTGCCATTTATCTCTTCATTTTCGGGACGACAACGTTCCTGCTGGTTGCTATGGGGATGAGGAGCTTGCGCTGTTCCAAGCGAAGGTATTTCTCAATCAGCACTTCCACCGGCACCTTGTCATTCACATGACCCTGCCTACAAAACCGACGCAGGTCAGCAAAACGCGAGCGCTCCCTCCGAGCAGAACCATTAAAACAACGAGCTACCTTCTCAACAGCAGCACGGCGTCTTCCATCTCGATGGTTTTCCTCCCGGCGTGCGTGGCAAACGTCTCCAGGTCCTCCGCCATCCGCTCGAGGAATTTCTCCACTCTAGTTTATTTAATGATGTCATGGCGTACTCGACTGAACGTGGAAGTATTTGCCGGGTACTCACGTGTCCCTTAAGATGGGGTCGACGCCGGCAGAGACCCGAGCTTTGGCAAAGTGCCTAAATGTGCTCATGAGGTAGCTCCTGGAAAGACCCTGCTGCGCCGCTCCGCTTGTCCGCTTTCTCGCCCGCTTTGGTTTGGTTGGCGATGCGTCTTCAGCCGAAGTGCTGATGGTTGCGTGAGGGATCATTTGTTAGACATTAGGAGGAAAACAACATGATTAATGTGTGGGTCAAAGTGCGACTTGCCTGGCTTGAGGCTTTAAAACGGTGGCCGAGGTCGGGTCGGGGAGTTGAAAAGTAATTTTCTCTCGAATGAATTCTGGAGTTTTCCTTCCTGCACATTTGAAAAATGTTTTCCATTTATAATAGTGAATAGAATTATTTTTTTTTAAACAGCTCACGCTGATTAACTCATTCACTGCCATTGGCGGCTATGACGTCAAAAATTATTTTGAACTATTTCTATTTGTTGTTTTTTTCCGCTTTTGTTAACAAGAGTATGAAAACCTAGAATTTTTTTTATTGTACATTTAAAACAGATATAAAATTTGTGATTAGTCTTGGAGTCAACTAGTGAAGTCATGTTAATTACAATTAAAAAAATGTAATCGCCTGATGCCCCTAATTTTTAATAATCTTTTTTTCGTCAGACGATAACATTTTTTTTAATTTAAGTTAACTCACGGATTAATCACAAATTTTATATCTGTTTTAAATGTACAATAAAAACATATCTAGGTTTTCACACTCTTGTAAACAAAATAGAAATAGTTCAAATGAATTTTGGACGTCAATAGCCGTCAATGGCAGTGAATGAGTTAAAAGCGAGACCTTCGGATTGTTGGTCGTCTTCACTGTCGGCGTCCTCCTCCTCCTTGTCCTCCTCCTCCTCCTCCTTGTCCTCCTCCTCCTCCTCCTTCTCCTCCTTCTCCTCCTTGTCCTCCTCCTCCTCCTCCTCCTCCTCCTCCTCATATTCGGCGGGCTCCGCAACTTCAGTAGGCGGCGCCTCTTCTGGTTGTTCTCGGCCGTCGTTCGCCTCCACGAGATGAAAAGACTTCACGCCGGGGCTTGACAAGTCCCGGTCCGCCTCTTGACCGCTTTCAAGGCCGTGGAAATCGCTCACTCGTTGCGTTCTGTTCTCGACCTCTGACCGGCCTGCACAACATGAAGTCCAACAGATTGCATGATAATGATAATAATAATAATTTAAAAATAAAGTCACCAGCCACAATATTAGGTACAGAAGCACCATCTATTTCGAACATGTGCCGATCGCATTCAATATTTTCGTAACATTGCACTTAATAGTAAACTAACAAATGTGAACTTAAGGGGAAGGGTTCATTAGTCTAAACACCACATTCTCAGGGGGCGGCCATTTTGTCTCTTGCGGTCGCCTGAAAATTAAATCACAGTTGCTCAGGGTTCAGGTAACGACCAATCACCGCTCAGCTTCAGTAAACAGGTGAACCGTGATTGGTCGTTACCTGAGCCCAAGTATAAGTAAGTGGCAAAATGGCCGCCCCCTGAACTGGATCAAAACGGATGGATTCTGCATTTTAAAGATTCAATTAAAACACACCTCACATCAAAATGTAATTATCAATTAAATCAGTAATTCTCAATTTAAAAAAATTATACGTAAAAAGGAAGAAAATATTTAGTTAGTTAACTTTATGTTTATTTATATTTAGTTCGTTACCTTTAACCAAATTACTGTAAATACAACTGAACTGTACTTTGGCAGTGATACTTTGGCATACCACAAGAGGGAGCTCGTGTACCACTACAGCAAAACCCCACATTTTAAGATTTGTTTTCATTATCGTTCTGCAACTGACAACTCCTGAAGTCTAATTGCGGTTATTGTGCTCAACAACAACAAAAACACTTCATACAAAAAATTTACTTTGGCGCTAACCCATGTACCTAAAATGAAGTGAGGGGAGGAGCTTCATTTAGTCCGGCCATAGCGTTCGCAAAAAATGCTTTGCTGCCATCTTGTGGCATCAGTCTGCAAGCTTTTGTCCCATCGAGGGATTATTTCAAAATGCTTGTTTGTTTGTTTTTAAATACAACTTTCACATTGGATTTCAGTAGCTAATATTTTGTTTTGAATTGGTAGACCTTTTTTTTATTTTTATTATTATTTTTAGATTCCTACCATGTTTAACGGCATCATCCTCTGCAACAGGCACGACGAGAGCGCGCTCAGATGGATGCGCTCGCCGCTCGATGTTCTCCTCGTCATCATCGTCATCATTTTCAGCACCCTCATCTTCCTCCTCCTCCCGCTGCCCGTCATTCTCATCTTCGGCCACATTATCTTCCTCAGACTGAGCCCCGGCAGCGGCGTCATCTTCGGTCTGAGACTCGACCACGCCTTCAGTTTGAGCGGCAACGTCAGCCTCCTCGTCCTCACGTGTTGCTGCCTCTTCCTCTTCCTCTTCCTCATTTTGACAATCAACCGCAATGCCCTCCACCTCCTCTTGCATGCCATCTTCTTCCTGAGACTCCAGTCCAGCTGCATCTCCGTCGCCCTCAGATTGAGAAATCACCGCCTGGTCCCCGACGTCAGGCTGTTCCTGCGCCACCTGAAGCGGAGACCCCGGCGCCGCGAAGTATTCCTGCGTGGCGAGGTCGGGGACGGCGTCGGGCTGGGCGTAGAGGGTGGTGTTGCAGTGGATAAAGTCGGCGGTGACATCATCGGCGGCGGTCTCGCTGAGGCCGGGCTCCCCTTGCACAAAGGTGCTCGATCCTGGGAGGGAAAAAGTGGAGAAAGCGGATTAAAGATTATATATTGGCAATAGGGATGGAGGAAAAAGTAGCATGAAACATCTCGAGTTAGCAATAGCAGAACAGTTTAAAAAAATCATGCATGAATCATATTTTCTTTAAAAAAATAAAATAAAAAAACAAGCTTAATCACCATGCTCTAAATGCTTCTTATTCACGGCTTCATCAAACTCGGATTCATTCATTCTTTGACGGTGTGAAACTCTTCTCCGCAGGCTTTTTTTCTCTTTCTCATCATCCACAAAAGGCGTTTTGAGACTCATTGAAGTGACGCTGGAAAAACAAAAAGCGGGACAAGCCCGATTCCCATTACACAATTTTAACAATGACAACGCATATAAGAGGGAAAACGAAATTGTGTCATCATACTTTGACAACGAAAGCGACAAATCATCTGGCGCGGAGTCGTCTGCTTCATTTTCAGCATCTGTTTGCAAAAGAATCAGACAGTTAATCAAATGATCATATTACTTCTTTTTTTTGAGGAACCCATCCACCACTATTCACCATTTTTTGTGCTTAGCCCAAAGCCATGTCTGATAGAGGTGAGAATCTTTGAATGTCTCACGATTCGATTCCGATTTTTGGGCCTGCGATTCGATTTTTGGTTCAAAATGATTTGATTGACAATGATTTTTGCTCCAATCTATAGATGTGCAAGGAATTGCAATGATCCACTCCAGTCTGACTCGCTAATGCTAATTAGCTACTTTTATCACTCAAAAGAATGGCTTCACGCTGAAAAATGTTTTAGTTATTGGAATAACTTGATCGTGACTTTTTCCTTCTACTCTCTAATGTGGCTACAACTTAACAGTGTATTAGACCGCGTGGAACCACACTGCCCCTCAGTGGCCAAACCGGGTACAACATGAACAGCGCTCCAAATAAAAAGGCACACACAGACAAAGGCAAGACAGTATAAAATTATTCAAATAAAATCGATTCTGAATCGTACTGAATGAGAATCGCGATTCTTATGAGAAACGATTTTTTGGGGCACGTGTGTGACGTAAAAAAATGTTTGTTTGCAATTACAACTCTGACCGTGTTCACCTGTGATTCATGTAGCAGCAAAACTAGATGGCGACATTCAGTCACTCATGAAAACTAGTAGCAGCATACGTTTTCCAAACGATCTCAGCTCAAATGATGTGCAGACGAAAAGAGGATGGATAGGAATAAAAGCGTAATCAACATGATCGAGCTTCACCTAGCTTAAATTTGGTGATTCTTTGACGGGGCGAAACTCTGCGCCGCAGGCTTTTTTTCTCATTCTGGTGATCATCCACAAAAGGCGTTTTGAGACTCAGGGATGTGATGCTGAAAAACAAAGGAGAGGCAAATTACACAACTGGAACAATGACAATGCTTATTAAAAAAAAAAGAAATTGTGTCGTCTTACTTTGACAGAGAAAGCGACGAATCATTTCGTGCCGATTTGTCCCTTTCATTGACAGCATCTATGTACACAAGAATCCAATAGTTAATCAACCAAACGATTAGATGATCAATTTTATGGCGATGGAATGAATTCACTGCTCTTCAAATTAAAACCTAGAAATCAATCAGCCTCACTGCACTAACTCCATCAACAACTTTCATGTTACCATCGCCGCCTTCTTTGAGTTGCTCTTCAAAGGCGGTTACGCTGAGGATGTGACGCGGTCTCTTCCTCTTCAGTCCTTTCGCCGCGCTCGCCGCGGCGCCAAACGTTACATTGGAGAGATCCGACCTATCCAGCTCGAGGCTTAAAAACGTAAGCAGTCGTAAACACGGCCAGCCGATTCATTTTATATGAATACGAAAACGAGAATATTGTTCACCTTTGACGCTTGCCGGCAATGCTGGAGTCTGCTGCAGGCGGCGGCCGCGCCACTGGAGCAGCTTCTTCATGAACCGCAGGCGACTTGACGGGTTCTAAAGAACGCCCCCGCAAAAGGATGCTGTGAAACAACTCAAGTGAGGATTTGTAGGATGTCACGTGTACCCGTCTGCAGGATCTTCTTGAGGAGGTGCCGCGGCGTGTCTTCATCGTCCATGAAGGATGCGGTTGTTCGCCGAGAAGAAGCCGTACTTTTTCTCGGTGGCAGCGGTTGCCTGGATATGCTCTGGAAAGAGAAGTTGTAGGTGAAAAGAGCTGACAAAGCCTGCTGGTACTGCGTGGGGTGCGTTTCTCACCTCGCGCAGTTTAGACCTCAAACTGCGCCTTAGGATGTCCCGCGGGGTTTGCGCATGCTCAACTTTGTCTCGCAATCTGGTGCTGCTTCTCTGCCCTTTGGAGAAACTTAAAAAAAATAAAACAGATGGTATTATTTTCTACCTCTGTTGACAAACAAAACATTGGTCGCAACAGTTATAAATTAAATTATTTATTAATCAATTATTTTTGGTGACATTTAGTTGAATGGCGTGTCGCAACAGTTATAAATTTAATTATTTATTAACCAATTATTTTTGATGACATTTAGTTGAAAGGCGTGCCGTGTTTTTTTGTTTTTGTTTTTTTGTAATCGAGAAAAGGTGAAGTAATGGAGTCTTTTTGCCTACCTGGAGTTGACGGGACTTCTGTTAGGCTCGGTACTGAGAACATTTCTTAAAAGAATCCGCGCAGACAAGTCCTCAGTCGAATCCATCTCGCTTGCTTACCCGAGCTCGCAGTATGCTAACGACAAAACGGCGTCCTGGGAGGAAGCAAGTGACGCTATCGTACCTGAAGTAATTCTTTCTGTCATACAGTAGACAAAATAGTCCGTTTAATACGATGTTTCTCACACTTTAAATTGTTCGAGGACGCCCATTTGTGTTTAACCGACAATGACGTTTGGGATCCCGCGTTATTTTTTAAGTAAATCTCGCGAGATTTAAATTAAGTTCCGCTTCCTGTTCTTCGTCTGGTCTTCCTCATGTCAATAATTTATGGTTACTTAGATGGACATATAAAACGTAAAACGTATATTAACATTTTTGGAAGTATTTGGTCATAAAATATGGGATCATAGGTATATTTTCTTCCCGCACATTCGGTGTAACGCAATCACAATTATGCATTCTGTAAACGCCACAATGGCATCGTGTGGCCAGAACTTGAATTGCAGCTACAGGCTGGAAATGTACAGTAACGGATTACGGTTAAAATATTAAATCGTTATTTATTTTTACACTAATTGAACAATTATAATATATACATGCATCACGTTGATGGCTTCCTTCTGCCAATTCTCAAACTGAACTCTTTGTATGAGCTTTTTTTTGTTTTTGATCAAATCAAAATTTGTTGTTTGCAAAATGGACTAAATTTCCAAAATAACAACTGACTATATTTTGCATATTCAATGTTAAAAAAAACGACATGGGTGATTTCAAGACGTTTTAATAATTTACAACACAGTAAAGTTCAAAATAAACTCACAATTACTCAAACAGGTGCTTGCCTGTCTTTATTTATACACTCATTGATAAACAAATGATTTCCCCGTTCTTTCACATTTAACTGACTGGATAACAGCAGCACATATTTTCAGTCAGCATTGTGCAAATCCTCCATGGGGGGCCGACAGTATCACAGATGTTCTTAGAAATCGGGCCTATCCTTCTTCAACTTGGAGTAGTCCATGTTTACTGCGAAAAGCTAGAAAGACACACATACACAAGTAAGTAGGTGATATGAACTTTGAGGCAAGATAAGAATGAAGATATGGATTTATTCCGCGTTGTAAAAAGGCTGTTGCTTGTGTCGAGCTCGGTGAAAAAAGAAGCAGGAAGAAAATGAGTTATGAATAATTATTATTTTACATTTAAATGACAATATTTGGATTGGGAATTTGGGAGCTGTGTTGTCAGTAAATTACAGAATAAAACCAAAATGATCATTTTGCTCAAACAAAAATATAGCAAAATCAGAAAAAACATTTGACAACATTGTCTTCATTTGTAAACGTTCACCTTGTACTGCTGATTGGGCTGAATTTTGTTCCAAGGCTCGGGGTTGTTCGTGCGATCCCAACTAACAAATAGAAAATGTATCTTTTTTTAATCACAACAAATTTATAAATATGTATTTTGTTTAAATTGAGCTATTATTTTTAACACAGATATGGGGTGGGTGTGGGTGGGTTGGGGGGGGGGGGTCATCCCACGGACTTACCAGACATCAGGATTCTTCAGCGCCATTCTGCCAAGGTACAGCATGCTCATGGCTACCCCGCCACCAATGAAGACAAACAGGGGGATGAGCTGATGAGGAAAAGGGGAATTTAAATACAACGCTAAGTTTGGCACCCCGAGTTTTATTTGATCAATCATCAAGCAGACAAAATTACTTGGTAAAGGGACTTTTGATTTGTGTTTATATGTTCACCAACGTTGGTTTATGTACGGCAGTAATTCCCATCAAGTTAATGTGGCATATCAAAGTTATGAAAAAATCTTTTTCTGTCAGTGTAGCACAGTGACAGGTAGAACAATTAAATGTTCTTACCACTAGATGGCAGAAAGTACCGAATTAAACCGTGTATCCACTTTTGCAGGCCACCTAACGTTAGAAATTAGAAAATGTAAATGATACACAGAGCTCGCGATGTTTCTCATTTTCATGGTAATAAGTCAGATTTCGCAAAAACGTCTGTCAATAAGTTTTGTCCTTGCGTAAATATACAAGTACAGGCCTTGAGTCATGTTTATCTTGGGAATGCGCAGAACATAAAGGGCGGTACAGTATAATACATACGTGCCGCTGGCTGCAACATAAATGGCCGTGGAGCTATCACGTATGCCTCGGGAATAGCATTTTTATTTTCTCAATTTATTTGTACGAAAAAAAAAACGTCGCGGTGTTGAGATGGAAGCAAATAAGACTGTGAAATACATTTCAGAATCTCCACTTGTCATAAGGCCATATGAAATCCATATGATCATATATGATATGATTAATCGCCTGCCATTATTCTTCAAATGCCTCTAATAATCTAAAACCCGATTGTAAATTATTTTTTTCTTAAATACCATCACAACTGAAAGTGGCTTTGAGCAAGGACGACCCTGTGGGCGCTCGTCCTTTAGCCGCGCCACATTTCAATGTCACCGGGTCATTTTTTCTTCATATTATATCTAGTAAAATTCATAACGTTGAGATACACACTCACAGCTGGATGGTTCTTGAGCTGCTTAGCGACGGTCCCAAGCATCGACATGGTGACACTGACCGGCTGCGTGGATTAAGAAACAGCTACACTGTCTTGTACTGACAGCAGGTTTCACTGCGGGGGAGCAAATTTACCGTTTCCCACAGGCCGGAAGGACCCTTGAAGTAGACACCGCGCCTGTTTGGAGCTCAGCCAATCAGCACGCGTCGAGGGCAACAGCTGGTGATTCATGTGTCCGCAGTTTAAATTTGTTTTTGCTTGAACATATTTAAGTAGTGAGTAACCAGTTTTGGGGGGCATTAAAATACAGATTAAAAAGAAGAAAAGATAATTGTGACGTTCTTACCTCATGGCCATATATGGTTAACGCGGCTGTGTCATATCTTCAACCTGTGTTGGCCTTAGTACAGAATTTATTCATGTTTACGTTTTGTTTTTAATCACAAATTAGGGCAGAAAAGGTTAAATCAATTAGTCGAAGGTTAAGACAAAAATCGAAATACTTTTACTTACGTTTGAATTCCAGATAACAGTCTCATTTCCTGTTCCTACATAAATCAAAGCATTTACTAGGCCTCCGGTGCTTCGCCGTCATCCCCATGTTGCTCACAGCCACGAGGGAAAACATTTGCATGTTTATCTGAGAACTGTGTGCTGACAGTGACGTATTATGTGCCACAGGCCTCGGGTCTGCCCATTTTAAGGCATTCAGGCACAGCTTGACCATCGCTCAGCATTCCCAAAACATAGGAGACGTTAACCCAAACATTTTTCTTTACAATATGTTGTATGCGCCCCCATGAGTCTGAACACGGCATTCAGATTAATATTTTGTTTGTGGAATATGAGTTGCAGCAAAATCTCCTCTTTTTTCCCCCCCATCCATCTCAGGAGGCAGTCATTTTGTCACTTCCTGTTGGCCAAAAATGACATCATAGTTTCAGGTAACGGCCAATCACGGCAGCCACAAAGTTCAACATAACAGAAACGCTCACGCACACACACACACACACGCGCGTGAGAAAAATAATTACATAAGCAGCAGCACTAGCACAGAAGCAGTGTTGAACGTTTCCACTTTTAATACATCACAACATGGCTACATGCATCAATGGTGTCATTCATGTGGACAGAACACAGTACCTGAGATGACAGAACGCCCCCCCCCCCCCAAGCATCCACACACTTACTCACCGCATTGAAAGGTGGGGGAGGGGTGTGTGGGTGTGAAAAAAAAATATTCAGCCGATAAACAATTCATCTGGATATGAAAACTAGAAACGGTCTGACTAATGTTCCATCCACATGCACATAAACAAAACCAGACTAACGTATGGAAACCCTTTCCTGGAAGTGCAAATAAAAATTAACAACAACAACAAAACTCTACCTGATACAATATTTCACAACCTGTCTTGATTATACAGATAAAACTAAAAGTAACAGGCTTCTTTTTTTCCTTTTCTTTTTTTAAGCTTATTTTGCAGATTATTTGGAAAAAGAAATTTGAAACTAGTTTACAAAAGTACAAAAGTGAATGTAAAAAAATAATTTGCAAAAGTAGCAGTTGAGATTGTGCAAACGTGTCTACCAGGAAATAAAACTACACCGACGAGAAGAGGGAAATAACGTCTACACCACTAAAACTGGTTAGGTAGTCTACTATGTCTATAAACACACAAAGACAAACTTTTTTCTTTCTTTTTTTTTTTACCCAACAACATGTGAACATGTTTCCTCCTTTCACTCCTGAATACACAAACTGTTGGAAGTAGGAATTTGCACTCTGAAGCCAGCAATCATCAAAGTGTGAATGAAAAGACTCCAACTGATTTGTCGTGCTTTGTACGCCAGCGGTGCGAGGTCAAACAAACGGGATGGTGAGAACCAGATAAATAACCTAAAGGAGTGTGTGTGTGTGTGTGTGTGTGTGTGTGTGTGTGTGTGTGTGTGTGTGTGTGTGTGTGTGTGTGTGTCAGTCAAGCAGCAACATGTCTTCAACAAGTTCAATTCACAAGAGCATCGCACCCCCCGTACTCGGGTTTGGCCAAAAGTAAATCTTTGGATCACACACACACACCAAAAAAAAAAAGCTCCTCTTTGGATTGGTTACTTTCAATAATGATTTTTTTTTTCAATAAACATTTAAAACTGAAAAGGTAGCTTTCCTAAAACAAAGCAACAGTAACAAAAATGTGAGCTTTGATTAAACGGTGTGGGTGCGCACGCCGCCTTCACCTGTGGAGGCGGCGGCGGCGGGAGGATCGAAGGGAGTGCGCGTGGCCCCCTGGCTTGTGACGGTCAGGCTGCAGAAGAGCAGGTCCATGGAGGGCAGCAGCGGGTTCAGGAGGCTGACGGGGCAGAAAGCGGAGCCCCCATGGGGGGTAAAATTGACCTTGTTGGGGTCAGGGCAGGAGGAGACGGGCGCTGGCTTTTGTTGATGGTTTGAAGTGCTGAAAAGAAGAGAGAGAAAATAAAAATAAAAATAGGATAGGATGAGAAATTTTAAGTTGTTTTCAATGTAACTCATGTTGACACTTTTATGCCAGTTAAGAACACTAACATTAAAATATTGATGGAAAAGTTAAAGGTTTGATGATGCCTGGAACTAATTCTACTTTCAGCCCGTATACTACTGAGGCTAACGAATGTTGATTTCACTTCAGGGTTCATTCAAGGTTCCTAAACGTTCTCTAAACAGTCATAATGGTTTCCTAAACAGCCTTTCTTGTCGCGAGGAAATTTAACATGTGACCTTGAACGAACCCTGATGTGAAATCACCATTTTTTGAATATCGACGCCTTCTTAAAATAATCACCCATGTCATTTTTCCCCCAGATTTTTTAGGAAACAATTTTTTTTAACCATTCGCATCACGAGGAGAGGATTTAGGCATAAAAAAATAAATAAATTTGCACACAAACAAATGACATAGGCAATTATTTTAAGAGGGTGACGATATGTTCACAATTTTTTTGCGACAAGAAAGACTCTTAAGACTGTTTAGGAAACACTGCAAATCTGAATGAACCCGGACGTGAAATCAACATTTTTTTAATAGATGCCTTCTTAAAATAATCACCCAAGTCAATTTTTGGGGGATTTTTTAGGAAACACACAAAAATAAAAATAAATATTAAAAAAATAAACATTGAACCATTTGCATCACGAGAAAACGATTTAGGCATAAATTGCAAAAACAACTGAACATTTTAGTCAAGCATTTTTGTCAGCATACAATCTTGAACATATCAGCTCTAAAACTATTTCACATCAATTGTTTTCTCATCTTTCTGATGAAAAACAACTTGACACACAATTACAGTATATCCACAAGTGGCTACTATGGCTCCATGCTACAAGCTAATAAATTAGCGGTCAGATTCACATCATTGTTGTTGGAACGTTATAGCTGTTGGATTTATGTTACATTAGAATTATAAATGTACTTTTTATTTTTTTAGTTCCAGGCATCATAAAACCTTTAACTGTTTTGGCAATATTTTAAAATCACATTTTTTGAACAGGTTCAAAGTTTCCATGCGACAAGAAAGACGATTAAGACTGTCTAGAAAACCATTAAGACTGTTAGAGAACGTTTAGGAAATGCTGAACAAAACCTGACATGAAATGAACCAGCATGGCAAATGTTCATCCCTCAGTGGTTTTATGGGCTTTTCATTATATGTCACGCGCGGAAATTGTTTTGAAATGACAAAAAATGTCATTTTAATAATATTTGCCGGGCCTATCACACACACACACAGACGGAGGTTACAAAACCCGAGCACGCACCTGGTCTCCTCCCAGACTCGGACTTTTTCGCATCCCTCCGGAGGTTCTCTCTGAAAGCAGCAGCTCTTGTTGCGTCCGGGCGAGGTGGAGATCAGCATCGCCAGCGAGGCGTCGACGTCGCTCAGGGACGACACCGGAGACAGGAGATCCAACCCTGCGCTCAAGACGACGGTAAATAAACAAAAGAGGTCGTGGGAGGAGTAAAGGAGTTCGGGACTTAAGTGACCTTTATGCGCGTCCGGAGGAGCGTCTTCAGATATGGGCGGGGAGGCGGAGGTGGGGGAGGAGCGCGGCGAGGGCGAAGCGGAAGACGGCGAGGGCGGTGTCACGGAAGCCGGGTCGCTTTGAGATCCACTGCTGCAGCTCAGTGGCGGGGCGGGAGCACGGTGGCCGTCTGGAACCTCCAGAAGCTGCAGAAACAGGAAACAGAAGGCACATTAGATGCGTTCAGACATTTTTGATCACACCGATTAGTTTTGTTAAGAACAAACACACTTTTTACTCAGTTACATTTCAGCTACATTCCACTCACTACTTTTATTTGCATCTATTTCATTATTGCTTGCGCAATCTATTTGTATTGGATCGTCAGCGAGACTTCTGCCACTGTTTCACCAATCCGATGTAACCATTAACATTTGAATCCATTTGCACAATCAAATGTAGCCAGCTAGTCATATTACAGAATGAGAAAAAAAAAAAACTCATCTGTCTCAGTGTCAGCTGTGTCTGCCTAAAAATGTCGACTGTGCCGTTTCATGAAACAGAAAGTTAATTTCTTGTGTCAGACTGAATTTGCCTTAAGGCAATCAGTACTAAAAATTGTTTTAGAATTGATTAGTTTATTGATCAATAGGATAACATTTCATTTTGCGTTGGAATTGTATTATAAAATCATTTTTTCCAATTATTGTTTATTAACCAATCATTTTTGTTTATTTAGTAATTAAGTGATTTAAAAAAAAAAATCATGCTTTCAAGAATGACTACAAAATAATAATAAATAAATTCTAAAAATTCTGTAAGCCTGAAGTGTGTGCATAGTTTTGTTTGGGTAATCAAAATCATTACAGAGGAAAATAATAATTATCGTCATTATTAATAATAATAATAGAAACAATAGGGACCTCAAAGCAGTAGATACTCGGGCCGTAATTACTATTGAGAGGCTGAGAGCAGAGGATTTGGATAATTGTAAATTAATAAACAGCTCTAAACGAAATATCAAAATAAAGTTGTCAATCAAATAATTTTGACAGCTCTATAATTCATTGTTTGGCAATATCTAAATTTGCACATTCCTATTTTACATTATTTGTTGATGTGATGTTCACGCTCATTAAAAACAAAAAAAAACAAAAAATAAATAAATTTAAAAAAATCACCAATCACCGATTCAGGAGTTATTCACCAGTTACTCGGTTTAAAAATTTACTGAGAAAATAGTATTACCCATTTACTAGAAAATAATGCACCTTTGTTTTTCTACGGCAGCGACTTACAATGAAAGGCAGAACAATTAAATGCTTTGGCCACTAGGTGGCAGAAGTCGCAACAACGTGTATCCACCTGTTGCTATTCATACAACCGAAAAATAAGCAGCGCGTTCATCTAAATGCGCCCGGGTTCCCGTTAAATCAATTTGTGAATTAATTGAGATGCGATTCGTCATTAGTCAGCGTATAAGCGCAGCAAGCGTGTGAAAAATGCGCATTCTTTGCGTCACCTGATGCTGACGATGTCCCGGCTGACAGACGAACATGCCTTCCAGCTCTTGGTTGAGGCCCTCGACGCTGCAGCGCAGCCGAGGCACCAGCGTGGACAGCGGAGCCAGCGGGATGGGAATGGGCTGAGTCTGAAGACACAACACGAGTCAGATTTGGACGCCATCTTCTAAACAGACGCCATTTAAGGCTGTCCAGTCCTGTGACCGTCTCTGAAGTGCCTTTCATGCGAAGGGGAGTGCTTGTAAAGCAAATTCCTGAGCACGACTGCAACGTGTGCAGAGATATCGCAGGAATTTCGTGAAGCGGCAAAAAAAAAAAAATGTTCAAAAGCAGCACGAGCGCAACAGCGGCTCTGAGCAGACAACCTGAAAATGAAAGAAGAAAAAAAAGATGCAACAGCTGTGCTGAAATGCAGAAGCAGTGTGATGTTGCGGCCTTCCTGTTGCTTCACTTTTTTTTTAGTTCTTTCATTTCCTGCGATGTGCCCAAGTGAGGCAAAGATGGCCTGACTTTTTATGAATACGTGGATTTTCCCATGACATTTTGGTAAAAACTCTCTTTGTACTTTGCGCCGCTCGATTCTCAACGCATCAGTCGACACGCTAACAAATAGCAAAGAGTCCAACATTTTTTGCCTATTTTCCTCACATTACAGACCGAACCAGTAACTGAATCACAATTCATATGTTGGTGCACTGTCCATTTAAAGCTGCGCTCTGTAACAATTTGGCCAAAAATGTTCTTTACAATAGCCTTTATATTTGACCGTTTATGAATGAAACATCTTCTAATTAATAGATCAACATCTTAGCTGTTCAGAATGGGTCCTCCTGCAAGCATCCGGCCAAAATTCGGGTTTGAATTCCCTGCCGTCTGTCTGCGGATGTGACGTTATTTGAGCATTGCGTGTGTGCAATTTCATTTTTCATCAACAGGTGGCAGTAGCGATTGTATAAGGACAAGCGCTTAAGAAAATGGATAAAGGTTGCAGTAGCAATAGTAAACTTTTTGAGATTTCGTTAGCTATAAATCGAAGCTCTGAAAGCACCTATTTTCGTGGCTCCCTGACAAAAATGAGGTGTTCAGTATGTGCATGTTGACGACGTGGCGAAGAAGCACCTGAGCGGTTCCCAGGTTACAGCTCCCGAGAGCCAAGCCACGCTGGCGGTCTCGCTCCTGCCCCCCTGAGACGGCAGGTTTGCTGCGCTGCTGCTGGTGCTGCAGCTGTTGTTTTAGTTTGGTGACCTGCAACGGAAAGAGGTTACCTTCAGTCAATCAGCCGGAAAACCTTCTACGCATACGGTATTGGTATTTTATTCGATAAGAGATAAATAACAATGAGTTGCTGACTTCCTGGAGATGTTCAATGCTGCCCCAGGATGCCGAGCGTTTGTGGTCGATGACGCCGCCGCCGTCGTCGGCGTTGTCGTCGCTCCTGCTCGGCGTTTTGTCTGACCAGTTGGGAGTCTGTGAACAAGGAGAAATATGTTCAATTAGGTCGCTTCATTAGGTACACAAGCCAATGTATTAATTCTATTTATTTATTTATTTATTTTATTCATCGGACGGTTAATTGGTTATTGGAATTTTATTCTATCAAAGATCGGAATCGGGTTAGTCCAAAAAAAATACAAAATAAAATCCATATTAGTTGGGCCCGACTTACGAGCGCCCCAAATTCCAACTTTTGAGATACAAGCTGCTTTTTAAAAAACGTTTTACTTAAAAATCACCCCTCCCCTCGAGTGAAGTGAGAATTTTTTTTTTAAATAGTTGCTAACGCTAATGCAACACATAAAATGACACTAATATTTTGTACTCTTATGACAGCTCAAACTATTAAACGAGAAAAACAAGATGAAGAAAAGACTTTTGATGGCAAAATATTCATCTATTTACAGATATACAAGTAAGGAAAGTGCCGTGAGCGATGGCGAGTTGAATATCACTGACCTTTTTTTTTTATTTTTTAAACATAGTATTCGATCTTGCCTACGGGCGACACTGATCATACCATACCAGCATTACAACTTAAATATCACCATTTGATCTATTTGTATTATAATATGCTGACATTAATTTTAGTGAGCAATAATGCTACGACAACGTATTATATACGACACAACTTAATAGTTCCAAGGATACGTAGAAAATGCCCACGGTGACCTTCCCCGTTGCCGTTCGATTACAAGTTTGTCGAGATGTCTTAAGGCAAAGGGCGAGTCGGGTTTACCGCATTTTCAGTTTCATTCTTAACTGGTTAGCTTCTCTCGTTTCTAGACAGTTCAGCGTGTTGACGAGCGAGGTGGTTTGGGCCTGGACCGAATTGAGTTGCCGAGACGAGTCATATGGCAGCCTACGCGCGCAAAAAGGAAGCTAGCGGGCGGAGAGGATGGGCGCAGCCGAGTCTTGTTCAAGGCTGTGGTTCTCAAAAAGTGAAAAATGATCACAAACCCATCCTCTCTTCTCCGGCTGTAATTTACAGAAGAAAAACCCAGAGCAGATAAAAAAAGTCGGCCAAAAAAAAAAAATAGGGTGGGGGGGAGATCTCAATCATCTGACCTGAGTGGATTTGTCCTTCCGACACGAGTTGCCCTCTGGTTCTTTTGGCCAGTGGCCCTGCAGGTACGGGCCGATGATGGCGTCCAGGGACATCGTCCGCCTCATGCCGGGGCTCAGCTGCTGCTGCTGCTGCTGCGCTTTGGCCTTTCCAGCTGTCATCAGCATACAAATGGCGTCAATAAACATCATACTGTACGCCTTGAATGAGGAGTCCAACATTAAAATGTTGACTATCGTTAAGACTTGAAGCTAAAATAAGACTGGCTTGACTGTAATAACCTTCTAGAATAGTTTGAATGAATCGTGAGACTTTTAAGCTGTGTGAATATGTGCACTCGTTATTGTGCGAGAAAAATTGCTCGATTGTGATTAAAAAATGCTCACATTGGGGGGGGGGGTATAATATTGTGTTTTTGTAAATAACAGCAGTGACAAAGAAATAGGCATGTCATGTGCTCCTAGGCGCAAAGCATCATAGTCCATGTAGTTCACGATGCAGTGTTTGGTTGAAGCGGGCGAAATGTTTGTTTTTTTTGGGACCGATGCTGAAAATTATTTGCTGGTTTTTTTCATACTTAGTTTATGTCAGTGAAATCAAGCACTTCTACGTTACCAGTCTTTTTCCTTTTACTTCAGTATCAAGTGTGAGTACTTTTTACCAATCTTGTGAGTACTTTTACCAATATTGTTTGAAACAAGTATGTGTACTTTTACTCGAGTAACTTTGCATATTAGCCTGCCTTACTGCCTCCAATGACGAGTGACAGGTGGGGGGGGGTTCATACCTGACTTTCCAGCCCTGCCTTTGGCTCGGTGCTTGCTGGCCAGCTGATAGGGGACGGTCGCCTTCAGGGGCTGCGGGCCCAGAGTAGCTCCACTCCGGCCTGACATGCCTGCAGCAGCCGTTGGTGGATGGACCGGCGACGGTGGTGGAGGAAGGTGATGGGAGTGTGGGGAGGGGGGGGGGGAGGAGGTTGCACTCTGGGAAGCACTACCGCTGCTACCCCGCAACTGTTCGCTTAATAAACCAGGCGAATTCAAGCCCGAGTCACCGAGTAGACATTTCCACGTGTGGGGAAGAGTTACCTCGGACGGCGGAGTGGTTATTTGTAGCTCGTCATGAATTTTGGGCCACTTTTCTTGTCGTGGTCTGGCGAGTTAGCTGCCTAGCAAGCAAAGTTTCTTTGTGAGGATGTGGAGATGTTTTGAGCTCGTTGGCGAACAAGGAAGCAGACACCTTCTATAGAGAAAAAAAAATTAAAAAAAAGACGTCAACACAGTGCCGACTGTAGCGTTTTCTTGTTCAATTCAAAATAACTTTCTATTTTTGTGAGGGCCGGAGCGGGTTCGAGCTGGCTCCCAGGGTCCAGTCCGCTCGCTCGGTCCGCAGACTCCAAACACCTCCGCCACGCTGGTGTGGGTTTAATTAGGGCAAAGGCGGGACTTAGTGGGGATTCTTACTTCTGATTGGTCAAGGGAACTTGAAGCTGCTTTCCTATTTGATGATTCGCCATAAATCTATGGAAGCACGCATGATGAATTTAGTTGTTAACGCCCCTTTTTGTTTCATATCACTTGTTGATACATTGGAACGTAATATAAAATAAACGCAACATCATCGTTCAACACGTTAAAGGATCACTTTCAACACTTTTGATACGTGTCATTAATGACTGAGTGACCTAAAAGTGGTACAGGATGTTCGGAAAATCATTGTGCAGTTATGTTTTTATGAACAGACATCATTCGATATAGAATACAGAAACCTGAACTCTATATTGAAACATATTAGTAATTGGACATAGGAATACTTGCATAGAATTCATAACTATGATGTGATGAAAATGAGTGTTACACCCATGAACCAAATTGTCCTGTTGAATGCCCAACCAGTCATACTCTTGCCTCAAAATGGCTGACTCCAGCTCAACAATGATCCTAATGACAAGAAAATTGATTGATGGGTAGATATTTTAAAGCCATTGATTGAATCCAACCTGGCCAGAGCACGTAACCCACAATTCCTCTTAATGCGTGAACATCTTCTGGGTGGACTGGTTTGGGGTAGTGTGTGTCTGTGTGAGCCTGTGTGTGTGTGTGCGGCAGTGTGCATTGTGGCAGATAAATGTCCCGACTCTGTGCAAAAAGGGAGTGCCAATGGTGGGGACTGTCAACGGAGACACAGATAACATGCCATGCCCTCCTTTTTAAGCCAAGTAGCCTCCCCCTTAAACTGAGAAGTAAATGTGCATCTATGCAAATGGTATAAGATAACACAATTGTCTATCTGACCCACCAAAAAGGATCTCAGTTGGTGAAATATGCTTCATTATTGTGCAGCCAACAGAAATGTGGTGAGTTAACTGACACGTTGATTAGCATCAAGCACGCAAATCCATTCCATGTTGACATTGAATTGTTAAAAAAAAAAGAAAAAAAGGCAAGTTTATTGCATTTAAATAACACAATGTACCACGTAGCTCTCATTGAAAATATTATTACAGGACTCTACATGATGTTACTTGGTTATGTCGTGAAACAAACAAATCGTAAAAAAAAAAAAAAGAGAGCGCAATTCACAAGCAAAACAATGAGGGTCACGTATATGCGGTTTGGACAGTCGCTGAATTTTTTGGGGCGGTAAAAGACAATGGAAACATTCATTCTGCATAGTCATGATCACTTTGCGTTTGTCTGTTCGCACTGTAATGCCTATGCTAACCCTGTTAGCCTGATGCTAATATATCAGATCCTAAAATCGAATCTTTGATTCGGCAACATCTAAACTGGCACGCAAGTATTGTTATCTTTTTGGTTGACATCATTACAAGTAAAAAATAAACGGTTTATGACTTTTTGAGGTGGAGGTGTGGGCTAGCTAGCTAATCTACGTCGCACTTGCGCCGAGTAACTGCTAATGCTAACAAAGTGGAACCATTTTAGCCATGGCCCAAAAAAACTATAGTAGTAGCGCTATAGTAGAGATCTCAAGTTTTAATATGTGTTTAGCATTTATCTTCAAATATGTATAAATGATATCGAAAGAAATCTCTGTATTCACTTAGAGAAGCTAGCAAACAATGTGCTTGTGTTGGTGTTACTAGCTCATCTGCCACTATTACACGACAGTCAAGAAAAACTGATGAATCTGACTGATAAGACACAGAAAAAAAGTAGACAATAACAGTGTGTGAAGAAGGGTGTCAGGCAGTACAGCAGCTAATTGTTTTTTTCTTGAAAAGTCCTGCTACTCTTTCACAAACACGTAAAAGTAGCGTTAAGTCAAAAGAGGGACGGAAAGTGGTGACAGTCCAAAATGTTGACGTTTGGTTTCACACGGAAAAATTGTCTTTTGCTGTCTGGAAAGTGGACGGAAAGTGTTGGCTTTGGCGGCCCCTAGCTGGGAGAGAGGGCAGGACTGTTTTCTGTGCTGATGTTGACCAGGCACTCACTGGACTTGAGGCTTGATAGCGACTTGCAACTTGGAAGGGAGCCAAAGGAGCCGCAAAGTCCCATCAGAGAAGGGGTGTAGTCCTTTTCTGTGCGCAAGGACAACATTTGAGCTGTTATTCCTGTTGTTTTTAAACAGCGGTGTTGTTTACCTGTGCACCAGGCGCCTCCGTTCTGCTTCCCCTCCGGCCTTAGCGGGTCTGAATCCAGGCTAATCTCCACTGATAGCAATTCGGTGCTAGGGAAACTCCTCCTGAAAGCCCGGACAAGGTAGCGAACAACTTGAATCAATCTAAAATACAGAGTTACTTGAGATAGGCATGCGCAGAGGAAAATATCAGCAACCTGCGGAAGAGCTTGACGTGATCCCGGCTGTCGTACGGCTCGAGCAGAGGCCATTGGTTCACCAGCGGGACGGTCGGGTCTTTGGCCAAGTGGCTGGTGTCGCATGGAATCAAACTTGTTCTGTCAGATGTAAATGGGAGAAATATTGGGACATGTTGATTAGGGGAGGGTAATCGGAAAAAACGTTTTCACTGTCTGCGAACCTTTTACGAACCCTGACGAAACCCCCAAATGAGCTACATTTGCATATCGCGTGTATTTGTCGCTCAGTGAGATACAGGGAACTTTTCATTTATGGATTTATTTAAATTTCCACTTAATAAAAAATTATGCTGACACTGGGAACTCCCTACACTATATATATATTTTTTAACTCATTCACTGCCATTGACGGCTATAGACGTCAAAAATTAATTTGAACTATTTCTATTAGTTTTAAATTTGTTTCCACTTTTGTTAACAAAAGTATGAAAACCTAGAAAAAAATGTATTGTACATTTAGAACAGATATAAAATTTTTGATTAATCGTGAGTTAACTAGTGTCATGCGATTAATTACGGAAAATTTTAATCGCCCCTAATTTTTAATAATCTTTTCTTCTTCTTCCTTTAAAGTAATTTTAATTATTTTATTTTATTTTAATAATCTTTTCTTTTTAAAAAAAAAAAGAAAAGAAAAGAAAATGTTAATAAAAATTACTTCACTAGTTAACTCACGATTAATCACAAATTTGATATCTGTTCTAAATATACAATATTTTTTCCCCTAGGTTTTCATACTCTTGTTAACAAAAGTGGGGAAAAAATGTTAAACTAGAAATTGCTCAAATTTATTTTTGAAGTCTATAGCCGTCAATGGCAGTGAATGAGTTAATTAACAAATTAATTCATTGTGACTCTCTCTTGTGTACACGTGTTGGCCACCAGGGGCAGTATAACAGTCATGAAGCCATAAATGAAGAAGACAAGGACTCGGTCAACTGCTGTAATATTAGTCGTAGTTCGAAGAGGATAACGCTGCAACTACCAATGCTACTTATTAGCCTAAGGTCTTTTGCATTGTGTGTTAGCTTTAAGCTAGCAGAATTAGCAACATTACGCGGTTGTTTTGAATATGCGACAACGTGTAATTAATTCACTTTTAGTTTGACTTACTTACCGATTGTGTTAAACGGTTAGGTTCCAGTTGACTAATGTAAACAAACATCCATGGCAGTTTGGAAAACTTTATTAGTTTTTAATTTAGCTTAGCACATGCTGATGACCCTGGAAGCTCCCTGCAATTTCTTTTTTTGACGCTCATATTTTCTCTTTTACTGCAAATGAATATCGGCTTGGTTATCGGTTTCCTGTCGGCCTCTCACTAGTTTATACTCACAGTTGCTCCTGAAGCTCGAGGACGACGGTCTCCAGCTCTTTCTTCTCCTGCTGACTCTGGCCGTGCAGCTCATCCAGGCGGGCCTTCAGCTTCTTGTTCTCCGCCTCCGTGTTCTTCAGCTGGGACTCCCGCAGCCGCACCAGCTCCTCCAAGTAACCCTGGCAACGCGCGCCCCCACGCGTGTACATTTCCATCACCAGAATTCCGAACATGAAGCGACACCCCCCCCCCCCAAAAAATGACGACATACCTTCTGAGCATGGACGATCTTGAACCTCTGCTCCATCTTGCGGCACTTTGTGCTCCAGCTTTCCTCGTCCGCGACCAGAGGCACGTAAGGATGCTCGGGGATGCTGTCGTCGCTCGTGCTGCTGTCAACACTCCGGCGGTCGTCGTCGTCGCTCACGTAGTCGTAGCTGGAACGGGGATCAGGATCCGGTTGGTTAAAGTTAGGGGTGTCAAAATGAGTGCCTTCAACTTCCTTTAGCGCTACAAATTGTTTCAGTCACAACGCAGCAGACGTCAAAATTTAGCAGTAATAAATATAATATTAATGCATAGATTTGTGGAGACTGCAGTCAAGTTGTATTTTAGAATTAAAAAAAATGTGCAGAATTTCACAAGTTACTTTGTGTTAAAGATGAGATAGTTCTTAAAGGGATACTTGACTCATTGGGCCATTTTCAACAGTATAAGATAATAGTTTGTCTATAATTAACTGATTCACTGCCATTGATGGCTATAAAAGGTCAAAAAATTATCTTAACTATTTCTATTAGTTTAACATTTTTCCACTTCTGTTAACAAGAGTATGAAAACCGAGAATTGTTTTTATTGTACATTTAAAACAGATATAAAATTTGTGATTAATCGTGAGTTAACTAGTGAAGTCATGCGATTAATTATTATAATAAGAATTTTTACATTTTCATAAAAAAAGAAAAGATTATAAAAAAAACATTTTTAATCTTTTCATTAAAAAAAGAAAAGATTAATAAAAAATTAAGGGCGTCAGGCGATTACAATTTTTAAACATAATTAATCGAATGACTAGTTAACTCACGATTAATCACAAATTTTATATCTGTTCTAATGCAATTAAAAAAATTCTAGTTTTTCTTACTCTTGTTAACAAAAGTGGGGGAAAATGTTAAACTAATAGAAATAGTTCAAATGAATTTTTGACGTCTATAGCCGTCAATGGCAGTGAATGAGTTAATGTGATAACTTCATTATTTTTATGAACAATTGATACCTTTAAAAGCAAAATTTTCCACTTGCTGTCGACTGAAGATGACATCACCTGTGCTGAGGAAGTAGGTCACGGCCAATCATGGCTCACCTGTTTTCTGGGTTTTGGTCAGCAAACTGAGCCATGATTGGTCGTTACCTACTTCCTCAGCACAGGTGATGTCATCTTCAGTCGACAGCAAGTGGAAAAATTTGTTTTTAAAAGTATTAATGCCACATGAAAAATAATGAAGTTATCAAATTAATTGTGGACAAAATATTAACTTTTTCTCAATTAGTATCCCTTTAATATGAAAAGAAAAATGCACCGAGCTGTCACCAATGTCTTACAAATCCAATTGTGCCATCTAGTGGCAGATAATGACCTCAACAAAAATCAATATCACACTATTTTCATCTTTTTAATTTTACCTCAATTTTATGAATTATTATGAAATTACTGTATCTATGACTAAAAGATGTGTCCATATTTCTGTTGACTAAATTTAGAAAAAAAGTATCATTGTACATTTTGTTGTACATTTAGTACAACAGAAAATTAGCGATCAATCATGATTTAACATTGATGCCTTGCGATTAATTACGATAAAAAAAAATTGTAATCGCCTGATACCACTCGTTCAAATGAATTCAAAGGTCTGTTTATAAATGCAATAAATACCTTTGTGTGAATTTCAAATATGGCGTGTAGTCAACAACTGCAGGGGATTTGCCATCCAAGGCTTCCCCTTTAAGACAAAAACTGTCAAAGGAGACGACGCGCAGATAAGAAAAGGTAACATCAGATTTGACACGCAAAGTGCCTGGAATATGAAGGTCACCTAAAGTCTATGGCTCCGAGGCCTATCAGCATCCCGGTTAGCACGGAGGCTTCTTCTCTTAGCATGATGGCGCCATCGGCGTAGAAGCGTCTGCAGAAACACAAAACAACTTGAGTTGTCGTCGTGCATCTCAAAATAAATAAATAAATACATAACTGATTTTTGTCTCTCGCCTTGTCGTCCTCGTGTCCCGAAGTGCAGTCGCCATATATTCTGACAGCCTCTTCTCCATCAAGGAAACTCTTATCCAGGCTCGGCCCTGAAGGGATCGACCCAAAAACAGTCAAGTTGAATCCAGAATGTTGCCTTAAGTCAAAATGTGTTTTTATTTCCATCCCCAGACTTACTTTTGCCCGCGAGTGGCTGATGTTCTCCATGCTCTCGATGCTGCTGATGCAGCTGTTTGGCAGTTTAGCGCAAGCCAGACGGATGTAGTCCCAGAAACTCCTCTGGCCATCGAACCAGCTACCAGAACCTGAAATATATATTTTTTTAAAGAATTTAATTTCTTTCTGTCATTGAAGAAGAAATAACCAACATTGATATCTAAAAGCAATTCAAGCCTCCGGGACCAAATCGGCCCCGAAGCTCCGCCGGAACCATGTTTCTTCTTGTTAGTGCACCATTTAGTGGCAGAATGGTGGATGCTGTTTGTCTGCTTAAAACAGGTGGCCCAGGTGCTAGCTAGCTCCCTAGCTAGCTCGAATGGTGCTAGTTTACCTGCTAGGGAGCTAGCTAGCTAGCTAGCATCAGGGGCTAAAGCCAAACTGTGGCAGGGTTTTTACTAGGGGTGTGCCCAAAAAATCGGTTCTCATAAGAATCGTGATTCTCATTTAGTACGATTCAGAATCGATTTTAAATGTCCCAAAATCAATTTTATTTAAATTATTTTATACTGTCTTGCCTTTGTCTGTGTGTGCCTTTATTTGGAGCGCTGTTCATGTTGTACCCGGTTTGGCCACTGAGGGGCAGTGTGGTTCCACGAGGTCTAATACACTGTTAAGTTGTAGCCACATTAGAGTAGAAGGAAAAAGTCACGATCAAGATATTCCAATAAAAGTTTTTTTTCAGCATGGAGCCATTCTTTTGAGTGATAAAAGTGCCACGATAATTAGCTAATTAGCATTAGCGAGTCCGACTGGAGTAGATCATTACAATTCCTCGCACATCTATAGATTGGAGCAAAAATCATTGTCAATCAAATCATTGTCAATCAAAAATCGTTCTTAATCGAAAATCGATTCTGAATCGAATCGCAGGCCCAAAAATCAGAATCGAATCGTGAGACATTCAAAGATTCCCACCCCTTGTTTTTACTTTCTGGACCTGGACTTTGTACTTAGTGGGGGTTTTAAAGACAACACAGCACATCGAGCTTCTCCAAAACATAGGAAAATCATTTCTGGACGTCCTAAAAAGCACTTAGGCCGTAGTTATTGCAAAATATAACCTGCCACTCAGTTTGAGATGTTCATCACTTAACCAGTAGAGGGCAGTCATGCACTAAACATGCCCAGAAGAAGACAGGAACATAAACACTTGATTATTCAATGGAATAATGAATAGGATAATCAAATATAAAAAGATTCAATAGTGACAGCACTGATGATGTTGCCGGACTTTTTGACCAGACAGAAACAAACGTACCTTTAAAACGGTGGCTGAGGATGTGCTCCAGGATGGCCGCAAAGTTGATGAACTCCTCCGATGAGTCATCAATTGGCTCGGCTGTGTATTTCTCCAAGAGGGTCTTTACTGAAAACCTGTGAGGAAGCACAGGAAGGAATGAAAAAAAAATAATGCATAGCTGCTACATTCATCTACTGAGGACTCACGTTGCCCCACCCAAAATGAACTCATGTCACTCTTAAAGGAAATTGCTTCTGGCGAGCTTTCAAGTAGAAGCGCAGTCACATTTTACTGGACGGATCAATTAGATGACTCGTACGTGACGTAACTATATTGATGATGCACTGTGCTGTTTAATATAGCGCGTACGTGATCGGTTACCGGCACAGCTCACGGCTAAATCCAGCTTGAGCTCCATAGAAACACTCATTTGCATGTTTTGCCTTCATGCCACCGCGAGGCGAGTGATCAAACTCTCCATTGTTCCAAAGGCATCAATGTGTCATTCAGTAGACAAAAGTACACAGAAGGCAAATCACTTGGTGGCTCTCATAATCAAAATAAACACAATGATTCAGTTACTCACTATTGCCCCTATAGTTGCGGGGTGGTATTACATGTCACGTAACCTGCTTTATTTACAAACAGCGTATTTCCTCACAAGCTAAGTATGAACACCAGCCTGACATTTACCTTCCGTGTAAGAGAGTTTTTCTTCGTCTTTTATCTATGTACTCATTATACATAGCACCCCCTAGTGTTCAAACCGTTACAGCACATAACTGAAATATTTAGTTACAGGTTACTACGTTCAAGTATGTGAGAATGTCACACATGATGGGAGTTGGTATTCGGTCCAAGTGTTATATTTGAGTGAAACATAGCATGTTCAAGAAAAGCTCGCTTTGGAACAAAATTTGACTAAAATAAAATGCATTTTCAAAATAATTGCCAGACATGATCGAGTATTAGTACTGGATCTAAAAAAATAATAATGGTGTGCATCTCTAAGCCATATTAGACCCTTTCGGGGCAAAATAAGGTAACTAAAATATTAGAAACTGCCTGCAGGCACCTTGTCGATATCATTATAAATCAACGCTGCTGCTAATAATACATTTCTACAAAGAAAACACAAGGGTGAGACAAAAGAACAAACACAAGTGATGAGAGCTTCAACCCCACATTAGAACCCACTTATGAGAACGCCAAATGGACTAAAAGGTGTGCACAAGTGCAAACAGGCCTCTTATATGGTGATTCCCCAGGGTGCCAGTCAGACCTTGCCCCGAGAAGGTTGTCGTCACGGCAACCACGCCATCAGCGGGCTGAGGGTAAATGGAAGATGACATTGCTAAACTCGCACCCAGCCCCTTTTTTTGTTGTGTGTGTTGTTGTTTTTTGTGGACATTTTTCTGACAGCACTGAGCTGTCACTGTAAGAGGGACTTCTGATAGGATGATGTCATCTGAGGTCATTTGAGAACTGAGTACCAACAACAAAAGGAAGTGTGACGTAAATAAATGCACAAATGGAGGTTAGGTTATAGCAAATGTCTGGTAAAGTAGCACTGACCTGCAGACGGTGATGAGGTTCTTCCTCTCCACCGCCACATTCCGGGCGGATGCTTTTTTCGACACTTCACCCATGGCCACACAGCACGGCTCCATCCGGCCAGCAGCCCCGCTATCAAAGGACCCCTCCCTTCCTGACACCGGTCCGCCTCATGCACCCCCCCCCCCGGACGACAACCACCCACGACGGAAGGAAACACTCGGAGGAGCCGCGAGATGATGCAAGCGGGACACACAAGTCGTGTGCCGTTACTCTGTTTTTATTTTTAAGATCGCCAACAGACCGCTGGTGGTGGACATCTGCGCTCTCCCTGTCGTTCACGGTGTCTCCGCCCCTTTCTCTGACGTCACTGTGACGCGACGAGATCAGAGCGACAAAAAAAGAAAAAGCAAAAAATGACACCAATTTGAGGTTTTAACCATTTGCCAGATTCAATGAATATATATTAAATATATATTAGTTATTTATTTTCTTTGATTTGTTTCCCCAACAGGTTATATGTGCTATTTATCAGCGTGACCAAAAAATAAAACAAAAACTACAGTATTTGGATGTGTTAACCATTTTACAGATTAATAAAATATATAAATATCTTTATAATATATTATATTTTTTCTCCGATTTGTTTTAACACTTCAATCATCTTTCCCAATTTAAACAAATGGAAATGCCATTAATCCATTCCAGCCTTCCTAGGAAACCTCACAAAAACATTGCCCTGTTTTTTTAATAAGGAAAATAGCACTCTATAATAGTTTATTTAATACGCATGTATAATAACAGAATTAATAGAATGTAAAGAATTAAACAGTCCATGAATTAGGATGAATTCATTATGTCCACCTCTACTGCCACCGGGGGCAGTATAATATACTCATGTAGACAAATGAACAAGCTTCACAATTACTGTAATTTATATTAGTCATTCCTTGCATAAGATGAAAAATATATATGCTTTCATTTGTTATATTGTTGGTCTATAAATGTTTATTGCTGCACGTATCCCTTGCTTTGCACTCCATTGATGGTCTTCATTCACCGAGCTGTTTGTTATCACACATTAGCATTGAGCTAACAGAATTTAGGGTAAAATTGTGTCTTGGATACAGGAAGCGGATCGATCGCAAGATTGTGCATATGTACTCGATGTTCTGATTATTATATAAAAATAGAAACAAGACGCATACACGCGAATGCTGGTGCAGGTTCAGGTACGGTTTTCTGCGCGAGTCCGGTTCTAAGCAACCCGTGTGAAATTCAGGACGGTGTTGCGAGGTGATAAAGTGGAAAGGTGGCTGGCCAGGAGGAAGGTGAGGGCACTCGCTTGGGAGCCAAAGGCATCTGCGTGGGCCCTCGGGGGGCCCCGTCGGGACTGATGAACAAACAGAGAACGACGACGAGGCTGCACTGCAGCGCCCAACCCGTCTAGACGTGTCTGACCACAGCCAACTGTTAGGAAGGAATGATCACATTTACATAAGTTACCGTGGCATTTAAATTGGAACACAGAAAGTTTATTTAGGCCCAATATTGAAAAGTCAGTTTCATGCAGTCTAAACACAGTATTCTGATTAATATTGCGAGTTAAGCAGCAAAATCCACCTGTTTTCATCACATCTTAGGGGGCGGCCATTTTGTCACTTGCTGTCAACCGTCATTTTCAATCGACAGCAAGTGGCAAAATTTTGCTGCTTAACTCAAACTCCACAAACAAAATATTAAATCAGAACGCTGTGTAATCTGTTCCAACATACGGAAAAAAACATAAAATAATATATTTTTTTAAAAGCACTTCTTTATAAAAACAGAGTAAAAAAAGAATTAAATAGAATGCAAAGAATTAAACCGTTTTCCACACATTTTGTGCTTCAGTTCAATGGACACTGTGCTGCACCTTCGGGTGTGCGCGCTTTGGCCACCTGGGGGCAGTATAATACAGACACACGACATGAAGAAGACAGTCCCAATTGCTCTGTAAGCTGCAGTAATGTTAGTTGAACGTGAGTATTGTTAATTTAGCTGTCACATGTCAATTGATTAAAAGGTCATAACGCCGTGACGCCGATGCTATTTGTTAGCCCGTCTACAGCTTCATTGTTTGTTAACAAGACTGTAAACGTGAACTGCTTAATTGTTTTGTTTTGTTTTGATATAATTTTTTTGTATTAAATTTTTGAATCATATTTTTTTGTCTGTTTTTATTTCCACTTTTATTGATTTGATTTTGGCAGTTTTGGTCCTCCATAAAGAACTAAAACTCACAAGTCGGTACACTAGTATCTAAAGTCACCACTGTGTTAGCTTGCCCAGTACAGCACGACGAGTAAGAAGTTCACCAAACAATATGAACGCAATCCATAGATATTTACAAGACAGTCTCCAACTCTTTCACAGACAAGGAAGAGTCCGGATCCGCTTCTCCGGGTGTCTCCGCCAGAGAACTTTTAGGCTCATCGTGTTTCTTGCTACCTCTCGCGTGCCTCGCAAAGACCCCCCCGGCCCCTCCCGACCTCCTCGCCGCCATCCCTGAGCTCTCGCATTCACCAGCCGCGTATCTGGGCAGACCGCTTTGCGGGTGGAGGCCGGCCTGGCGGGGCAGCCTGAGCCCCGCCCCGCCGCCTGCGCCGCCATAGCCGACCACGGCTCCGGCGAGGGGAAACGCTCGGTGATTGGCGGCGGACATGCAGACGCTGTGGGTGGTGGTGGCGTGCGACATCATGCCGCCATAGTAACAGCTGCCGCCGCCGTTACTGCTGGTTATCCGGGCTTTTTGTTTGAGGTCCAATGCTAGGCTTCTTCTTAGCCACGCCTTCTTCACCTCTGCCTGCACCTGGAAGATGGACGGAAGTCAGCAAATATGAAAAATGGAATAGTAGGTCACAAATATGCAAGTCTGAAAAGTCTCAAATCTTCATCTTTAAATTTCAAACAAGTCAAGTGGCAGCCAAGTCTCCGTCGTCACAGCCAAGCCATCGTCACAGCCGCAGTCAAGTCAAGGCAAGTCAGGTCCTGTCACGTCACGCTCGTTCCAGTTCAGTCACGTCCTGTCCTGTCACGACGACCAGCCTAGTCATGTCCTGTCCACTCACGACGACCAGTCTACTCACGTCCCGTCCAATCATGACGACCAGCCTAGTCCAGTCTCGTCCTGTCCTGTCACGACAACTAGCCTAGTCATGCCCTGTCCTGTCATGTCCTGTCCAGTCACGACGACCAGCCTAGTCTAGTCAAGTCAAGTCACGTCCTGTCCTGTCACGTCACGACAACCAGCCTAGTCACGTCCTGTCCTGTCACGGCGTCTAGTCCAGTCACATCCTGTCCTGTCCTGTCCAGTCACAACAACCTGTCCAGTCGAACTACGTTATGTCAGGCCCTGTCCTGATTAGCCTCGCTAGCGTTAGCCATTCCGATTGCTCAGACTCAATATTGTGCCGTGACGTCGTCCCACCGTTACCTCGCCATTGCAGAAGCAGTAGATGAAGGCCACAAAAAATCCCTAAAACGATAAAATTGACAATCAATTCCCAAATCACCTTCCTCAACACAACGAGACGCGACGTGTGGACTCTGTCCCACCTGCGACGAGTTGAAGAACATCTCGTAGTGCATCTGCACCTGCCACAGCAGCCCGGATACTTCCGTGTAAGGGAGAGCCATGAAGACCATGTAGTGGACTCCAAACAAGGGCATGAGCACCAGCGTGGACTTTAGAAGCTTCCTGAAGGGGAAGTTCCACGTAAAACATGTTGTGGGAGCGGTTAAGGGCAAGCAGGTCCCTGAAGGGAGAGATCCTCTTACCGGTATTGTTGACGAGGATCCAGTTTTCCAGTTTTGGTTTCCCATAATTTGGAGGCCAACACGCGTATGATATTGACAAACAGCAGGAAGTTCACCTGCACAAAGAGAGCATCAAAAATAATTCACTCATATTTTAATGTTAATATTTTTTCACTGGCCACTTCAATAGCTTCATATTCTATAAGTAGTACTTTTGATCAAATCTCATTGAATTCAATGACCAAAAATTGTGAACAAAGTTTTCTTTCTAACGCTGATGTGGCAAACTGCCATAGTACAGCGCCAACTACTGCCAAGGAGGACTTACTCCACGTCAGAATTATTTTTTTGCCTATAAAATAAAGCCGATATTGGTACTCGCACATCCCGAGTGACTACTATTGCATGTAACAATGTTTATTCCTGTGGTACCTAATGAAGTGACCGCCAAGTGTATTTTCCTTACAACAATGGCTGCCAGAATGGGAACTTGATAAATCCACTTCAGATTTCCAGCGCTGATGTCCCAACACCTACAAAACCAAACATGTCATCTCCAATTGTATTTTCAATTCCCGCCATTCTGACGCTGACTCACTGCGTGTCTGCCAGTGACGCCCGCACACTGACCCAAATGGACACAAACAAAGCCGGAACGCCTGAAAATAGAACGACGGCCATAAATCTGCATGAGCCCGCCTTCTCTTCCCGTCCCGAGTAGGCTTACCCCACCCGATGATGGTGAGGGCCCACAGGTAGTTCTTGTCAGAGAGGAAGGCCATGAAGATGAGGCTGTGTAGGTAAAGGCCTTCCACCAGGATCCAGTAATGGTTGGTTGCCAGGAAGTAAAGGAAAAAGGTGACGGCTACTTTGCAGCCAGCCTAAACACACACAAAAAACACAAAGAGAAAGCAAAGGATGTTTTCTGCTAATGCTAAAATTTAATTTAATTTCATTTCATTATTACTAGGTTATTTTTTGTTACTTTTTTCAAAGATATTATTGTTTAGTTTTATGGGAAATATTTTCTTCTTCTTTTTTCAGTTTTTTGGACACATTTTTTTAAAGAGTTTTTTTGACAATTTTTTTCTTCTTTTTCTTCTTTTTTTTTTTACTGTTTTTCAGAATAATTTGTATTCCGTTTGATAGCCTTTTCAATGTTTGTGCTGTTTTTCAGAATTGATTTTATTCTGGTTTTTGGACTAATATTTTTCCCCATTTTTCTGAATTCTTCTCTGCTTTTTCTAAATAATTCTTTTTTTCAGTTTTTTCTGAATACATATGTTTTAATGGCAGAAAATAATAATAAAAAAAAAACATGAAAAAAACATGAAAAATTATTAGAAAAAAAAAAAATCTAAAAAATACATGAAAAAAAATTTGCCGGAAAAACTTAATTTAATTATTATTATTGCCATGTCTCGCCCATCCCTATTGTTAATCCACCAATACAACACATACTGAATTCCAACTCCTAAATTCCTAAAACCCAAATTCAGACACTGAAACGCTTCCATATCGCCACCAATGCGAATATGCCCAAATATGGACTATTATCTTACCATGTGCTGCTTCTGCTCCCCGAGCTCGGCTTCTGCTTCCGCACCCTCACCGGAGACTGAGTAGAGCACCGCGTCCTTCACGAAGATGCTGACCGCTCGGCATATGAAGGATGTGAAGAGGTGCACGTGGATGTAGTTGCGGGTGCAGTGGAGCCGTCTGAAGAGATGAGCGATATACTTTACATTTGTACATACGTCAACTTTTTACGTCAGCTTCATCTTACTTGAAGTAGCAGAGGATGAAGACGGCCACCAGGAGAGACGCCAGAGAGACAGAGTAGCCAACGGTGTACATGAGGTGCAGTCTTTCAAACACCTTCTGCATGACAAAGACAAAAACACAAGACACATTTACTCGACCCATGGAGTCGACTTGTTGAATATTTATTCGATAGCACCTCTTCTTGAGTCCTGTAATTGGATGACAAGTAGGCGGTGCACTCGCTGTAGTTTGCCCACGTCCGGTTGATGACGGACACCTGCTCCCAGTTGCCGGACGCATCGCAGTGGCGGTAGGCGCGACCTGGAAACAGTCGGAGACGTCGACGCCATGTGAAAGGTTCCGAGTGCAGCGCATTGGGGGATGTTTGCGGGTTAATTAGAAGGCGCGCTACTACCTCCGTGGTTGAAGTCGTAGATGTACTCGGGACACCCGACTGACACCAGCTGACCGGCGCTGCTCCTCGGCCAGCAGATGATGCCGTCCCACTCGGGGATGCAGTCGCCTTCTGCAGCGCACCCCAAGAAGGTAAATAAATGATAAATCATAAAAATGACAACGGAAGCATATTGCATTCACGTGATGGGGGGGGGGGGGGGGGGGGTAATTCTGAGTAATTCGGTTCAGGCTTTATTTTTGTATTTTATTTTATTTCAGTTTTTAAAAAAAAAATATTTATTGGATAACATAATTTTTTTTATTTAGTAAAAAACAACAACATACTTTTCTGAAGGTCAGGAAAAAAAATTCATGGAGGACAGAAAAAAATATTATTAAAAGCAACCAATAAATCAATAATGTTCTGAAAAACAGGGGGAAAAATGTGTCCAAAAAATAACAATACATTTTTGGGGGGAAAACAGGGGGGGGGGGGCTGTCCTTATTCCAAAAAACTGAAAGACCCCCCCCCCAAATAGATTTGAAAAATGTCAACAAAAAAACAATAGAAAAAAATATTTGTTTAAAAGAAAAGGGGAAAATAGTCAGGAAAAAAAGGAAAAACATTCTAAAAAACACAAAAAAAGTTCCAAAAAAAGAAAAAATTGTCTGAAAAACAGAAAAAATTATTCTTTAAAAAACTTAAATAAATTATTCCATAAAAAAAATAATAATAATAATCTAGTCCCCTAAAAAAATGGGTCTCAAAAATACCCCCCCCCCCAAGGGAATACACAATACATTCTTGTACATTGTAACATCACAAATGGTTTAAAAAAGACAAATCTTATTTGTATTGTATTTCAAATAATAACTTACAATAAATAGAATAAAATATAAGGTGAAACCTGAAATAAACTTTAAGTCAATTGTGATGCCTCAAAATGTGTACCAAAATGTATATAGATAAATAATAAATAATTACTCACAATGACAGATCAACTGAAATATGAAATGAAATATGAAATGGAAAATAAAATGAAATCCACATTCGAACTGTTCAACTGGCGCTGCAGCATCTCGATGATTTGTCCCACGAAAGCGTTGAGGCGATCTTTCCGCTCATCTGCGTTTGCATCACAGCGTGAATGAGAAACGCTTTGCCTTTGTCTGAGCTTCCGCCGGCCTGCAGGATATGACCTGCGTTCACTTGTATCGTATCAGCTGCGATATATCACGACTGCAATAACGGCGCTCGCCCATTATGCATTCACTCTTCCTGACCTTCAATTATATTTACAAATAACCAAAAGCAATTTCGGTCATCTGCATTTAGAAACTTTAATGACTATCATAATAAAAGCAAAAGTGCAAACAGACCTTGCATGAGGGCCATTTGCGACTTGATGCTGTTTTCGCACTTGGCGTGAGCACCGATCAGCACGAAGATCTGCTCGTCCCGCGTGATGACGTCATCGGAGTCCACCTGTCCAGTTGGGAAAATGGACATTGCTTGTCAGATTGCGCGGGCGTGAGAGTTTACCACTTTCCGGTATGTGCGATATGTGAGGCTGCACAGGGCGCCATTTTTGGGGTGGGGGGGGTCAACACCCACTCAAACATGAACAAAGTCATTGCCGTTTGTAAGGGGAATTTGAGGAATTTTTTTTGTTGGTGGCCGTGTGCGTGCGCTTGCACAGAGCGCCATTTAAGCTATAGCTACTTGGAGTATTTGGATTTGATTCCGATTTTTTGGGTCTGCGATTGATTGACAATGATTTCTGCTACAATTTATAGCTGTACAAAGAATCATCATGATCTACTTCAGTCTGACTTGCCTATGCTAATTAGCGCGCTACTTTTATCACTCAAAAGAACGGCTATTCATACAAAACGCTTCAGGAGGGTTTTAATATTACTCACCGGCATATGCGCTTCCTACGCTGCAAAAAAACAACAACTTTTATTGACATAACTTGATCGTGACTTTTTCCTTCCACTCTCTAATGTGGCTACAACTGAACAGTGTATCAGAACACACGGAACCACACTGTCCCTCAGTGGCCAAATCGTGTACAACAAGAACAGCGCTCCCTGTTTTGTTAGCTATCTATGGCGTTTTCTATTGTGAGTTAGCATTAAGCTAACAGACTGTCATAACTCATTTGGTCAAATACGCAACGTGGAATTCGCTTTGTGTGATGTTTAGTTTGACAGCAAACTTCAAATGGGCGTGGCAGGAAGCAGTATTTAGACTTTGTCACTTCCCGCCGCTGACCACCGCCAAAGACAAACAATCGCAGAAATGTCGGCTCATTCACCATTTTTCACCAACTAGGGCAATCTGTCAGCTCTTCCGGAAGATTTTGATGAGCTGCCTCAAGGTGTTGTGAAATAGTTGAGAGAGGACGCGGTATGTGATGATGCGCCGCCAACCCCTTTTGCTTCCCACCGCCGGATAGGCTCTTAACCCCCGACGAACATGCGGCGGGACACAAGTGTGGCCTTTGTGTGCAAAAAATAAAAAAATAACAAAATAACACTGCGTCGGGTTATGAGTTCTCGTATAAAAGTTTTTGTTTTGTTTTTAGGTTTGAGGTTTTAGTTGCTTCACGGGATTCAATGTTAGCACGACCACCAGCAAGAGATCGCCATTAAATCTCTATTTTTTCTCTAAACATCTCAATAGTGGATTCGACGTCAAAGAAAAAGGTCAAGAAACCCAAAAGACACATTTCATTAAGCGGCCCATTAAAATAAACTGCCAGTAGGTGAATTTGGCTTTGGTTCGGAATGTTGAGCGGGTATCATTTGTTTTGAGAAAGCGAACGCTCAGCCTAAGTCAATACGGACATATTGCGAAATGCAATCGCGGCGGTGAATCTCATGTGGTGATTCCTGGAAGAAGCGTTTTTGCGTGTTGCGTGCGTTACAGACAGCGCAGCGGAAGCTCCAGCATGTGGTTTGACTGATGGAATATATCAGGTATGTATATGAGGGCTGTCCATACTTTTCCTCAGAGAAAAGATTTGATAAGTTAGTCACAGGGCTCGAGCTCACTGCCAAGTGGTTATGCCATTAATCGCCTCTTGAATACAGCTGTGAGTAACAAATGACAAAATTTAGCTAGCTAGCACATGAAAGTAAAAAGCCTGCCACAGTTTTTCTTTAGCCCCTTATTAGCATAATAGCTATTAGCTAATTAGCTATTAGCAAGCTAGCTCCATAGCAGGTAAACGAGCACCATGGGAGCTAGCTAGGCAGTTAGCTAGCTAGCACATGGAAGTAAAAAGCCTGCCACAGTTTGGCTTTAGCCCCTGATGCTAGCTAGGTAGCTAGCTAATAATTAACAAATAGAATACAGGAGGAGACTCAATTCCTAAAGAAAGAAAGCAAACAACAGTAGACTGCAATGCAGAAGAAAGAGGAACTCGTGTTTACGGCTTGAAGTGAAGCATTCTGGGACTCCACAATTAGCATTCCCGTCTGGGAATGTGGCGTCACGTATGCGCCATGTCACATTTCAAACGCATGAAAAATAAGGAAGGCGAGAGATTCGTCTTTTCAAGCTGGACGTTCAGTCACTATTTTGAGTGTGTCAGCTAAAGAAAATATTGCACACTCTGTGCTGTTGACACCATGTTAGACCCACAAGGCTGTGTGATTGTATGAGGTTCCCAAATTAATATATTTATAAACAATGTACATTATAAATGTTAGGTTTGCCATGGCAACATAAACATTCAATAAATTGCCTTAAAAATATTTATACGTGAAGTTTAGAAATACTTTTTTTTTTTTTAAACAAAAACAAGTAACCCATTTATGTTAAGTGAAATCCATGAGGACTCACATAAAATAAAATAATATAAAATAATTAGTAATAAATCTACAATGAGTAAAATAATTGAGTGCAATACGTTTGTGCTGATGTCCAGATGGCAATAAATTATCCGACAGCACTTTGCCCCCGTGTCCACAACTTTTAATTCTGAGGCCAAGCGAGCAGCTGGCCGAACGTCGTCCCCGAGATGGACGCTCGCCATCGACCCCGCCAAGATGAACTTTCGGAGGGTGAAAGGTGAAAGGTGCCTGGGCTGTCAGTGCAAATGGGGATTTGTGAGGAAAAGCAGACACCAGGTTATCATCTGATGCTGGAGATTGGGAGGTTTAGATGCCTGCCTTGTCGCGTGGCAGGTCGTGACTTTGGTCATGAGGCAACTAAACAAAAAAAAAAAAAACATTTTAATAATCCAACAACAAATGTTGGTCAAGACCCCCCCCCCCCCCCCCCCCCCCAAAAAAGGATACAGAAAAGTTTTTTTTTTGTTTTTTTTACTGCTACTTTAAGGCTGCTGCAAAAAAATAAAATTCAAATGTTTGTTTTGATTTGCGGGAGCAAAATTCAAGAGTTCTATTTTTCTTCAGTTCTTTTTTCAATTCGTCAAAAAACTGCTACTAATACTCTTACTGTCAAACTTCAAATAAAACACAATTACCGTACACATTAGGATTTTATAACAGCGCAAATGTACATTCTTCTATCTTAATACTACTTATATTGTTAAGAATTTTACCACCTGCTTGAGGTCTGCGCTCTAGTAAGGGGCCCGTTTGTTTGTCTTTGGATTTTAGAAATCAAATTAGACGCATGTCTAAAATACGGCTTCCATTGCTTTTACATCTCTGCTGAAAGCCCGCCATGTTTCCTGGAAAAACAAAACAAAAAAAAACTTCTCACTGCTCTGTGACATTTTCCATATTTGGCCTCAAGTCGGGAGTGGCATTTCTTACATTCATATGTCGCTGTGGGACAATGTTTGATTCATAACATTAAATGACATTTTAAAGTATATACTGTATTTTTTCAACCATAGTTTAGGGCTGGAGTAAAAAAAAAATATTTTTTTTTATGATTTTTTTTGACAAATTGGCACCCTTGCAAAAATAAAATAAAAGAAAATATGTAACCCTTGTCTGAGCTTGTACTCTTTTACCAATTTGGAATTGTATGATACAGTCAACAAGTCAATCAACTAAACATGAAAAGGGCCCCACTTACCAATGCTGTAACAGTTATTACACTGTGAAGAAGAACCAAAAGAGCAAGTCCAAGTCCAAGCAACATCCCGATGTCTTTCATTGTGGCAACTTCAGCTGGGTATTGTTAAATTTTCCACGTGAAACCTCATGTCCACTCATCCCAAAACTCTCACCTGAGCTCCTTTCCTCTTGACTGTGTTTTTTTTGTGTCGGGAAAAAAATTAACAAATTACAGTTCAGGGTCTCTTTGGTGCACCATGATTGTTCAGATTGTGATGTTGCTCCGCATGGCTCAGTGGACACAATGACGGAGAGCGAGAAAGGGAAAGTGCAGAAGATACGTGCTACCTTGTGGGGAGGAGAGAGAGGGAAGAAGCACTGGGGAGGACACCTCCTCCTCCTCCTGCAGTTGTTTGGAAGGTTATCTCTCACAAGAGGTCTCATCTTGACTGACACACACAGGACAATATCAAGTACTGTATACTAAACTTGCCTTTAGATATGACCAGTCCCCACCTTTTTACTAAAATAAATAAATAAATGATCATCAAACTTTACAATACGTATAGTATGGCATAAGTAAAAAAAAAAAAAGTCCAAGATACCCAATTATGATATGGGGCTTTTTCAGGCAAATTTGAATGAATTAGCCAAAAAATTACAAAATAGCTGCTTCAAAGGAAAATGGATGACGTGCTGTTCAAATTAATGTATGGATCATTGAAGCCAAGTTTGTCTCGCTGTCCAGTGGTGATACTGAGTGAATTTGTAGGAAGTTTTTGACCAAAAAAGGGCCGGTTTTCGCTCATGTGGAGAACCCTAAAATAGGTAATTAATTGATCGTATAATGATAATAAACAAAACAATTACAAGCGGGCCTAATTGTCCGTTATAGCTTTCCAAATTTTGGAGGCACGGTTCGGATGACGGAGAGGCGGTTGATTGGTTGAGAGCCAGGAAGTAAGTGGCATTCGCGTGCTGTGGTTGATGAATATTACGGAATTTATAATTTTGAGTTTTGGCGTGGGTCCGTAGTTATGGTTGAGAGTAAATATGTAAATAAAACAACTATTTGGAAAGACGTAATAAATATATAAACAACCATGGAATGCATTACACTGAATATTTGGTAATACGGAAGCCTGGCTTCGTCTCGCGTCATCATACCCGGAAGTGACGAGTTCATAACAAGGACGGTCTCACGTTGTCTAAAACTTGTAAATTATCGAACATTAAGCAGTCTTAATTGCATTCATTGTACAAAGTTTAGCAGAAGTAAGTTGACAGCCCGTTTGGGTGGAATCTGTATCGCCATGTTACTGTAGTCGGTAAGAACCGTGTAGTTTGTGTTTGTATGTGAAGGGCATGGCATGGCGGGGCGAGTGGTGCTGGAAGCTATCCGGACCGTGCGACCTATCGAGCGGGTTTGGAGGTGTCCTCCTTACCGGGCTGTGCACCTGAGCCCCGCCTTGTGCGCAGGCCACAACAAGTGGTCAAAAGTGAGACACATTAAAGGTCCTAAAGATGAGGCGAGGGGGCGAATGATAGCCAAGTTTGTCATGTTGATCAAGAATGTGGTGAAAGGTGAGCATAACTGGACGGATTAAAAAAAAGAAAAAAAAGAAGAAGTAGAAGCTTTTTAATCTCTGTTTATCTGAGTAATCATTTGCCTTTGCAGAAGGCGGACCCAATCCAGACATGAACCTCAATTTAGCCCATCTCCTGGAGCAGTGCAGAAACAAGAACATACCGAAAGCAACCATCGAGAATGTAATGAAGAATGCGGTGCGTTTCTAATCTTGGGTCATAATTCTATTCCATGCATCCATTTCCTAAGCACATTTCCTACACACTTAACCTCATCAGGATCGTGGGTTGAGGTGGCATTGACATTTGTCAATTAGCGTGCGCCTCCAATTACACGACAGCGCATGATAAAGGCCTTTTCTGTGTTCTCCGCCCACAGGAAAAGGCTAAGCCGATGTCACCGTTGATGTTTGAAGCTCGGGGACCAGGTGGATACCTTCTGCTCATTGAAGTCCTGACTGATAACAGCACGCGCAGCCTGCAGGACGTCAGAAGCATCCTCAGTAAAAACGGGTCAGGCGGGCTTCCAGTTTGTTTATTTCACTCTTGATTTTACAGCCAAAACATTTATCTTAATGTCACACAAAGAAAGGATTTACACAGCAGGTCCAATTTACCATTTCTGATTTAATCCCTATATATTTTTTTTTTGGGGGGGGCAATTTCAAAGCCATAATGTCATGTAAATAACTCCACACGCATCAACACTGGAATTTCAATATTGCTTTATATTGTCTTTTTCTTTTACAAACGAATGAAATCAATTGAATTGACTATTCTAAAAAGTATATAATTGCCTACAGATGCCACAAGATGGCAGTAAAGTACTACCTTCTCTACACTACACTCTGAATGGAATAAAGAAAAAACTGAATTGTAGTGTAAATCCAACCTGATAACTAATTCCATAACGGGTACCTGCCTGAACCAGGTGTGATTGTGTATCCATCCACAGGGGGGCGCTATCAGAGGGAGCCCTCTATAACTTTAACAAGAAGGGCGTGGTGGTGGTACCTGGTCAGAATGTCACAGCCGACCGAGCGCTGGAGCTGGCCATAGAGGCTGGAGCGGAGGACGTCCAAGAGACGGAGGACGAGGAGGACGAAGCGCCCCTCCTGCGGGTATAGCAAAAACAAATGAACCATTGTTTATCACACAAAGTACAAATACTTACTCTACTTGAGATTTTCCATCTGTACTCACTGACGGTGTTTTTTTTTTGGGTTTTTTTCTAGTTCATTTGTGACAATGCGGATCTGCGGAAGGTGCGGGCGTCCCTGGAGGAGCTGGGGATGAAGGTGATGTCATCAGACTCCGAGTTTGTTCCTCGCGACTTGTTGCCTCTGGACCAGGAGCAGCTGGAGGCGGCCTCCGCGCTCATCGAAGCCCTTAGTGACTGTCCGGACGTGGTTCGCATCTGGGACAATGTCCAGGCTCTGAGCTGAGAGGGTTTCATGAGACTCTGTGGACACTTTTGATGCTTTATTGTAAATAATAAGAACTGGTGCAAATTGTGGGCTTCTGTGTGTGGTATTTTGTTGTATTAATTAAAACAACTACAATAATGATTTCAAGTGGAAGACGCTTGACAATGCAGCAATAAAGGTGAAGGTCAAAACTGAAGGACAAATGTCATCACAGATCATTTCACCCTCGCAGCATTATTACAGCGGCAACAATGCAGTCAATAAGATAACACATTAGTGGTATGGCATGCAACATGTCGAACACTTTCGGGACGCTATGGAGGATATTTTCTGACTGCTCAATGAAACTTTAAAATACGCAAGACATAGAAAACTAGTTTGTAAATTATACAATAGTTGAATACCAAATAGCTGTCGAGAACCCCCTGAAATGTTCTTCTTGACCCCAATTTTTTTTTAGAGATAAAAAAAAAATCCGCTTTTTTGAGGTAGGATTTTCTTGACATATCATGTAATCGCTTAAACCTTTTTAGCCATTAGAGCAGAACAAAAGTGAGCTATATGACATGGATATGTTGGAAGATATCACTCAAACCCAAGCAAACCATGATGCTCATCTTTTCAGAAGAAGATATTAAAGGTTTTTGTTTTTATTACAGAGCTAAGTTTGCTCTTGACTAGTTAGCATAGCAGCTAAGACAGCTAGCATAGCAGCTAAGACAGATAGCATGGCAGCTAAGACAGATAGCATGGCAGCTAATAGAGATAGCATGTAGGCTACTGAACAAAAATCCCGTTACTGATATTACAGTGATAATAAAATTAAATTAGATTGTAATAAAATGTTACTAATATTAAAATACTTATTAAGCAATATTTTTTAAGCTTATATTTTCCAGATTCCAGGTACTACGCCAAAAAGAACAAACGCTATGATACGACAAATAAGAAAAAAAAAATTGGGGGTAGAAAACAACAAAATCATCTAAAATAAATAGCTAGGTTTTTCAAAAATATCAGTGTCCAAATTGTCCATTCATGGTTAATTCTGGATTGACCCTTAAATATGTAGCAACAACTACGTCGAGGATCCATAGAACGCAATGTAATATGTCAACAGGGGAAGTCCGTTGTGACAGCCCTCCAGCTTCATTTCTGTGTTTACCAATGACAGTCATTGATTTTCCCCTCACTTTCATGGGGGCCACAACGTGGCATCGATCGGTTTTCCAGCGTTGGCGAAGACATGCGAGCTGCGGGCCACAGAGTCGTCACAGGCCGTGTCATAGAGGAGGGTCCGACACTGACATTTGCATCCGTTGTCACAACTCCAGAGCCATGAATGGGAAGGGGGACTATTCTTGATCGCATGCATGGATTCTTGACTTTTGGAGTTCCGCAGATTCAAATCAGGTATGTTTGATCCTTGACCTTTTCATGTCAAATTGCGGATGGGAAGAATTACTCATCTTCCCGTAGATGTCCGACTTGGACCCGTCGAAGTGCGGGGGACCAGCCGGCAGGATCCCCGAATGCCGATCTCCCCCAGTCCCCAGGATGGAGCTTCTCAGCCCCTCAAAGGTGAAGGATCGCTCTCAGAACGTCACAGAGAAGGTCACCCAGGTATGATTGAGGGGTCAATAGTTCGTGAAGGTTCAGGTTTTTAAAGTGTATTTTATATAAGTCATACGCTGGTGATTGCCGTTAAATGGACTGCGAGTGGAAAAATCAGTAGTTTGTTCGGTGGCTATGTTTTGCTTCCGGGTGACAAACAAGAGTTTCATTGAGCCGCAGTTTAATTGAGTTGCTGCCCAGGGGCTCGGCATTCTGCATCACTGCCTCTCTGGGACGCTGGCTGCTACCGGAGCTCCGAGACATCCAAAAGCTCGAACCCTCCTATTTGAAATTAAGCTTCAAATGAGACTAAAGAGAAGATTTCCACGCCAAGAGTTTTTAGCTCCAGGATGTTCTTCTTAGCCTAGCTGGATATAATTTGAAGAACTTGTTTTTTTTCCTTCACTGAGAGAAGCACCGGCTTTCAGGATGCACCATCATGGACAAGACAGAACCCAGTCTCTAAAGGTTTCTATTTCGTGAGCTCTCATAGTTGGATGGAGGTAACTGGACTTGGTAGACTTCAAAGAGTCAAGAGCCAAATTACCTCCATTGGACTTTTGTGATTCTTTGGATTGTGTTTGGTCATTCTTCTTCTTGCCATTGAAGTTTCACATTTAATCCAAACCCTTTGAGCCTTGATTTGATATCCTTGGTATCCGATTTAAGAACCCTTGTACAAGTACACTCTTGTCTTTTGGACATTCCTGATCTCGTTATTGCTCCATTTTTTTCCGCTTCAGGTTCTTTCCCTGGAGTCCGACGTACTGCCGGAACATAAACTCCAAGTCCCAGAGACAACGCGGTGGATCTTGCTCCACTACAGTCCCTTCAAGGCCTTCTGGGACTGGATCATTCTCCTGCTGGTGCTCTACACGGCGGTGTTCACTCCGTACTCAGCAACGTTCCTCTTGGACGAGCACGGCGACGCGCGGCAGAGGATCTGCGGCTACATGTGCGACCCGCTCAATGTGGCCGACCTGATGGTGGACGTCCTGTTCATCGTGGACATCGTCATCAACCTGCGCACCACTTACGTGGACCACAACGACGAGGTGGTGACGCAGCCCGGTCGGATCGCCAAGCACTATATCAAAGGGTGGTTCCCTATTGATCTGTTTGCCGCGATCCCCTTTGACCTTCTGATTTTTAGGTCTGGCTCTGACGAGGTAAGACCATCACGGGTTCCCGATTCATTTCACCGCGTTGGTCATTTGTATCCGTTGAAATGTCGATTCTTATCAGTACAGTAGGCCTACGCCCGATTTGATGTTCCTTCTGCTGTCCCCTCAAACATCTCTTCCATACTCCCACAGATGGCGACCTTAACAAGCCTGTTCAAAACAGCTCGCTTGCTGCGGTTGGTCCGCGTGGCGAGAAAACTGGACCGTTACTCCGAGTACGGGGCCGCCGTTCTCTTCCTGCTCATGTGCACTTTTGTGCTCATCGCCCACTGGCTCGCCTGCATCTGGTACGCCATCGGCTTCGTGGAGAGGCCCTACACGGAGACTGGTTGGCTCGACAACCTGGCCGAGCAACTGGGCAAGACGTACAGCGACAACGACTCCAGCTCCGGTCCGTCTGTCAAAGACAAATACGTGACCGCTCTGTACTTCACCTTGAGCAGTCTGACCAGCGTCGGCTTCGGGAATGTTTCTCCCAACACGAACTCGGAGAAGATCTTCTCCATCTGTGTCATGGTCATTGGCTGTGAGTAAATCAATTCTTTTAGCGGAGTGACTTCCCAACCACAGTTCTAATTTCACATAATTGATCTGTCACAAGATATGACATCAAATTCAAACGAACCAGGACATTTATTGGTCAACTGGTATGTGCCTTGGCTCAATTCAAGTCGGGATTACAAAAGCCTGACTCCAAAAAGCATGTTGTGTTTCTCTCTTCCTTCCCTGCCAGCTCTTATGTATGCCAGCATATTCGGGAACGTGTCGGCCATAATCCAACGGCTGTACTCCGGCACGACTCGCTACCACACCCAGATGCTACGTGTCAAAGAGTTCATCCGCTTCCACCAAATCCCCGTCAGCCTGCGCCAGCGACTGGAGGAATACTTCCAGCACGCGTGGTCCTACACAAATGGCATCGACATGAACGGCGTAAATAAGTCTGCTTCCGGAAATTAAGCCTGCGGTCCGATGAGCCGAAGGGGGTGCGGAAGTCTACCTCACAGTTGTCTTCTCCTACCGCAGGTGTTGAAGGGCTTCCCGGAGTCGCTGCAAGCAGACATTTGTTTGCACCTGAACCGAACTCTGCTCCAGACGTGCAAGGCTTTCCGCGGCGGGAGCCAGGCCTGCCTGCGAGCCTTGACTATGAGGTTCAAGACAGTCCACGCGCCTCCGGGCGACACCCTCATCCACTACGGCGACATCCTTGACTCGCTCGTCTTCATTTCGCGGGGTTCCATCCAAGTCATCAGGGATGACGCGGTGGTTGCCATCCTAGGTAAAGTGTGCCCACCCGCGTCTTAGAACCGTGGTAATTCCGAACTCGTTCCTGCCTCAATGAGGTGCGATGATGCATGTGGGATCTCTTATAGAGAAGGATGACATCTTTGGTGAGCCGATCCACCTTTATGATGAGCCTGGGAAGTCCAATTCGGATGTGCTCACAATCACTTATTGTGACCTGCACCGGATTCGGAGAGACGACCTGCTGGAGGTTCTGGATATGTACCCCGGCTTTGCAGACAACTTCTGGAGGAACCTGGACTTGACGTTCGACCTCAGAGATGTAGGTTTGGAAATATTGCACCGCATCTGTGACACTTTTGGATTTTTTTAAAGATAACTACAAGATCGAGTTCGACTGTCTTATCAGGCAGATCAAGCGGTGGCAATGTTAACTGACGATTCAGGGGACGACAGCGATTACCGCCACAGGTCAAGACACAAAATCCACTCTCTGGACTGCAGAATCAGACCAGGTGAGGCGTCTGGATTTACTGCTTTCAATTCAACCATCAAGTCTTCATATTTCATTGTCCTAAAACAGACGGAATGGATCATGAGGATTCCTACCCTCCCCAGTCCTGCCGGCATCGCTGCTCCCCACCCCAAGCCCACTGGGAAGATGGCTGTAGCTGCGGTTCCCCGTGTTCCCAGTCCAGTGAGGACTCGACGAAACCTCTCGCTCAAGGCACCAAAGTCGAGTTTTACCCTTCCGAAGAAGGCAGACGGGAGTACGCCCCCTCTGAGGTGCAGCCGCTACCCCCGAGTGACGCTTCGACGGAAAGGAAAGCAGCATTGGACCGGACTCGTCAAGGTACAACAGTTTTCTCCACGCAAGTCCCAAGTCCAAAAATTGGCAATGTGACTTGAGTCCCCCATATCGACCAATAATTGCTCAAAGAGGCCTAAAGCACCACCAAGTCACATGGAAGGACTATCCGTTGTTTTATTTCCATTTTCCGCAGCTTCTTCTTTAAATGTGCCGGGAATGTTGCACTACTGGACAGATCGACGATCTCAACAGTTCTCTAGTCGGGCCCGGCGGTCATCTTCGGTCCGCAACTCCTACCATCCGCCGCCCTTCGTTGAAGAGCGGCCCACCGAGCTTGAATCTCGACTAGAAGTTTTGCATTCGCAGCTGAACAGGTCCGTTTAAACCCGGAGGCAAGAAAGTTGTACTTAACTTAATCTGCCTGTGGAAACGAACACATTTCGATGTCTGCTTTGGACACCCCTGATATCTTTCCCTTGCCCAGATTGGAGACCCGCATGACGGCCGACATCAACGTCATCCTCCAGCTTCTGCAGCGGCAGATTGCTCCCGTCCCTCCGGCTTACAGCGCCGTGTCGTCTCGGACCCTCTCGACTGACTCGACGGGCCTGTACGGCAGCGGCGCGCCCGTGCTGCATGCAATGTACCCCATTGCACCCTTGCAAATGGACAGCCCGGCACCCACTCCGGTATAGTTGACCGTCACCATTCAACTCAACACTTGAAGTACAGATACTTGTGTACATTTCAAATAAAAACTGTGGTAAAAGTATTCATCTTTTTTTTTCATCTGTGTTACTCTAGAGTTCTACCCAGTCAGAAATGAAATTCTTAGAGAAGTCCCAAGAGTCGGCGTCCGGCGGCGTCCCCGAAAGGGAAACTCATCCGAGTTCAACCGCGGAACGGCCGCATCCCGTGAACCCGGGGACGTGCGCCTCTCAGCGTTACCCCTCGCTGCCGGACAACCTGGACATGACCTCAGGACAGTCTGAGATCCAGAAACATCTCTCAGACCCAGTACTTCCTGCCATCTAATCGGGAGCAACCGGGTCGGTAAAGGCATTCAGTGTGACTTTCGAAATTGGATGGCCACATTCTCGGTTAGTCCCGAAAGTGGAATAGCAGAGTTAATGGACACGAGTCTTAAGACTTGACTCGAGTAAGACTCAAGTCAACCAATTTTACACTTGAGATATGCTGAGTGGAAACTTATGGAAGACCCAAGTACATTAAACGTTTAAAAATGTGAATAGAGAAACTGTTCTCAATTGCCTTAACTGGTTTAACCTAGAATACATAAATAAAAAATCTTGTATTGTATTATGCGGTCTCAACTTTCAGCAAATGGGGTTCGGGTTTCTACCCTCGGATTGTCTCTAGTGCAGCTTTGACCCTGAGGCTTTCCGGACAACCATATTGGATAAAGATCCAGTCAAGCCGAGTGGAGGTCCACTAGACTTTATTGATCTCTCTCCATGCAGTATGTGGTTCTATAAGACCCGCGGCAGCAGCTCCATGACCCAGATTTTATCCTAGTGCTCATCCATCCTATATTTTATCAAATGAAAGGACAGGCCATCAAGCATTTGAAGCGAGTCTTTACAATTTTTGCAAAGCAGATCGTTCCCTTGCTCATTGCCGGCCAACTGACATTGAAGCGGCGTTGGAAATGGCAAGAACGTTTTTCTGTCCCAAACGACAGTTCAGCGGCTTATTTGCCATCGCGTGACGTTTCTCAAAACGGGATCTGTTCTGAACCAACCATGCAACGGAAGACCTGCTATCATCACCACTGAGGAAAACGAACGTTTCGACTGTGACTGCGGTTTTATAAGTCCCAGACAACCGCCAGAGCTTCCCTGCCACTTGTAATCCGTAGATTCCGCAGACAACAAACCTCTAGTGACGCCGGAATTGATACCCTTCTGGGGTCATCCAGGGGTCACAGATTTTGGTATGCATATGTGGTCGGTAGAGACAAAAAAAAAGAACACCAAACTTCTAGAGCAGGCAGTCTCGGCAAGCCAGGGTAAGTCTATCCAGAGGGTTGCACTTGAACCCAGTATCGACCAAAACTCGATTCAGTGGATTCCTTAAAGCGGACGTTTGTGATGTTCAACAACCTAAAGCATACATTTTGGATAGACTTTCTTTCCCCTGGCTTTGCGCAAATGCCTGCGCTAGGAGTTTAGTGTTTTCATCAGTAGCGAGAGTAGCAGGCCTCGTGTTGCGCGGTTTTTCAAGAACAGATTTTGAAAAGCTTGCGATGTATAGCATAAATCAGGGGTGGCCAAGTCTGGTCCTCGAGAGCCCCTATCCATGTTTCTCTCCACCAACACGCCTGATTCGTGATCAGAATTGTTATCAGGCTTTTGCAAAGCTTGCTGATGAGTTGATCATCGGACCCAGCTGGGTTGGAGGAGGGAGACACGGAAACCGAGGACCGGACTTTGGCACCTCTGGCATAATTTGTAGTGTGGCAGCCATGAAGCTTCTCAAACTGTTTTAACTTCAGTCAGGGACAGAAAAACAAAAGTATGACGTGCTATCAAAAACTGCAAAGCCTAAGCTGTCTAGTACTTAAGTCCGTCTGTCCAAATAAGACTAAAAATAAATAAAATTTTAAAAAGCGCATACTCGTAGTGACTTTTGGAAGACCCTGTAAACGACATCAACCAGCACTGCTTTGTGTGAACTTTGACCTGGCCGCACACAAGAGACTGAAAATCTCATTGACTTGAGTGGAAAATCTTCCAAATAAGATTGAAATGAAGCGAGCCGTGTCATTGTAAACACATGAGGCGCGTTGGTTTGGTTGTCATCACGCGCCTCAGCTCTCCTGCTCTTTTCCATAAATACGTGCTGCGCCTGGCAAAACCAACCGGGAATTTGCAAGTTGTTGTTATATGGAAGGTATGAGACCCATGAGCAGTAGTTAGTAGCCTCAACAGTGAGCGCAACTGGTTGCTGGATTTGTTCTTTTGCGGCGCAGCGGCTTTGAGGATGGCCAACAATTCTTCTGGCCGTCCAGGTTACGGGGAAGTACACATTTTGGAGTACTGCGTCGGCATGGAGGCCGGGGTGTATATCTGGGGGGTTTCTTCGTTGATTTGCAGTGCGGTGGGCCTTCCCGCAAGTTTTGCCATCCTGTGGGAGATTTTCAAGGCCTACAGAACCGGAGCCGCTTTAACGTCCTTCAACCTGTTCGTGTTGAACATTTCATCCATGGACATCATCTTTTTACTCTTTCTGCCGATTTCCATCATGAATCAGCTCAAATTTAATATCTTGCGGGTGAAAGCCTTCTCCAACATGGCGTACGCCTTGAACATATGCGGCCGACCCCTCCTGATGGCGTGCATCTGCCTGGATTTCTACGTGGCTGTGATTCACCCCATTCGCTACCGCAGGATGAAGAATCTGACTCCCAGGGCGGTGGGGGTGGGCATAGTCTGGATTGTGACTTTGACCACGGGCGGGCTATACTTTTGCTTCCACGCGTTGTACTTCACCTGGTTTTCCACGTTGTTCTTCATCGCCGCCATGGCGATCATCGGCATCTGCGACGCATTCATCCTGCTCGCGTTGATCGCGCCCGGCAGGAACAGAAAAGGTGTCCACCCGCAAAAGCAGAGAGCCATTCACATACTCACCAACAGCCTGGTGATGTCGGTCATCTCCTACATTCCTCCCGTGGTTCTCTTCCTATTCGGCCCCCAGATATGGAATAAGCGCGTCTTTATCTGCGCCGTCGGAATTCCCGCCACTTTGACTTCCACGTTGGGCTCTGCAGTCATGCCCATGCTCCATTTATTTAATCTTGGGAAGTTCAACTGTTTCAGGGCAAGAGGCTCTAAGTAAGTGTAATCAAAGATGTTACATATAAGCAAAAAGAGTGAGAGATAGCTCAAGAGACGATAATAGAGTAAGCTAAAGCTAGCTAGCTAGCTAGCAAGCAAGCAAGAGATTTATATTGACAAGAGATAGCGATGGATAAAAAAAAAAAAAAGAGAGTTAGTGGCAGAGATAGAAAGTGAATGCTTGATAGAGAAATAGCGATAAACAGAGAGAAAACAATATAGATAGACTGATAGAGACAAAGTGATCGACTGAGGTCAACGGAGCTGGATGTCGATTTAGATGGCTATAGATAGCGTAGTGAAGATAGCTGTACACATGTAGAGTATTCATATTTATCTATCTATCAATCAATATATATGTGTGTGTGTATATATAGCGAGATAGAGATCAATATCGCTACCTAGCTAAAAGATATATTGATGTAGAATCTCAATAGCTTGAATGTCACTGACTGTTTGACCTCTAAGCAAAGATAATAAACTGCACAAGTTACTTTGTCTTGAAAAATTTTTCCTCTTAAAGATTTTCTATATTTTTATATTCTATATTATTTTTTTATGCATTAAAATACGAACACACTTTAGGAGGGTACTGAGCCCCAAACATGACACGGAGTGTAAAAATGTAAACGTGGCCTTAAGTACGTCATATTACGCATAACATGCACACGAAATACTAATTTTTGACTATGAAGTAAGTTGGGTGATCAAATGGAGCGCATCTTCACCAGAACCGATACGGTAGATGACATAAGTCAGGTTTCCATCCAATTGTTTTGAAATTTTTAAGCGAATTTACTGTAAATGCGCAAAACGGACATGCAACTTATGCCGGTTTCCCTCTGTTGTTCTTTTGTGAATATTGAAAAGGGACTCCGCCGCTGTAGGTGGCGGTATACACCATTGAGATGTGATCCACCAGTAATTTAAAAGAAGAAAAAGACGACCAGGAAGCGATAACGTATGAGTTTGCTTTTGTAATTCTTGATCAACCGTAGCGTTTCTATGCTGTTTTCCATCTAAAATAGCATTAATATTCGCTTATTTACTTAATTCCAAAAATATTTCTGTTTTGTCGTCCTCCCCCCCCCCAAACATACCTTACTCTATCGTCTGACATTGCTTTGGGACTACAAACGTACTTGAGACGTAATATCCGGTCAAACTAGCGACGTGTATCCGGTGTTGCCAGCGGCTATTAGCAAAACCTGTTTCCATCGGCAAAATTCTAATTTTATTTTCCCCCCCGATTATTTTTAGCCAATTTTGGGCACTTTTTCTAATTTCTAGCGTTAAAGTCAGTTTTATTTTCGCAATTCTTGAAAGTTCGAATACAAATGGGAGGATGGAAACCCAACTATTATTGTGTATTGCAGTTTCTAGTGAAAGTGTGATTCATTTGCTTACCCAGACGTCCACATGGGAATTGTTTTTTTAAACACACAAATGAGTATTTTGTGCACGTTTTATCTTTATCTGAGACGACAAATGAGCATTTTTAGTGCACATTATATCTACATTCGTTCGTCCCTTTTCATAGATGTGACATTCCGTGTTTGCGCTTATCTAACAAGGATCACATTACAAATGTAAATCAGTCACCTATGCAGGTGTGTATTTACATAGCCTCAGTGGCCACACATTAGGTACACTTGCACAATCTCATTAGATCTGCATTGTGAAAAATACAAATCGATGTTATATTCTAAGCTTGAGTAGTTAGAAAAATTAAAACAATTCTGTAGTTCCACATATAAACACTAGAGGTCAGCAACAGTTGCTTGTGTTGACTGTACAGGGTTTGTTTACTTCTGGGCAAAAGGGTTCAAAGTCCGACATACAGAAATGATGAAAATATAAAAGTCAAATTTTTTTTTAATTCGTTCAACACACAAAAGATGCAAACAAATCCATGTACAACTGACCATTTTCTTCATAAAATATTGTGTGTGCTTACAGATTTTCTCCACAGACTGATCACAAAATATTCACAATATTACATACAATATTTACATTATGGGCAGATTCTTCTACACAAATTGAAAGACATTATTAAAAATTAAAAATAAATCTAGATTTGTTTTGATGTCAAATTTACTTATTTTGGGCTATACTTTTATTTTAAATACACAAAGAAAACACAAAAAATAAAATAAAATAGCTTTTATGTGCCGTCATCACATATGAATGTTAGTACAGTATAACAATATAAATTCTTTCACAACCAAATAAACAACGTTTAAAAACAGCTTAATTGTCACTGTGTGATGCTGCCGGTGGAATTACACAGAAGACGTATTTTAGCACGTATGGACGCGGGGCCTCGTCAAGATGGCCGCCGAGGTCAGACAAAGTCTCCATTGAGTGCCTTTGACCTCCCTCTGGCCAGCGAGGGCAGAAAGGCCGTCGATGATTAACTGGGGTGCCATTGTGTGTGTGTGTGTTTTGTCGTGTCGCTGGCAGGAATTTGAGCGACGCGTGCGGCTTCAGTGTCAACAAGCACAAAAGAACGTCACCCTAAAATGGTATTCTTATATAGTTAGAAGCATTTAAAGACCCTGTAGAGATTTTTGCAGTCTGGCAACATTTCTGAAGAGTTAACGAAGAAGCTGCGGACGCTCGCCGCCGTCCACGTGGTGCAACGGGTCATCTTTGATCCGCGGTCGGTTCGGATCACGCCCGAACTAAAGTCGATACCATTCCGACATGTCAAGGAGGCTGAAACATACTCAACGTTAACAGGCTAAGCCTAACTTCAAAATAAAGTTGAGCGAACAGTAATACATTGACAGCGAAGCAAATGGCCTTAGTACACTTTTACTTTGAAGTTCGCCCACATGGCGGCGTGATGGCAAGCTCGACTTCCCTTTTTGACATTTATCGTCGCTGGTTGACGTAGTTGCGACCAACATCAACACAACGCAATCCCGAACTCACGTCCAATCGCTAATTTAGGACGCTAAGAAACCGCCAATTGGTGACGCCGTCATTGCACTATACGGCGGAAGCGTCCGTCGTAAGTGGCTAGCGGCTAGCTGCTAGCATGAGCAATGAGCGTCTGGCTGCCGGCTGATAAGTTTACTTACGTACTTTTTCAATATTCTGGACCATGTTTAAAGGAAGGAAAGTGCCTTAAATTGCACGTTGAGGTATTTTCATTATTTAAAAAAGAAGAAGAAGATAAATAGAACTGTGTCTTAATTTATTTTATAAAACACGATTGCCCATTAAAAAAAAGAAAAACATTCAACTCAAAATGTCTGTTTCGATTTAAGCCATTGATACCTTATTATATATAAGAATGTTCAGATTTTTTAATTTATTTGTTTTAATGGGAAAAGGCGTTTTACAAAATAAATGAAGACACTAAGTCCTACATGGCTATATTACTCATTTTGAATTATTATTATTTTTAATTTAATGGAAAAAGCGCTTTAGACACTAAATGAAGACAAAGTACTATTTCTCTTCTTTTTTTTTTTTTTGCTGATCCAAAAACGATCCGATCCTAAACCGTGCCGTTTGTGATCCGTTGCACCACTAACATACAGAGCCTCTTTCTTTCGGGGAGCGCGCGGCGTGCAGGCCAGATGGGCGCCACAGGGACCCCTCTGACCATCACAAAACGTCCCGGCAGGTTTTTGAAGATGGCGTGCAGAATACTAATCATGTGCGGAGAATACAAAGTCAAACAGTTTGATCATGATTGAAAAAAAAGCAGACCCCCCCCCCCCCACACACACACACAATTCCACAATTTCCGATTTTAAAATCGTACACGTCGTGAAAACTGTCATCAAAAACAGTTGGGGGTCCGAATGGTACCGTCTCTGGCTGCCAGGAAAAACCTTAAAAAAAAACATTCAATGGTCCGAATGAAAGCATCCTCAGTTGTTTTTTCAGGACCGTGAATTATTCACAGCTGAGTAAACTTCCGGAAAGGTTAGATTGTTGAGAGGAATATAAACGTCACCAGGAACAGCGGATGAGTCACGATGCGTCACGATGCGTCACGATGCGTCACGATGCGTCATCATTATCTAAATTGGCTGGACCGGCTTACGCAATCCCCAAAACACGCCCGGCTGCATAAATATCGTCATTCACGTCCGTCACGAGCTGCCGCCTCCCAAACCGTCCTCACGGTTCATGTGTGTCCACTCCAGGTGTCCGCCAGTCCCAGATATTCCGGATTCTCCGCCGTGGGGGTGACAAATCCGTTGACTTGTCTCGCTGCGTCCCGTTCCGGTTGGGCCGGGCCGTCCGTGGCCGCCGTTGCCCCGGCAACAGCTTTGGCTTTGGCCACGAGGTCCAGGTAGTAGGGGTTGTCGAAGGCGGGTGAGGTGGAGGGGACCAAGTACCTGGGGTTTTCCACGCTGTGGCCTGAAGTCAAGTCGTTGGGGAGGCGGCGCGGCACTTTGGAGAGTTTGCGAGGGAGGGTGTTGGGTCGCTCCGGCCTGGGCTCGGGGACTTCCTGGTTGACGTACTCTGAGTAAAACATTTGCCGGATTTTACTACCAGTAGATGTCGTGCCGCAATTAACACAGCAAGATCGGGCTGATAGATCGGAAAACTACCACTAGGCGGCATTAGATTTCATGTTAGGGATTGTTTTTCTGAATATAAAAAATAAAATAAAAATGTTTCTTTCGTTTTTCAGATTTCCCCCCCGTTTTTCCGAGTGATATTTCCTCGTTTTTTTTTTAAATAATTTGTTCCCGTGTTTTTTTAATTTATTTTTTATGACAGAAAAACATATTTAGTAAAACTGAAAAGAAAATATTCAGAAAAAGTGGGATTTTATTTTTAATGAATGTTTTAAATTTATTTTTATATTATTATTAGTAGTAGTTTTTTTATTTTCCTGTTTTTCTGATTTTATTTTTCTGTTTTTCTGAGTAATTTTTTCCCGTGTTTTTCAGATTTTTTTTTTTATGACAAATGAAAAATATTCAGTAAAACAGAAAAAATATTCAGAAAAACAGAAAAAAAAATACACAAAAAACAAAACTCATAGATTGATGGAAGGAATATATGCTATACAGTTAAAATGAGTGTAAAAGTTTGGGTCAGATTTGTCTTGAGGTCTTTTTTTTTGCCACTAGACGGCATTAGATTTTATGTTGGAGATTAGGGGACAGGAACTATGGAAGCGGAAAAAAAAACTCTAACTATTTTTTTGGGGGGGGGGAGCTTTGTTTTTGTGTGATTTTTTTCTGATTTTTTAATTTAAAAAAATTCTGTTATAAAAAAAATACATATTCAGAAAAAGGGGGAATTTTTTTAAAATTATTAGTTTATTTATTTATTTTCTGTTTTTCTGAGTAATTTGTTTTAAATGACAGAACAGAAAAAAATATTCAGAAAAACAGAAAATAAAAAAAATTACACAAAAAACAAAGCTCCCCCCCAAAAATAGTCCGAAAAACGGGAGGTTGCCATTTATAGAAACATTTTTCAAAAACCAGGCAAGGGACAAAGCTCAATTCAAACAGAAAGTGTGGCCCACCTGGCAAGACGTGGTTGTGATTATAGACGTGACTTCTCCTGGGCAGCGAGTGATGAAGTTGAGTCAGATGGAGGAACCCGTTGGGCCCGTCCGTCTCCAGCTCGCCCTGGCTCCCGTAGGTGGGATCTTTGCAGTAGCGCCCGGGGCTGGCCGGAGGCAGCGAGGGGTCATCCGGGGCCCCGTCCAGGAAGACCGAGTCGGACTGGCCGCCGGTAGAGGGCCTGCGCGCCAGCGTGGGGTACATAGGGGTCCACATGCCGTTGGAGGCGCTGGCTCCTGCTGGTAGGGTGGGGTACTGGGTGCTGAGGGAGTACATACTGCGGGGGCCTGCCACGGACGGGGGGGGCTCCGCGTCCAAGCCCTGATCTCTGCTCTGGACATCATCAGACACAAAAGAGAGTCAGCAAAGTGAGGGACTTCATGTTGAGGTCATTTTTCTGCCACTAGGTGGCATTGGCTTTTCATGTTGGACATTGGCGAGAACACTGACCCTGTACGACTGATGCCGCGACGGCCCGTTTGACGGCGCCCCGTCTCCCTGCGTCCTGGGATAGAGGTTGGGTTGAGGTACGAGGTACTTCTCGGCATCCAGCAACTCCCTCATGTTGTTCCCGTCCTCCTCCAGGAGCATCCGGAAGAACTGGCTGTCCACCGGGCTGGACATGCTCACCTGCTCGTCGTTCTGCAAGCAAAACAAGACACAGGATGGAAGTCGTACATCGGGTAGATCTTTCCGATCGAGTCCAAACCTGAATGACGACATAGCGAGGCGGGTCCCTGGCCATGGCGGAGAAATCGTTGACCAGATCTTTGAATCTGGGTCGGCTGTCGGGGTCGATCATCCAACCTTCCGGTGGGAAAGACAATCGAGATGATTCCTTGGAACGCGTCGCAACGGGACACTTGCAAGACTTTGGGAAGTTAGGTACGAACATTTGACCATGATCATGTAGACGTCGATGGTGCAAATGAGAGGTTGAGGGAGGCGCTCGCCGCCTTCCAGAACGTCCGGGATATCCCTGGCCGGGATCATGTCGTAGGGTTTGGCGCCGAACGTCATCAGTTCCCACACGGTCACTCCTGACAGGGAAAAACAATTGTTCGGTCCGAGTAAGCGGAAAAATTCACATTGAGAAGGAGGATTTGGGATTCTACGGCTATGCTACATGTGCCGACGCTAGTGCTGGGGAAAAAACAAAAATGATCGAATCGATTTTCCGATTCGTAAAATCATAAATCAATCTAGAGGTGCAAAAATTAATCGAATAATTTATGCTTGATTGTCATTAGAGCTGTCAATTTTATTTCATTTATTTTAATTGTATTTATTTATTTATTTGAGCTGTCAAAATGAATTGATTAATCGACAAGTAATCGATGATGAAAACTAATTATTGATTAATGTGATTGATTAGTTGTCAAATAATCGTTGCGCCTCACCTAATCATATATTTTTTTATTGATGTAGACCGATTATCAAAATAAATAGTGATTATTGATTAGTAGTTGATTATTTATTGCTCCGCTAATCATTTTTTTCTTAATATAGCCCAAATAATCCATTGTCAAAAATAATGATCGATTAACGTGATTTTTCGATTAGTTGTCAATTATTCATCATATATTTTTCAATTAGTCGATTGGATAATCGATAGATTAATTGTTTCTAAAAATATAACATAAAAAATAAAATACAAAAATCTGAATTCAAAATTAAAGTGAATCTGATCAGTCAATTAGTCGATTGGATAATCGATAGATTAATCGATAAAAAAAAAAAAAAATCTATAAAAATGTCAGTATTTCTCCCCGCGTAGACTAACACTCACCATAACTCCAAACGTCACTTTGATGCGTGAACTTCCTGTGCAGGATCGACTCAAGTGCCATCCATTTAATCGGAACCTAACATTACCGAAACATCAGTAAATCATTTCAAAGAAAAACGGCAATCACAGAGATGCAACCTTACCTTCCCTCCATCGGCGTGATATTCCGTCTCGTCGATATCCAGCAAGCGCGCCAGGCCGAAGTCCGTGATTTTCACGTGGTTCGGATTCCTGACCAGAACGTTGCGGGCTGCCAAATCCCTGTGGACGAGGCGCACCTCCTCCAGATAGTTCATCCCCTACATCCATCCACAGCGGTCCAAATTCACACATTGAAAACCATGCGGCATGAAAACGGTCGATATCTGCGAGCGACTTCATCCACACCTTGGCGATCTGGACACACCAGTTGAGGAGGAACTGCGAGCCGATGCGATCCTTGTTCTCCCGGACGTAGTCGAGGAGGCATCCGTACGGCATGAGCTGAGTGACCAGCTGCACCGTGGAGGTCAGGCAGATCCCCAGCAGGCGACACACGTAGGGACTGGCCACGCCTGCCATCACGTACGCTTCCTGGGAAGCACACGCAGTCATTTTCGCAGATCTTTATCAGAAACGAATCCCTGCAAGACTCACATCGAGGATCTCTTTATTGGCCTTAGGTGAGGTGTTCTCGCGTAAAACCTTGATGGCCACCGGTATCTTCACGTTTTCCCCTTCAGGAGTCCACACTCCCTGCAAACCAAAATCGTTATTTCGTGACGGTTTATGATGACGTGGTCGCTGACGTAAACTCGCAAACCTTGTAAACGGTCCCAAAAGCTCCAGCGCCAAGCACTCGGAGCTTTTTCAACTCCGTTTCCTTCAGGATGCGCATCTGAGCCTGATTGGGCGAGGCCCCGCTGGGTGTCAAAGGTTCCACCAGCTGCCGAGGAAAAAATCGTTCGTTACACACTTCCGGATAGCGTTGGGCCGCCGTGGTGCCCACCTCGTGTTCCTGCAGGATCCTCCTCAGGGTCTCCTTCTTTTTCAGCTTCTTCTGTCGCTTAAGGTAGAAGACGAGCAGGGCCAGGAGGATGAAGAAGAGCACCACGCCGCCCACGGCGGCTGCGATAGTCGTGCCCGGGCTGCATCAAGAAGGGGAAAAAAAAAATATAGGATTAGAGGTGCAACGATTAATCGACGATCACAATCGATAATTATTTTTGATCATTGACTAATTGGTCTACATTGAGAAAAATTATTCTGAATCATAACAATTATTGGCAACTCATCGGTAATCACAATATCCAATTATTGTTGATAATCAATTTATCGGTTACAGGTGCGATGAATACTTGACAACTAATTCATAATCACAATGACTAATTATTATGATAATCAGTCTACATCAAGAAAAACAATGACGATGAGGTGAGGTGCAACGATTAATTGACAACTAATCAACCACATTAAGCAATAATTAGTTTTGATAATCGATTAATCGGTCTACATCGAGAAAAAAAGATGTGATTGGGTGCAACATTAAGTTCGACAACTAATTAATAATCTCATTACTCGATAATTATTTTTGATAATCGATTAATCGATCATGAAAAAAAACCACGATCATTTACACAATACGACAAAGACAAAGAGTGGCAGCCATTTTATAAAGACAGCAAGAAATAGACGATAGAATAGTACGAAACGGCCGTCCACTTGGAAGTGATCTTACCCCGTCTTGGGATGGATCGGGCAGCCTCGCTCATCCATCTGAGTGCAGCTGACGGAGAGAAGGAACAAGCGAGCGTCAGTGTGTGAACGAAGCGCGTTTACGGCGCGCGTCCACTCACGACAGCGTGCAGTTGGTGTTGCAGGGCAGACAATGCCCCGTGGCGTTGCTGTACTTCCACACCGTCTGATGGTCCTCCTTCACGCCGCTGGGGCAATGCTCCACGCACGACTCGCCGTCCTGGAAGTTCTGGCACTCGCTGCACCGGTCCGGACCCTGCGCAAGCCGTCTTTATTATCGTACATGTTTACGATATTCCCGATGACATGGCATCTGTTTGCGCGTCTCACCCGGCCGCGACACGTGACGGAGCCGTTGAGAGGTCGACACTCGGCGTGACAGGCCACGCACGAGAATCCGTCGATGAATTCCCGCGCAGGCCTGAAAGACGATGAGCACCGTCAAATCCGAACGCGAGGCTAAAATATATACTCTTTTTCGCGCACCCTTGATGGAGGTCACACTGCTCAACACACTGGGTGCCACGCTGGAAAGTCTTGCAGGACACGCACTGGCCGGGCCCCGGGCCCCAACAGCCGCCCTCGCACAGCGGGTGACAAACACGCCCCTGCGCCTCTGAAAAGAAAGAATAGAAATTGCTGTCGCAGATCGTACCGACGTTGCGGCGCATTTTCGACCAAAAATGTCTCCACACCGCAGACTTGGGGGTCCTGGTTGCGGTTGACGATGTAGTGGGGCCCCTGGGTGGGATGGAGGAGGCGGTCCCAGGGCAACCAGTTGGTGTAGCACAGCTGGGAGTTGTTGTGCAACAGAATCAAACCGCCGCTGATGCTGCGCAGCGAACGCAGCCCGAGTGACTGGATGCGCAGGTTCTGAACGGCCAGGGAAAAAACACCCCTGGCAAAAGAAAAGCGGGGACTCAACGGGCACGCTTAGATTCCACAAAACAATATGGCGGATTTGGCCGAGCGGGACAAGAAGAAGCCTGGCCATTTGTTGACACTCGCTGTGACCTAGTTTGAACGCCTCGTGCTTGTCCTTGTCCTCACTGACTGTTACTTATTGTTCCGGCTGCCGCCTGTTGCCGGTTAACGCAGCTGGCCTGGCTAATGATTAGCCGCTAAAACCAGGAACTCAAACGCAGACTGAGGGAGCAAAAACAACAACAACAAAAAACTGTTTGCCATTCATTGATTGACCTTTCCATTATTTGTGCCCTTATTATTTTGTAATGATTAACCGATCCCTAATCAATTATCAAATGAATAGATCATTATTTTTGATAATCAATAAATCATTTTAAAAAAAAATCTCCAGCTCCTCAACAGTCAATATTCACCAATTTCTGTTGCCCTCCTTGTTCATTTAAAATTAACAATGTTTTTTTAATAAATGGATGGAAATGAAAGCATTTTGATTTGATTCGATTCATCGATTAATCGACAAAATCATTGACAGATTAATCAATGATTAAAATAATTAGCAGTTAGTTGGATCTTTTCTGCCTTTTTCCCTCCATAACGTCATGAGAAAATAGAATTTTAAAAGCGTATGTGTGTTTTTTTTGTATCCTGCCGTATTTTGTTTTTTTTATTTACTATTAACAGGAACTGAAAATTATTTTCTCGTATTTGTAAAATATCTGACTAATTGCACTTTTTTTATTTAATTTTCAATTATTAAAAAATAAATAAATAAATGTAGTATTTATTTCACCTAATTTGGCATTTTCTTTTTGTGTGTGTTGTTTTTTTCATGTCCTTGACATCTCAGAATTGTCATCTATCATTATAACCAATTCTGGAGTGAATTGAATGGAATTGAGATTTTTTTTTTTTTTTTTTTTTACAGTTTTTATGGAAAAATCTGCATTGTTTGCAAGCCTTACTTGTAGAAAGAAAAAAAAATCTTCCTTTGAAAGCAAGCCTTACTTGTAGAGCCTCCTGCCTCGGATCACCTTCAGGTTCTCAAAGACGGACAGGTCGCTCCAGCCTTCTGGCCAGGCATCGATGTACAAATAACCTGGAGAGTTCATCCGCATGATGAGCACATTTGCTCTATTTAAATCATAAAAATATAAAAATAAAATAAAAAGTCCACCGGTTCTCTACCTGTAATCTCCTCCAGGTTCTTGAAGGCCCTCAGCTGCTGCAGGGTCAGGCCCGACGTGTTGGTCGCGGGGTCCCTAAACGACATCCATCAACCAGGAGCGCGTTTGGATTTGGCGGCCATCTTTGGAACGGAACTTACCAAAGGAAGCTCTGAGGGAGGAAGGCCAGGCTTCCGAAAATCTTCTTACAAGCGTTGAACTGTTCCACGTTGGAAGCGGTCACCATGGCGACGGCCTGGTTGTCGGTGGCGCCGAGGTTGTCCATGCCCAGGCCGTAACACACTGTCAATTCCAACCATGGCAAAACATTTATTTTCAAGCGCACCACGCAGAAGTTGCCAAAAGACGCACCTTTGGGACAGTCCCCCTCGCACTTCTCGCATTTCTGCGTCTCGTCCCCGTCCGGGTTGGAGACGATGACTTCCTGGTTGGCTTTGGGGCAAACCAAGGTGCAGGCGACATCCATGGCCAGGTAATTGTCTGAAAGACAAAAGGGACGATTGTTTGGATGATTGCTCTTCGTCCCGTCGGGCAAAGCGACGTCTCACATGGGCACATCTTGACGCAGGTGGCGCCGAAGTTGAACTTTTTGTCCGGGTTGGGTTTGGTCTGGAAGGTGACCGGGTCGTAGATAGTGGGCGGGGGGCAATTGTCCTTGCACACGCCGCTGTCGTTGAAGTGGCGGCACGCCTGCGGGGGAGAGCTGCTGTCACGAGCCAATATTTTTTACAATCTATTATTCAACCCATGAATCGAATAATCGGAAACATTTCTGTTGCGCATTAAAGCGTGTTCAAATATGAACAAGCTCTATATTTTAGAGTTACAACTAATAATTATTTCAGTAATCGATTAATCTTACGATTTATTTTCGATTAATACGATATTTTGCAATAAAGTGTATTAAAATATTTTTTAAATCCGTGAAATCGGAGTATATGAACATTTTGAATGATGGCTCCAAACAATTACTAAAATAGTTGTCAATTATTTTTGTCGATTAATCGATTCATTTGACAGCTCTGTATTTTAGGGCTGCAACGAACGATTATTTCAGTAATTTATTAATCTGTTGTAGGGATGGGCAATAAATCGAAAAACCGAAACTTAACTAAAAAATTAACCACCCTGCTCTAAAACCGAATTCAAACCAACTGAATTCCAACAACTAAACTAACTCAAGTGAAAAATCCAAACGTGCAATATACCAGACAGTCGGAGTCTTTGGGTCCGGTGCATCCGGCGGCGCACTGCATGTGACAGCAGTCGTTGGGCAGAGGGCCTTTGCACCGCTGGCAGCCTGACGCGCAACTGATACGCGTCACTGTGAACACGTAGGGAAAAACATTTCGGTGACACGTTGGTGAGGAAAACGACTGAATGCGAGTGAAGGTAACCCACAGGTTTGGCAATCCTGTGCCGTTTCTCCCCAACAGCTGTTCTTGCAACTCGGTGAGCAACTCGGACCTGGATCGGGTACCAAATATTACAAATCAAGCAAGCCATTACATGAAGGTGCTGAATACTTCACTGGACTGCTCACAGTTGGATGCCCTGCGCTGCAGTCGGTGAGGCCCGGCGTGGATGTTCTGCTCATCCAAAGTGTCCCTCCAAACAATGTTCTGGGGGTCCGGGAAGCACAGCTGGGGGTTTCCCCAAATATAGACACCGCCCAAAAGGATCTCTACAGGGAGATTAATGATCATAGGCCGATTATTGCCCTTCAAACGTCTGCCAAAACAATCGGCCAATTGGCAGAATATTTCCCCCTTAAAACGTTATCGAAGAAAAACGAAGTACCCCCCTAAATGCATTATTTTGCTAGCGTAGCATTAGCAACTAGCAAGTGTGTAGCTTGTGTTGTTCTGGTTATTCTAATCTGTTGTCCCCCAAGCGTCCTTTAAACTGTTTAATGACACCCCATTTGGAGTTAACCGTCATACTAAACACACAACAATAAGAATAACATCCATTGTATATTTAAATGAAAAACGTTTCATTTTAAAAACATCGCTAGCCTAGCGCTAATGCTAAAAGTGAAGGGAGGATCCCCCAAGAGCTAACCGGAAATGAACATCGACTTCGGGAGATTATGTTATTCTGTGGTCCCCCAAGCGTCCTTTAAGCTGTTTAATGATATCCCAGTTGGAGTTAACTGTAAAACTAAACACACGACAATAATAATAACCTCCACTGTATATATAAATGCAAAACATTTCATTTTAAAAACATCGCTAGCCTAGCGTTAATGCTAAAAGTGAATGGAGGATCCGACAAATGCTAACAGGAAGTTAGCATCAACTTCGGGAGTGTTTTTCCTTCTAATAACGAATATTCACACACACATCTTGTGGGAACACATACCCATGGGTGAGATAACACTACGCAAAGGCACAAATTCTTCCCAATGTGTGAAAAACGAGTTATTTTAATAGAATTCAATCGTAACTTTCTTCTGTACTCACGCTAAGTGTGTACACCATGGATGCACGTCGCCACACTGCCCCCAAGAGGCCAAAACACACAGGAACATTCACGATATGTTCTTATTGTTTTTTCAGTCGCTATTATTTTAGTTTATTCAAATTTTTCACTTTCTTATTGTTTTATTTTGTCATTGTCCATTCAAGTTATATTTAAAGTTGATATTTCAAAGATTCAAAGACTTTCTTTTCTCAAAATTCAAGGATGCAAACATCCAAGGATTTTGTTGTTATTGTCATGTAGTGCGTACGTGATGCCCATTGAAAGGGAATGGGGGAACAATTGTATGCATTATATATATATATATATATTTAATTGATCTGTAATAAGTATTATTTCCGCCCAAAATCGGTATGGGCCTTTCGGTCGGGCCCCACATACAAATGACTTCAACATTCCCATTTATCAAAATCCAGCTTCAGTTTTCCGACCTGTTAAGCTCCGAAGACGAAGTGTCCCGAGTCCACCCTGGGCGCCCCCGGTGTTATCCTGCACCACCAGGGCATAGCTGGAATTGTACAGCTGGCTGCCTCGGATAATCCGGAGGTTGTCCAAAGGGACGAGGCTCACCGAAACGTGAGCCACCAGCACGTAGCCTTGCACCTCCACAATCCCCTATAAAACAAGGACATCAAAATGTGGAGTTCCTCAAGGTTCTGTTCTAAGCCCACTTGGGTAAAAAAATATCAAACGCATGAATAATCTTTGATGATGATGTGAGACTTATTGACTGTCTACTCTCGGTCTAAAAGTCGATTAGGAAGAAAAGACCTGTAGGAAGGAGAGGTCCGGGTCCCCGTGAAGGTGCGTGATCTCCAGGTTGCCGTGGACCACCTGGCAGCCGCCGTAAAGCAGCCTCAAGGTCTCGTAGTGATTTTCCAAGCTAGAGGGCAGGGCCAGCTTCATGTCCGTGCCGAGGCACACTGCAACAATATGGAAAAAAAAAAAGTCGTCAAGCGCTTTCAGTGAGCATTAAAACCGATTAGTCGATTCATCGGCTGTTAAGAATTGTGTGGATTGTGAGGAACTGATTGTGGACAGACACTGCACTGCACTCTAGTTTTTCCTAAAATCAGAGGTTCAACGATAAATCGGCAATTAATCAGTTATCAAATTTATCGATAATTATTTTTGATTATCGTTTACATGTCTATTTTAATGCAAAACTGTCCAAATGTTCATAATTTCATAATTTAATTTCGTCCCAGTGAGAAAGAGACATATTTGTTTTCACTTTACATGGATTTAATAATGATTTAATTTGAATTAGAAAGTACTGCATATAAAAATAGAGAGAGAAGAGATTCCCCACAGTGGGTCAGAAGATTGGGTAGTCATCCAACATTACGATCCACACATGCACACATAGCTCCCATGCTTTAGCAATCGGTCATACAGCGGATAGCCCCGCCTCCTCTTCTTCTTGAGGTTATAAATGACTTCCTCTGGCACGCTGCCAACAGCCCCTCGATAGTCCACGCGCTTTTCCAGGAGCAAACCCCCCCCCCCCCCCCCCCCGCCCCCCGTACTCCTTCCCTCCCACTTGGACTATCGCCGGCAACTCTCTTTCCAGCAAATGGCGCACCGCAAGTTTGCCAAAAATACACACTGGGCCGTCATGGCTCGTGTCGGATGTCAATTCTGAGGCCTCGCTGCTTGAGCGCTGACATCATCGCGATCGCGTGTCAGATCGACAAATCAAGTCACAATTCGACACAGAATGATCCCCTATTACAAAATCGCGACCACAAACAGCAGCTCAGACCAACAATGGCGCTTTTGAGTTACTTAGTGCTACGATTAGGGCTGAAACTTGAAACGATTATGAAACGATTAATTGAGTAACTTGAACAATTCAATTACAAACTCTCGACCTCAAAGCTTCGCTCCATTTTCTTTAGCTCATCGGTTAGCCAGTTAGCAGCCAGCCGCTAACCTTGTGCCCGCAACAGCCGAGACGCTACATTCTCATTCACTGGCTCCCACGTCACTCACCAGGCCAAGCGCCGCCTTTTAAAACCATACACATTCAAAGTCACAGATGCAGCTTGAAGAATCATCTTGTTTTGTTCTCCTTGAAATCAAATTAAAAGGAGAAAAATCGTATTGAACTCTGGAAGAAAAAATTGCATTTCATATGAACTAATGTTTCATTTTCCTTTATTTTAGCGTAAGCCTATAAGCGCAAAACATTTATTGTGTTCATTTGGCAAAATAAGCCCGGTTCAATCACGGTACCTCATCATTTGTTAACTCGTACAATGGAGGTCGAGGCCGCACCTTCAGCGTGGCAGCCTGCCAGTCCGCGCAACACTAACGAGGTTGCATGTTGTCTACGAGCGTGTTTGATGACGTCTTGTTTACTAGCATGTGCGCAGACAAATTGGAAAGGTCAACAAAGTACATCTGGATGCTCGTCTTAGTGGATCGGAACCTTTGAGAGCTGCTCCCTGAGCACATTTCTCCAATGATGTGGGGGGGGGGGGGGGGGGCTTGTGTTGCTCAACGGACAAGCTGAACAGGATCTGAACAAGTCTGACGCTACGCTACATACGTGTCGTCCTCACTCGCGCGCGCCGCCGTCTTGAGATCAGGAACGCATTTACTGCCGCCGCAGCTGCGCCAGGCCTCAAAATGGACCAATTGTATCAAAGGCTCGGACAAAGTGCCGATTGTTGAAGAAATTAATCTGGAAGTCGACGAACACAAGGAGTGAATAAATAAATTCAGCAATTAAATAGACTACACGCACTACACAGACATTCTTTTTCTTCTTCCAAATCAAACCCAGGCTTTCTGAAATCAGAATTCTGAGATTAAAATGAGAATCCTGCCAACTAGGGGTGTTAGGAAAAATCGATTCGGCAATATATCGGGATATTACGGCGCGCAATTATCGAATCGATTCGATATGTGGCTGAATCGATTTTTAAACATCAATTTTTTAATGGGAATATTCAACAAAACGTCTTACTTAGGGTTAGGGGTCACACTTTAAGCATGGAAGAATGTTCTATTAATGGAACATTAAGCCTTAATATTTGATTTCAGTGCTGTTCAAACATAAAACAGACTGCAACCTGTTTGTTAAATGCAGTGGCTCAGTTATAAGCCTGAATTTTCTGATTAATAAATACATTTTCATACAAATCTTACAGTGTACATGTGCAAGTTTACTGATTTGTATTTTCTAAATTTGAGTTTAAAAAAAATCGCAATAATCAATGTATAGATTTGCATCGGGATTAATCGGCATCGAATCGAATCGTGACCTATGAATCGCGATGCGAATCGAATCGCTAGGCAATTCACAGCCCTACTGACAACCCTTTTTTTCCCCCTCTTCACTGGCCCTAATCCTATGAATTTGATTTGAGTTGTTCGGAAGTTCCCGCCATGGATACAAATGTCAAGCCCCCCCCCCCCCCCCCCCCCGTGTTCAGTTTCAGCTCAGCTAATCCACTTGCTTGTCTCACTGACACTGAAGCTACCGCGCAGACGCCGTTAGGTTCCACTTGCGCAATACGACAGCTGGAAAGTGCACTGTATAAACGTTTCGGGTTTTTTTGGAGGGGGGGGGGGGGGGCTGTAAAGAATTCATGACATTTACCTTCACTTACATATGGAATGATAACTTAAGTGTGTCGTCGTCAGCACTCACGCGCAACTGATGCTTAATATTGATTGACACCACGGCACAAAAGTGCACCGACCTGTTCCCGGCAACAATGGGGACTTGTTTACCTGCGACCAGCGGCTGTGTCGCGGGTACGCCGTGTACCGTGATGGCCCTCGCGCACGCGCTGACGAGTTACATCATTATTATTTTTTTACTCGCAAACTTTCAAGGGCACGTCCCGGGTGAAAATCGTGCGAGTGTGTCATATTGACCCCTTTTAAAACAAGTGCTTTCAGTCGTATTGATCTTCATGTATTGACCCCAAAACAAAAAATGTATGCGGCCATTGGTTTTTAGCTGACCCTGCAGCGGGACACTTTATTAGGTACACCGACATAGGCAAATGAGAGCCAATGCATTGGCAAGCCTGTCCTTGTAATGACAATCAATCAAGATGAACGGCCATTAGGAACACATGGCATCAATGTATACATTATTTTATTACATTGATGAATAAAATAGCCCATGGCGGACGCATTTAGTATTTAGCCAAATAAGATATCTATATACAGTAGGGCTTGATCAAAATTGTTAATCATGATTAATGGTAAATTACTCGAACATTATGTATTTTCTGAATGTACAATAAACAATATTTCTCAAGTTTTTCATACTATTGTTAATTAACATAAAAGTGGATAAATATGGTTACCAAATACAAATATATAGTTTAGTTTATTGATACAATAATGCTATAGCAATTCAAAAAGTTACAGTTATTCAGCTATGGTTAAAAGGAGTGTGAAACATTGATTTGTGCAGAGGTAATTTTTTGCCACTATGTGGCATTAGTGTTTCATGTTGAACATTGGTGACAGGAACTTTACTTTTTTTCTTCTTTTTCTTTTTTTACTAGACCTACAATTGTCAAAAAAACAACAACATATGTTGATGTGGTAGAACACTTTTTTTGGGCATATTATTGAAATGAATTATTAGTTCACGTGTAGATGGCGCTAAATAATACACACTGCCCTTTTAAGGTAGTACATGCGACAACACTGTTAGCCGTATGCTCTGTTGAATGACAAAGAACTCAGCTGAGACGGTTATGCTGCTTGATTATGGAAGAAAAAAAAAAAAAATTATTTTGGTGATAATTGAAACCACAACCATTTACAAATCAAGAACATGTTTACACGTAGACAAAATTATTTGAAAAACAATTTTTTTGCAATTTCTTTTGGACTACACAACATTGATAAAATTAGTTATTTTAACATTTAAAAAAGGTGCAATGGCCCAATGGCAGTAGTTTAAAAAATATATATATATTACAATTATGACAATTTTGTAACCGTAGAGTCTAATAATCCAACTCGCAATTGATGCTAATTCTTCTTCGTCCTCATACCTACTGTAGGTAGTCCTTTTACATAGTGCCCCCTAGTGTTCAGACTAGGGGTGTTAGAAAATATTGATTCGGCAATATATCGCGATATTACAGCGCGCAATTCTCGAATCGATTCGATATGCGGCTGAATCGATTTTTAAACTTTAATTTTTTATGGGAATATTCAACAAAACGTCTTACTTAGGGTTAGGATTCACACATTAAGCATGGAAGAATGTTCTATTAATGGAACATTAAGCTTTAATATTTGATTTCAGTGCTGTTCAAACACGAAACAGACTGCAACCTGTTTGTTAAATGCAGTGGCTCAGTTATATAAGCCTGAATTTTCAGATAAATAAATACATTTCCATACAAATCTTACAGTGTACATGTACAAGTTTACAGATGAGTATTTTCTAAATCGGAGCAAAAAATAAATAAATTGTAATAATAAATGTATAGATTCGTATCGGGATTAATCGGTATTGAATCGAATCGCCAGGTACGAGCAGGCAATTCACACCCCGAGTTCAGACTGAGACGTTGAGTGTTAAAATGTCAGTAATGACAAGTTCTTACTATAAAAGTGTTACATTTGAGTGATACTTGAAGAAATTTGTTGCGTTTTTCTGAACGATACACGATTAAAATATGACAATTTCGGCGAGCCGAGTACGCAGACGTAAAGTCAGCACAATGTTCTTGGTCGAAGTTCCCAATCGTAACTTTCCAGATTTGAAAATCGCAACCCTTATCACACATTTACAATTCTGAAACCAGATAGTGAGCAACGCGTTGTGCAAAAACGTAACCAGTCTGACGTGTACATTGAAAAAAGCGTGCAAGGTTTGTTTCTCCTCGCACTGGCATGCATGCAACTCACTCACTCAACTGACTCAATCTCTCACTTTTGGGCAGCCTGCAGTGAGCCAGCCGGACAAACAAGTGGCTCTCTAATCAGACAATGTCCTCCTGTTTTGGAAGCACTGGTGAATAATTGACATGGCAATGATCCTCTGGTGCACAATGCACTTGTTGTTGTTGTTATTGTTGTTTACATGTGCGGCTAACTGGCTAACTAGCCGCTTGACTGACTGCACACGACACAAGTTGCAAAGCAGGTTCTCATATTTGTTACCTGACTCTTTTTTTTTAAATTTTATTACTACTCCTCGCGCTGTTTGTGTGTACATGAAAAGTAGAAGCACTTTTTTTATGGGGGGGGGGGAAATTAGAAGTTGAGTTTTGTAGGGGAGCAACAGGTGTGATTCGCAGCTTGTTAACTCGCCTCAAGTCACCTCCAAAGCTGTTAAAATGTCACTTTTAGACTTCTTCAACTCTTTAAAAGCTTTCGAATTTAGCGGAGGTTCTATTCTGGTGGGTTCAACGGCGGTTGAAAGTGTGTGTTTGGTGCTTTAAAAGTCACCTACCTTCCCTGGCCAGCGAGCCCGAGCCTCGAAGCAGCACCGCCCCGAGCAAGAGCAAACTTCTCACCGCCTCCATCTGCCAGACTCCCCCCCCCCAACCAACCCCGTCCCGGGACGAACTAGTCCATACTCGCGAAGTCCGGACGTTCGTTCGCTATTCCTGTTTTCTCGTCCACGTTGAGGCAGTACGTCGGGCGAGGGGGTTGCTTCGTGATTTGTCGCCCCTCACCAAAATCTCAGACTTGCTCTGTGGAATTTCGTGCCTGTTGGTAGTCGAGCGTGTCTGCGCGCGCGCCACACGCAGGCGCGCTCCCGTGAGGGCCTAAGAGGGGAGTGGCTCGAGAACAGAACGTCTTATTTTACAGGGTTCCCTCGCTACTTCGCGGTTCGGTTATTGCGGGTATGGCGGGTTTTCATTCTGTGACCAAGGTTATTTTAGTCAATGAAAACGAACATAACGAAAACAAAAATTCCAAAAACGTTTTCGTTAACGAAATAAAAGCAAAAATGTTTTTTTTTTAAACAAAAACTAACTGAAACTACATTTTATGTTTACAAAAATTTAGAAATATATAATTGTAATAAAATAATAACAATAAAAATAAACTAATAAAACTAAAATAATAATAATAATAATTTTCTAAATACTAAAACATACCGTTTCTGCATAAATGTCCTGAAAACAAATCTAAAAAAACTAAGGGCGAACGTTTGCGTCACTAGCGACTGTTGATTTCACGTCAGTGGCCGTTCGAGTTCACAACATTCGCTATATGTTAATGTTTTTTCTTGTCGTGCGTTTACCAGTGGTGGGAGGTAACAAAGACAGCATACATATAAACAGATAAATAGAATTTTCAGCTATCTGTTAAATATTATTTCCTTTTTATATGACATAATTGAACCTCCAATGAAAACTTAGAAACCCCACAATGTGCTTAGCCTCCTTTCCCCCCCTAAATAACATCATTGTGCTTGTGCCAAATTAATTTTCTGCTTCCTGCTGATGTTTAAAAGCCGCAGACAAATTATTCACCAATTCAACTTTACTTTCACTTTTTCTCATGCCCTTCACTCCACTATTGCAAATCAAGAGCAGGAGGAAGAATAAAGTTCATTCATCCTGATGTGCCCCCGCCCACGGGAGCCCGGGGGTCAGAGTCCAAAGCTAGTGCACAGATTTATCAGCGAACATTTAAAATGAGGTCACTTCCTGACAGCGAGAATGCACGTCTGCATTTTGTTAGAGTCGGCTTGATGACACCTACTTTACCATTCAGAGCTCTGGTTTAAAATGAGATCTTTGGGAAGGATAATGCAGGACATCAAGTCATAATATCTAATAAATGAAAAGAGAATAATTCTGTTAAGTAGATCAAACAATTACACTGTACTTGAACTCATTCACTGCCATTGACGGCTATGGACGTAAAAAATTCATTTGAACTATTTCTAGGAAAATCTAGAAAAAAAATGTATTGTACGTTTAGAACAGATATAAAAAAAAATAATCGCCTGATGCCCCTAATTAAAAAAGAAAAGATTATTAAAAAATTAGTGGCGTCAGACGATTATTATTTTTTTATTGTAATTAATCGCATGACTTCAATAGTTAACTCACGATTAATCGCAAATTTTATATCTGTTCTAAACGTACAACAAAAAAATTCTAGGTTTTCATACTCTTGTTAACAAAAGTAGAAACAAATGTGAAACTAATAGAAACAGTATCAATATTGAATTTTTGACATCAATGGCAGTGAATGAGTTTATATAGGAAAACATTTTTTTAAAAGTGTACTGTGCTTAATGATTCAAAGAACCAATTAAATGCTTAAAAACAAACAAAAGTCAATTTAACTATTTAAGTAATTCTTTCACGTACCACTAGAGGCAGCCCATGTGCCATTAGTGACTGCGATGCCTGTTCCTACACAAGAAAACCACACAAGTGAGCGTCCTCCTTTATCAACAAAGAGTATTTTTTTTATTTTTTCCAACATCTTAAAATGTTTTTTGTGAGAATGGTGTGAAAAGGGAGACAGTATCCAAACAAAGAAGTTGCAGTTAATGGTACCCTACTTTAACCCATTAAAACACAGCACTGAATCTCTTTGTGATTTTTATCAATTATGTTCACATAGCTTATCATTTTAAATATGCAAGTGTTCATAAGAATCATTTTTCATATCATAGGGTCCACTACGTCCATACGACTTTCCCCACCCTCGCCATCACAGGCCGTCGGCAACGCTAAATGGATCCCACCGCACTCTCAAACCTATACAAGCAGAACTCAAATCTCAAATCATTTTTCCCCACTGAAATAAACAGAAATTTGATTAATCCGTTCCAGTAAGATCTATTGTAGGGTTTTTAATGATAAAATAGCACTCTAATATACTTTATACTATTTGGTAGCCCCTTTTTTTGTTTTTGTTTTTTTAGCATTTTGAACAGCTAGCATTAAGCTAGCAGAAGTCACAATTTTGTGGCGCTTTTAAATACATGTCTAATCCTTTTTTTTTAGTTTGACAACAAACGTTATTTTTCTGAAATGGTCACGTGAGCGTACATTTGCACGCACTTGCCAATTCCAAACAAAACACGCGGAGGCGTGTATCTCTAAAGTGCACATATGGAAAGTGGGGACGGTGGGGAGCTCGAGAGAGTTGACAACAAACTGGACATACAGCTCGGAGGGGAATGTGCTCGTTTACAAGTATGAGGCAGAGACGGCGCCAGAAGGGTAAAGGTTTAGTCAAGTCAAAAAGTGTCTTTACAATAGCTGTCGACTGAAAATGACCTCAGGCACTGCGATGTTATTTTCGGTCGACAGCAAGTGGCAGTACAAGGCAAAATGGCCGCCCCCTGAAAACAGGTGGATTTGTCTTAATTCATCAGAGGTGGCAAATCCGGGTCCAGAAAGTAGAAACCCTGCCACAGTTTAGCTTTAGCCCAAGGTGCTAGCTAGCTCCATTGGTGTTTGTTTACCTGCTAGGGAGATAGCTAGCTAGCTAGCATCAGGGGCTCAAGCCAAATTGTAGGATTTAGCCCCAGTTGCTAGCTAGCTCCATTGGTGCTCGTTTACATGCTAGGGAGCTAGCTAGCACCTTGGGCTAAAGCCAAACTGTGGCATTCAGCCCCAGGTGCTAGCTAGCTAGCTCCATTGGTCCTCGTTTACCTGCTAAGAAGCTAATTAGCTTGCTAGCATCAAGGGGCTAACACCAAACTGTGGCATTTAGCCCCAGGTGCTAGCTAGCTAGCTAGCTCCATTGGTGCTCATTTGCCTGCTCGGGAGCTAGCTAGCTAGCATCAGGGGCTAAATGCCAAGCGGTGGCAGGGTTTTTACTTTCTGGACCTGGATTTGCTACCTCTGTAATTCATATTCCACAAACGCAATAATAATCAGAATACCGCGTTTAGACTAGTTGGGGCGCATAGAACAAATTGTAAAGAACATTTTCGACTTGACTTCACCTTTAATACTAGGGCTGAACAATTCAAGTCAATTCAATATTTCGAATCGCAAAGGTTGCAATTTTATTTATTTAGATAGTGTCGAGATAGGTAGATTTGATTTATGACTTGTTTATGCCGCACTGGAATTTTTCAAAGTTGTCGTAATAAACGCATATAACTCTAAATGAAGTACACGTCTTTCAAGTTATGGTCCGTTTGCCTTTAGTTTAGCATCAGTCTTTTGTGTATTTTAACTTGAATATTTTTTGATTATTTTATGACTAGCGCATATTAAAAAATAATAATAATCAAAATTGTTCAGCCCTAATTTAAACATGGGGGCTTTTTGGGTCGGAGTGTGTGCCATTCTGAGGGAATACTGCAGTAATGAAATCCACAAAAAAGCCATCAAGATATTACCTAAATACGTATTCAAATTTCTCTTTAAATATCACAATATATAACACTCTTTCAGAAATACCTCTGATTCTTTTCACATTTTGTCCTCACGCTAAAAAAGGCAATCCAGGTGAACAAAATATTTCAATTTCATGTTGGTCAAGCACATCCCACTATAGTTAAATAAAATAAAGCGCCAAAAAATTTCATAACAAATCATTAAGGGAGCGGGTGATGCATTCAAAAAAATCGGAACAAAAGCAGCAAAGGAGAAAACAGAGGCACAAAATAAAAGAAATAACCCAGTCAGCAAAACCGACCTTTGAACATAAACCTCCTCCCATTCTTTCCAGAGCAATCCACTCAACTGGGGGGGGGGCACCACTCGGCCACTTTACAGGGAATTTTGGCGCCACCTATCGAAAGGGGAGCATAAACTGCACTTGTGCTTCTCGTGAGCAGAGATTTTTTTTTTTTTAACGTTTCACTTTCACCCTGTTTTTCCACATATGAATGATAAGGCAAATGCAAATAAATAAGAATAAAACAATGTAAACAGTTGTGCCTGATGGGAGGTGTCATGCAGGTCACGTGGGAGGCGGGTCTACTTCTATGTCGGGGGGTCCGGCGGCCATGATTGGAGAGGTGTGGCGGCGGCGGGCGACGGGACTCCGCCCCTACTCGACTTTGACGCCCAACTTCTCTGTGTTCAGCAGGTAGAGGCTGTCGTCGATCAGGAAACTGGACGGGAAAATGCACACTCGTTTACAATTTTCATGTCGAACTTGCCCTACTCGTGAGCATTTATTAGATGCCCAGGTTAAGATCTATGTCCTGGTAGGCCGTTTGTCCTTACCAATAAGTCAATTTAGCACATGTCAAGAAAGTAATTCATGAAGTTATTTGAAGTTAATAAAGATATACTAAGCAGTTAAAAAAAGTGTGAAATACTGAGTCCTAGATTTGTGTTGGGGTAATTTTCCTGCCACAAGGTGGCATTAGTGTTTTATGCTGGACATTAGTGATGAGAACAGTAGATTTTTTTTAACAGAGCAATTGTATTGTACACATCAATTGTATTTAGATTGTTATTGCCTCTAGACATTTGAATGTATTTAAGGCCTTAATTTGAGCAAAATCCATTTCATGACTTTTTAACTCATTCGCTAGCAGCCATTTTCACTGAAGCAACCCCCTTCGCTCCCGGCAGTTTTACTGGATTTTAACTGATTTTGGAAGGCCCACAAAATATTGTGTTATTTTGCTATAAAAACATGGAACCTACCAAAACAAAGATTAGAGTCTCTTCTTTTATCAGGAAAAAAAGTATATTCCTATCTGTTTCCGTTTTGCAGCAATTAGCATTAGAATATGGCTAAGTTTTATCATTATTCACAAATCGAATTACAATTGTGAGTAAATTTGCTTTTTTACAACATGGCCCTGGTTGATCTATTTTGCTCTGCTGCCACCTGCTGGCCGTTTGTCTAATAACTACCATTTCTTCAACTGTACTTTGCAGTTGAGAGGCTGCATCAAAGCCTTCTGTATGCTCTTAGCATTAAAAAACATATAAATACGTCTTTGGGACACTTAAAACATTTTAAATAGAACATATTTATTTTTTATAGCAATAGAACACAATATTCTGTGGGCCTTGCAAAAATCAGTCAAAACGTATAAAAACGTCTTTGGGACACTGACATTTTAAAATAGAACGTATTCATAAGTTTTTGGGAGCAAACGAGCGAATGACCCCCTGGATCCCAAGTGCAGCAGTGCTGGCCAGACCTGTAGAAAAGGAAGTGCACGGGGACGGTGCTCAGGTGCCAAATGGCGTGCGCGTCCAGGACCCACATCAGCGGCGGAAAGTCCAACAGCTCCAGCAAGGTCAGGCCGTGAAGCAGCACGACCACCAGGACACATTTCCACCAATAGGGCAGCGTCCGCCGGTTCATCCAGCACCAGCACAGCCACCATAGCATGTTCAACATGCCTTCACATAAAAAGAAAATAAATCAACAAAACGGACGCCGCTCGGGTCGGTGGTTTATCTTACCGAAGGAAATGTTAGCCGCCATGTTGTAGCCGTAGTCGAAGCTGACGAAGGTCAAGTAGGACACGTGCGACGTGAAGGTCAAGATGAGTAGCGCCCCCACGATGCTGGACACCGCGGGGTGCTTCAGGCCCAACGTTCTGCCAAAGACGATTGGGAAAACGTTTGACAAAAGTAGCGTCCCGCCCGATACCGATTCACTTTACCCGTTGGAACAACGTTGGCAATTACCTGACGCAGCATAAGTAAATGGAGTAGAGAATGACCGCGGTAGCACAGAAATAGTCCATTTTCTGCAGGAGAACACAAAGCAAGATCACGATCAAGGGACGTGCTTCGCTGCTGGAAAGCTTGTCAGTCATTTGGAATTAGGACCTTGCTCGTTAGCTAAGATGCTAAATCAACTAAACAGAAAAACACCTCTCTCAATCGGAGCTTTGGTACATATCGTACAGCGGTACCGGAACTTGTGAGAAGATTTTTCATGTTTTTCATGTCAGAAGCTGTATCAAGGCCTCTAGCATTAAAAATAAAAAAACATTTAAAAAAACGTATAAATACGTTTTTGGGGTGAATGATAAAGTGTTTTAAAAAACGTATTTATAAGTTTTTGGGTTTGAATGAGTTCAAACCGCCCAATTTCGAAAAAGGCACCTTGACTTTGAAAAAATGGGGAAAACATTTTTAACTAATAGAAATAGTTCAAATGATTTTTTTCTATAGCTGTCAACGGCAGTGAATGAGTTAATGATTATTTTATTTTATTTTAAAGCATTTGTTTATTGAACAACGTTTTTAATATTGGAGTTTAAAAAACCCCAAATATTGGTCAATAAACATCTTTGTTTTAAAAATCTAACAAAAAGTTCCGTGACAGGGACAGTAGCATGTTTTCAAAAGTTAAATAAAAACTTAAACAATTGTTTCCTACAGTAAATGAAGTATTCCAAAATTTCAAAATATCTGAAGTATTAAATTTTTACTTATCTTAAGTTTTAATTCCGAACAAAAACAGAAGGTGTAGAGAGTTGCCAGGGTTAGCAACATCTCTGAAAATTAAAATAAATAAATAAATACATTTAAATTAGTTCCCTAAAGTCAACACTTGTTGCCATATGATTCTTCAAAATGTTCGATGCCGATATTCGTCAAAATGCTGAATGAATATCGGCGCCGATAATCGGTCTATCCCTAATTTGGACTTGACATTACCTCAGTGAGAAAGGTGTCCCGGGTGTGGAACACTGTGGACCAGAACCAGGCATTGAGGGACACCTGCAAACACACACACACACCACCTATTTAAAAAAATAATAATAAAAAAATAAAAAAATCTTCTTTTCTGCTTTCTTTTCTACGCCGGCGTCAAATCGCCAATACCAGAGAGAAGGCGTTGATGGTGTGGAACATGGGGCTCTGTCGCGGCACGGTGCTCCGGTAGCGCAGCAGCATGAGAAGGCATGCCAGGCCGTTGAGGAGAGAGGCGAGGGCGGACGCCGGCTCCTCGAAGCACAGGAAGCGTGTAAACGGCCACTAAGACAAACAATGCAGATTTGTTTTTGTTTTTTTCCAAAAACGTCAACATTAGACACTGTGTTTGGAAATGATACCAAACAAAGCCCGTGACTTGTCGTGAATTTTTTTGCACCTTGCCGTGGAATTGGGGGACTCTGTAACCTCCAGCCTGGTAAAGCCCCACGGTGGTCCACATGCACTCATAGCGACAGTCGTCACGACAAGTCCAACCTGGAAGTCAAATAGGAACAATAATAAAAAGTGACAGCCGCATTCCTCGTGGCACCAAGAGCATGTTTGTATTTCATGACGTTAAGAAGAAAAATGTAAACGCAGATTTGCATCGTTTCAGACTGACTAGAATTATAGCTTTGTTGTCAACTAAACAGGAGCCAGAGTAAGTACATTTGTGAGTAAATTGAGAATTTTTGAATGAATAAAATATATCACATGGCTCAATAAAAGTGGGGAAACGCCGCGCTAGACCACCAAGCTACGTTGTATAATTGCCTCCTATTAGCGCTATTTGGATATTCCCTAAATTAGCATCATTCTAGGTAAATCAATCACACCTGGCGGTAATGTACTTTACAATAGACAATAATTGCGATGACACCAGAGAGGTGTTAACGCTCCACCGGTGCGACGCCTTGCTCGACAAGAAATACCTGATTTCGACTTGTACAGCGACTCCAAAAGGCCATGACAGCGTAGCATTAGCCACAAATGAAGCGACAGCATATCCCAAAAAGTAAAAGCACAAAAAAAAAACAAAAAAAAAACATTACAACAAAAACTATTCAAGTCCACCAAATTAAATAAAGAATTAACAATTCCATGGCCAACTAGTTCAACATCACTTCTTCGTCGCCGAAACAAATCAAGGTAAAGCACAACCTTTTTTTTTTTTGCCTTAAAAAAGAAAAACCACAGGACGATATCGATTTGTAGACAAGAAGATTTTTTTTTTTGCCATCTTCACTTCTTATTCCTAATATCTCATTCACGGCTCATGGAAATGCCACCGGAGTAGTATAATAGTCATACAGATACAAAAGAAGAGTTTCACAACTAAGTGACTACAGTAAGAGTAATTTTGGCAAATGTTAAAGAATATATGTCTGCAGGTATTGTAATATTGTTTGTCTACATGTCACTTGAGTTACATGTTGTTTTAAGTGCTATAACACTGGAGCAACAATTTGTTAAGTTTGTCTTTGGAAATTGCTTTATGTTAGCATGAAGCTAGCTAACATTCAAAGTGATACTTTTATTTGTTTCATTTGACGTTCACTGCCATAATTTATGTTTGTGTCTCAAATGTTTGCTAGTAAACCAAAGCAACAAAAAGAAGAAGAAGAAGAAAATGGATCAATGGCTTATATCTTTGGGGGGGGGGGGGGGGGGTAAATCAAATGCACTCGTATCTCAAGGCACCTCACGCAAAAAGAGAGGCCGTCCCTCGAATAACAAAAATTCGCATTGAATTGACATCCATTAAAATATTAAAATATGTAACCAAATAGAAATCTTAAAAAAAAAAAAAAATCTAATAAGCATTTTCCACAATTTTTTTTTTATGGAAAAATAAATATTTAACAAAAATGCGCGAATATGGGAAAGAGGTGATGTTGCGTGCAGCGGTTGTTATCTTGCTCACCTGTCAGCGCCATGTACTGCGGCTGGACTGCCTCGTACCACCGTAGCCGAGCTCCGGTGCAGTTGGTTTGGACGCACTGCTTCACGCAGTCCCGGTACACCGGCTCTTTGTCGCCCTGAGAGCCCTCCGCGGTGGTCGCCGACATCAGTAACACGACGACGACCACCACCAACGCCGAAGCCAGTCGAACAGATGTGCGGCAGGGAGGCAGCCGCGAGGCCATGGCGGTGATGGGTCTCGGCCGGGCGGCAGCAGCACTCACGAAGGCACGGCGAAGCGACAGCGACATCGAGGGATTCCGGAGCCCACGGTCCACATTACCAAGCTGCCATTTTCACGCATGAGGAGAGCAAGTGGGTTTGACGTGATGATGATGATGGCTTCGGCCGGTAAACGCCAGTCAAAGGCCCCCCACTCCCGGCCGTCAAAACGTAGGGCATAACTCTCACTTCCGGTTGGTATTTTCAAAGTCAAATTTCACAATAAGCTATTGCTTATCTTTGCAATAACATATTTCATTCGTTAATCGAAGTTCAACATGTAAAACGTTTTATTTGTACATATTCATGATGGTTTGCTCTGCAGACGTTTTTGAAAGCCAATACGCGGAAGGTTTGTTTTACTTTGAAGAGACTAAGCGTTTTGCTTTTGATTCTTTACTTCCTACGTATACATCACGTGGCCCAACGTCAAACAACACATGTACTGGACATTTTATTAGGGACACCACCACAAACACATATTTTACTTTAGAAAACAAATCTCAGCACCACCAAATAAAAACGTCAAAAAAGTGGGCTCACAGTTTATTGATATGCCTGCTGCCATCTAGTGGAAGAGCATAATATAATTATTTTGGCCTGGCATAAAAAAATAAACCAAAAAGGATCATTTTCAGATGAAAGAGAAGACAACCCCAATTTTTTCTTTATATGTTCTTAAGAGGCCCACTAATCTAAACACAACACGACATTCGGATTTTTATTGCATTTGTGGAATTTCAATTAAGCAACTAAATCCATCAGCATTTATTCATCTAAGGGGCGCCCATTTTGCCACTTCTTGTTGACTAAAAATGACATCACAGATGCTCAGGACTCAGGTAAAGAACCTATCGAACATCACATGACTAAACTCTAAAAACAGTTGAGCCGTACTCGGTCATTACCTGAGCCCCGAGAAACTGTGACGTCATTTTCAGTCGACATCAAGTGGCAAAATGGCCGCCCCTGAGACTAGTGGAGGCCGCGGGGCCCAAAATCAAACAAACAAAAGACACAGTATGGTACAAAAGACAGTGGCTTTTATTTGTACTTTTCTTTGTTACAGTGGAGACAATGGACGGTCACAACAACAGGTGTGAAACAGCAACGAGGGCGATGAAGAAGCCAGTCTGACTTTTTCTTTCCTTCCTCCGACCTCGGCATCTCTGTCCTCAATGCAACTTGACCTGTCCTCTGGGAGAAAGAGTCGGATGGACGCTGACTATTTTAGTGCAAAACTCCAACTCCTCCTCCATAAAATGAGGACAACCCCATTAAAAAATCTACACGAGGTTGAGACCAACAACAGACCAAGTGGGTCAGACTGCTCACTTGTTTCAAGTAAGTGGCTGAGTCACCCAAGTGACATTTTATAGGACTGTGTATACTGCATAATGTAGGTTTTGTTTTTCTTTTTAGTTGCAGAGAGGCAGCTTTACTCTTCTTCTTTGTCCTCTCCGTGCGTGATGACGTAGCAGATGTTCTTGTAGTCCACGTTGCCAGCCACATCGGGAGGGAAAGCAGCCCACAGGTTGGTCATCTGGATGGAGGACAACTGTTAACTCATTCACTGCCATTGACGGCTATAGACGTCAAAAATTCATTTGAACTATTTCCACAAAAGTGAAAGTGGAAAAAAAATGTCAAACAAGAGTATGAAAACCTAGAAAAAAATGATTGTACATTTAAAACAGATATAAAATTTGTGGTTAATCGTGAGTTAACTATTGAAGTCATGCAATTAATTACAATTAAAACATTTAATCACCTCACGCGATTAAAAAAAAAGAAAAAAAAGAGATTATTAAAAATTAGGGGCGTCAGGCGATTACATTTTTTTGTCGTAATTAATCGCAAAAATTTAATGCCACTCCCGGTTGACTTTTACTGTAAGCAAAACATCAAACAAACAAACAAAAATTAAAGTTTTGGGATTTTTTTGTGTTAGCCTTGGTTGCTCTTGAGTCCCACTCTGCCCCTTTGTCATATGGTGTTCCACATGGATCAATTTTGGGGCCCCTGCTGTTTCTATTGTACTATATTTGGATTAGTGATAGACTGCTATGTTTTTTTCAGGGCCGATACAGATAATTAGTAGTCAAGGACGCCGGCAAGCGATATTTGGAGCCGATATTCATTTTCACTAAATGAAAGCAAAATTTGAAAAAAAGACCAACTCCAGCTCTTAACTCATTCACTGCCATAGACGTCAAAAATTCATTTGAACGATTACTATTAGTTTAAAAATGTTTCCCACTTTGTTAACAAGAGTATGAAAACCTAGATTTTTTTTTTTATTGTATTAGAACAGATATACAATTTGTGATTAATCGTGAATTAACTAGTGAAGTCATGCGATTAATTACGATTAAAAATTGGCGGTTGCCTGAGCCCCTAATTTTTTAATAATCTTTTCTTTAAAAAACTAACAAAAAAAAGATTTTAAAAATTCCCCCCAAAAGTTTTTTTTTTTTTTAAATGAAAAGATTCTTAAAAATTAAGGGCATTAGGCGATTAAAATTTGTAATCGTAATTAACCGCATGACTTCACTAGTTAACTCACGATTAATCACAAATTTTATATCTGTTCTAAATGTACAATAAAAAAAAGTATAGGTTTTCATACTCTTGTTAACAAATGTGAAAAAAATAGAAATAGAAAAAGTTTAAATGAATTTTTGACGTCTATAGTCGTCAATGGCAGTGAATGAGTTAATTGTGGATAGTGATGATAAAACTAACATTTAAACACTCATGAAAAGTTTTGCTCCTAAAAAAATACTGTGGCGTCTTGACTTACAGCACAAGAAAGCCACAGTAATGTAAAGTCATTCTTCGCAGAAGATAAAGAACATATGCCTGGGAATATTCACATCTCTGGCTTAGAGAGTTAAAAATAACAACAGCGCTCACCTCCTCGGCGGTAAACCTGTCGCACTGGGTGGTCAGCAGCTCCTCAAGGCTAGAGAAGTCAAATGGATGCAAAGCAAATATACATCAGGTTATGTTGATTTAAGACGACGAAATGAACAAAATAGGAAACTCAGAGAGCTTACAATTCTTTCTTGATGGCGCCGGTGGCCTCGGGGTCCAGGACCTTGAAAGCGCTCACGATTACGTCCTCGGGATCAGCACCTATATGAGGAAAATCCAGTTAGCCCGGGTATTTCACTCACAAATATACTTTTGAATGTACTTAAATACGTTCGAACGTACTTAAATACGTTCGAACGTACTAGTAGCTAAATGCTGAAAAGTTCGTTTTCACCATATGTGGTATTGACTTGGGCATGCACATACCCTGTGGAATTATGGGAAAAAATGCTGAATGGGAATCATGCACTGCAAACATAATAAATCATAAAAATTACACCTAAACAATTGGTATGTAATTTTTTTATATATTGGTATGATGTAGGCCAAATGCTAAATTAATATAATTTGTTTTAAATAAATAAGTTAATACCCCGTGGCATTGTGGGAAAAGGTTTTTAGCATGTTGATGTTTACAAATACGTTTTTATGTACTAGTAGCTAAATGCTAACAACGTAGCATTTTTTCCCATATGGGGTATTGACTTGGGCATGTACATAGCCCGTGGCATTATGGGAAAAAAAATGCCAAACAGGAATCATGCACCGCAAACATAATAAATCATAAAAATTACACCTAAATAATTGGTATGTAATTTTTTTATATATTGGTATAATGTTTTTTTAACTTCATAAGTCAATAACCCGTGACAGTATGGGGGGGGGGGGGGATGCTAAATTTTAAGCATTTAGCCTACGAAGTATGTTTAAACGATTTTTAAAAATACGTTTGAACGTACTTGTAGCTAAATGCTAAAAACGTAGCATTTTTCCCATCTGCCCATATTTTAGCATTTAGCCTACAAAGTACGTTTGATCGTACTTGTATAGCTAAATGCTAACAACGTAGCATTTATTTCCCATATGAGATATTGACTTGTAAGCCCGTGGCATTATGGGAGAAAAAAAAATCATGCGCTGCGAACATAATAAATCATAAAAATGACAAATAAACAATGGTTTATGTAATTTTGGAACGTATTGCTATAATGTAGGCTAAATGCTAAAATGATAGCGTGAAGTTCTTCAGCACAAAAGAAGATGGCTGCCATAAATGTAAGCTGTTCGTCAAGCGGACCCTTCAGCTTCTCGCCGAACATGGTGAGGAAGACGGTGAAGTTGATCGGTCCGCTGGCCTCCTTCACCATGGCCTCCAGCTCCTCGTTCTTCACGTTCAGTTGGCCCATGGTGGCCAGCACGTCCCTCAAGTCGTCCTTGCTGATGATCCCGTCTCTGTTCTGGTCGATGATTGTGAAAGCCTGCCGTCACATGACATGGCATGCGTGTCAAAAACGCGCTATTCTAATCAACCCGCATGGCTCGCCAACATCAACTTTGCCAATGTTCTTTCTTTGCACGTGAAACCGGAGATGACATTGGAAACCGTTCGGGACTTGGCAGCTGGTGGGCCACTTGTTTCGCCGAGGTGTTAAAATGGTTGCGGAATGCCGGACAAGCCCGTTGCAACTTTCAGGCAGGCGGTATCGGTTACATCTGTCCTAACCTTTTCCGCCCCGTGGCCATTTTTCTCCTCTTTGCAATGTTCCATCACCGCGGAGGCCTTCAAGGGGGTCGGGACCCAAAGTGGGTTCGGTTTTTATTGGGTCATCCACCATCCAACCATTTAAATTTGATTGTTCCTGCTTCTATTGACCGCTAATCCCACCAGCTGTTGGGTAGCATTCTGGTGGGGTCACGTACACCCCCCCCCCCCAACTCCCGAGTCATCAGTTTTACACGCGCTGTTCACGTACCTCCTTGTACTCCTGGATCTGGCTCTGCTCAAACATTGAGAACACATTGGAGGATCCGCCCTCACCCTGCTGCTGCCTCCTCTTGGCCTTCTTGGGTGCCTAGAAAGCAAGGTAGAGTACATGTTAGCTATAGATTTTGAGCTGTCAAAATTAAGTGATTAATCGGTGAGTAATCGATGATCCGATTAATCGATGATCGACAACTGCTTTAATTTAAAATGGTCCAAATCCTCAGATTTCAACTTATATCATATCTTATTAGAATTGTCCACTGATTTCTGTAGTCCTTCATGAAAGAAGATTGTATTCTGTGTTTAACTCATTCACTGCCATAGACGGCTATAGACGTCAAAAATTCATTGGAACTTTTTCTATTTCAATTTTTCAAGTATGAAAACCTAGATTTTTTTAATTGTACATTTAGAACAGATATAAATTTTTGGATTAATCATGAGTTAACTACTGAAGTCAGGCGATTAATCACGATGAAAAATTGTAATCGCCTGATGCACCTAATTTTTAATAATCTTTTCTCTTTTTTTTATCGCGGCAGGCGATTAAATTTTTTAATTCTAATTAATTGCATGACTTCAATAGTTAACTCACAATTAATCAAAATTTTTATATCTGTTCTAAATGTACAATGTTTTTTTTCGAGGTTTTCATACTGTTGTTAACAAGTGGGAAAAAAATGTTAAACTAATAGAAATAGTTCAAATGAATTTTTGACGTCTATAGCCGTCAATGGCAGTGAATGAGTTTATCAAAGTAAGGCATTTGCAAACGTCTGTTTTTATTTATTTTTTTAATCACTATACGAATACGAAGTACGAAATAAACACCAATCACTGCTTAAAAAACAGTAATCAGGAAACAAAATGCTTTTGTTATACACTTAAATGCAAAATTGAAATGAATCCAATTAGTCGATTAATCGGTTGAATAATCGATTCTAAAAATATTCGATAGTGACAGCACTAGATTAGATTCAACTTTAGTGTCAAGGCAACAGAATATTATAAAAATCCATCTTCATTTGCATCACAGCTTCCGCATATGTGAATTTAAGATTAAGTCAAATTTTAGGTGCCCTAAAACTGATCCATGGTGTACCGTGCATCTTGTTCAAAGTCAGCTGGAATTGGCCCCAGCTCACCTGCGAACCCCAGTGAGGAGGACATGCGGTATTAAAAAAAACAGATGGATGGGTACAGGAGATGGATCAAGTCTAAATCTTGGCTTGGAAAGTAAGCCACACCTTAGCATTAAAAATCCAAATCCAAAGGAGCCCCCGGTGCGAAAAACACTCACCATCTCTCGAGTTTGTTGGGTTGTTGTTGGTCAAGAAGAGAAGCCTACGCCAAGCCGATGTGACTGACATGGAATAAACAGGCCCTTTTGGCCCTTATATACCAGCCTGTGGCCGGCTAACTTTAGCCACAGCATCAGGTTTGGCAGGAAAACAGAGCGTAAGAGAAAAAGGGGCGGAGCAAGAAGGTGGCGAGGCCCATATTGGCTAACCCGCGTTCCAAAATAGGCATCGGGAGTCTTGGAATGGGGTGAATTCAATGCCAACGCACGGACTGGGACTTTGACTTCACATGTGGACTAATATGACCCACGGAGAGTCAGCTTCATCAGAACAAAAGATGAGCAGCCGTGAATTGATACCAAAGTCCTAAGTGGCTAATGCGCCCCCCGCATATCCAAGTATCATCACCTGTCTTCGTCTGTGGCTTGCTTGGGGGAGGGAGGGAGGGGCGGGATGGATGAGTAGTAGACCCCGGAGGATTTATAAACAGCCGTGAAATATGAAAACAGTTGGCTGATGGACTTTGGTTCAGCGCCAGGGATGGCACGCGACGACAACTGAGAAATGCCAACAAGCACGCGAAGCATGTAATACGCGTCTCAGAATTGCAGATCGTGTTTTAAAGCAATTCGCGATAGCGTTCATGTGATGGTCGCAGGATGGCTGGGGGACTCAATGAGCAGTTTTTGTGGTTGAACTCATTTGGGTCGCGTGACCGAGGCCCCACCCACTTCACTCCATATATGGGCTGGACTGGAAGCCATCAATCATGCGGGTGTGAAGCTGAGGCATTTGTGGCGATTCCGAAGTGAACCCACGCGACGTCTCTGACTCACCTGTAGTCAAAAATACGTCCCGTTTGCCAGCGTGTGTTTCTATTGACTTGTAATTGACTTATATTTATTTTGTAAACGATTCATTTGGGTTTTGTATTTTCGTTTTACGCGCTGAAGTGTTTTGCGTACTGCGCATGTCATGAGCGCAAAAGAGAGAGAGAGAGAGAGAGAGAGAGAGAGAGAGAGAGAGGTGTAACCGAGCGAGCCCCGTTCGAAAGGGAGGTTCAATAAAAACAGAGAGAAGACGCCAGAAAATATCATAAACTTATTTAGCCCGCCTTTTACCCAGCCTCCGGAAACAACAACATCATCTTGGCGTTAAAAGTCCAAATTGGATCATTGACTTCATTCGCTTGGTTCAGTTTTTAAGCGCTGCAAATGAAGCGAGCGCTGCCTGAAGGTCACCGGCAGTTGAGGTCACTTCACTTGGAGCGCCGTGAAGGTGAAAAGAGAGCGACAGAGTGAGAGAAAGACCATAAAAACGAGACAGCTGGACACACCGAAATAGCTAACGCCTCTCCCCCCTGTTGCCATTCTCATTCTCAACCATTTGAGCTTTTACTTCTAAAATTTGGCTACTTACATCTTGGCTTGCTTTCGAACGACGGTATTTGTAAATACAGATCAATAAAACCGTTTTGTTTTTTTGTTACTTTAAAAGTATGACTGAAAAACGTCAGTAAATATTTAGCCGTAGGCCATGTAAAAGGTCAAATTAATTCCCATTTTTGACTGGCGAGTCGGAGTACATTCGAACGTATTGACATTTGTGAATACGCTCGAACGTACTTGCAAATAAATGTACTTGTACACTCTAAAAAGAGAATTATTGAACCAGATTAAGGTTAAACTGAAAAATTGTTGACCAACTTAATTTAATTGCTTCAAGTGGCAACACACGATTGAATTAAGTTCATCCAAAGGGAATATATTACGTTTAATGAACTCACAATTAATTAAACTTGATATATTCACTTTGGATTAATTAAATTTACTTAATATATCACTTAGGAATGGATTAACTTAATTCAATTGTCTGTTACCAGTTGAAGCAATTTTATTAAGTTGGTCAACAATTCTCTGTTTAGAGTGTAGGCTAAATGCTACAAACATAGCATATTTCCTAAACGTGTGAATCTTTGACTGGCTCACATTCATGATTCAATTCCGATTTTTGGGTCTGTGATTCGATTCAGAATCGATTTTCGATTCAAGATGATTTGATTGACAATGATTTCTGCTTCAATTTATAGAAGTGCAAAGAATCGTCAAGATCTACTCCAGTCCAACTTGCTAATGCTAATTAGCGCGCTAGTCGCGGCACTTATATCACTCAAAAGAATGGCTATTCTTACAAAACGCTACAGGAATGTATACAGAGAAACATCTTAACAACACTGACTGGCATAAAACAACTTTTATTGGAATAACTTGGCGACTTTTTCCTTCTACTCTCTAATGTAGCTAAACCTTAACAGTGCATCAGAACGTGTTGAACCACGCTGTCCCTAAGTGGCCAAATTGTGTATAACATGTACAGCGCTCCCAATAAAGACACACATAAACAAAGGCAAGGCAGTATAAAATAATTGAAACAAAATTTTTGGGATTTTGGGACATTTAAAATTGATTCTGAATTGTACTAAATGAGAATCGCGATTCTTATGAGAATCGATTTTTTGGCTTACCCCTAATATTTCCCCATATTGCTACAGAGTATTTGCAATGTATGTGCAAGTGAAAAAAAAAATTGTTAAGCATTTGACCCAGATTATACCAATACGTTCTAAAATTATTTTTTTTAAAGAAAAGATTATTAAAAATTAGGGGCGCCGGGCGATTACAATTTGTAATCGCATGACTTCACTAGTTAACTCACGATTAATCACAAATGTTATATTTGTTCTAATACAAAAAATAAATAAATCTAGGTTTTCATACTCTTGTTAACAAAAGTGGGGAAAAAATGTGAAACTAATAGAAATAGTTCAAATGAATTTTTGACGTCTATAGCCGTCAATGGCAGTGAATGAGTAAAGGGTATGCAAAATGTGGGGCTTAACTCTCCATACAAACAAGATTATATATATATATATATATATATATAAAACTTACATTTTGAAATGAGATTTTGAAAATTGTATCGGACCAATTTACTCAAAACAACTCAAATCGATCAAGTTTTCATTGAGAGTCTCTTGGCCGGCGCGTCCGCTTCTTGACCAATCGGCAATCAGGTCCTTGACTTCTTTCCCAAAATCCTCGTGCAATTTACTAAATTCCTCCCGGGTGCCCGAGCACACCGCCTTCCAGTCCCCCGCGGGCGGGGCCGGCCCGTTAATCGGCGTCACGTTTGCGGACCTCTTGGGCCACAGTTTGGGTGACCTCTTAACGTTGGATTTGAGTTGAACGGTCGGAGTTTGGAGCGTCGGGATGGAGCTGGCACTGGGACCTGCAGCCGCGGCGCCTGCCGGATGCCGGGTCAACGTGGACAACCGCGGGCTCGGTTGACGGACGGCGTTTGGGGCGGCGGCACCGTTGGCTGGCTCACTGAACAATGCCTCTAATGTTTCTGAAGGAACAACAAAGAAGGAATCGCTTCAGAAGGAGTTTAGCTCATCACTGTTATCATCTCAAATGATGTAAACACATTTAAACGTATTAAAACCTTCCAACTTACTAGGGCAGACTTTATAAAGTAGTCCTAATAATAATAGATTTTATTCGTAACGCAATTTACATTTATAAAATAAATCTCAAATTGCACAGCACAGGCAATAATAAACGCACACAGTCAATAAAAATTTGTAAAAGTGACATGAAACAAAAGTGAAAAAAAATAAGAATAAAAATGAAAAAATTTAATAAAATAATTCATATGAATAAATTAGGGATGTCAGGCATTTTTTTATCATAATTAATCGCATAACTTCAATAGTTAACTCACGAGTAATCGCACATGTAAATGTACAATAATACATTTTTTCCAAGTTTTAATACTCCTGTTAACAAAAAAGTGGAAACTTTTTAAAATAATTAAAATATGGTTACATCTTTTAGTCACTGATAGAGTAATTTCATAATTCATAAAAGGTAGTTAAAATTAAAAAGATGTACTGTACTGAGTGTGACATTCATTTGTGTCGAGGTCATTTTTCTGCCACTAGATGGCATAAGTGCAATAGTAAGATGTTGGTGACAGCTCAGTGCATTTTCTTTTCATATTAAGATTTATCCAATCTTTAACATGAAGTAACTTGTGAAATTCTCCACAAATATATGCATTATTATTAAATGTATTACTGCAAAATTTTGACGTGGGCGTGTATGCTGCATTGCAACTGGACCAGTCCAGTACAGGCTTTCCAAAAAAGGGGCGGTCATTAATCGCAAAAATTAATTTAAAAAAAATTAGTGGCATTCAAGGAGCTTTAAATTAACTCAAAATTAACACACTCATTTTGACACCCCTAAAATAAATACATAATAAATAAATAGCAAACTTTTTTTTTTACTCCTGGATGACATTTAGTAAGAGTGAATAAAAAAATAAAAATACAGTAATATATAAATAAAATATACATAATAAATTAATATAAATACAAAATTAAAAAATATATGTATTTAAATCGCAATGGCAAAAGTGATTTATTTTTTACTTTTAACAATTGTTCAGCCCTACATTCTACTAATGTGCTTAATGACTTTACTAGTGTGGGAAAAGAGTATATTATTGACGGCTATAGACGTCAAAAATTCATTTGATCTATTTCTATTAGTTTAACATTTTTTTTCCACTTTTGTTAACAAGAGTATGAAAACCTAGGGAAAAAAATATTGTACATTTAGACCAAATGTAAAATTTGTGATTAATCATGAGTTAATTATTGGAGTCATGTGATTAATTACAATAAAAATAATAATAATTGCCTGATGCCCTAATTGTTTTTTAAATCTTTGCTTACAAAAAAAAGATTATTTAAAAAAAGAAACGTTTATTAAAAATTAGGTCGTCAGGCGATTACAATTTTTGATTGTAATTAATCACATGACTTCAATAGTTAACTCACGATTAATCACAAACTTGATATGAAATACAATAAAAACTTTTTCTGCAAGCGGATGAGTTCATATCAAAGATATGGAATTAACGCTCCCAACAACTTCCATATATGACTGCTCAGATTTCAAAACAACAACACTGAGGCCGCTGGAGCCGCTCACCTTTGTACTTCCTCTCCAGGTCCATCACCAGCAGAGATAAGTAGCCGTGGTTGGCCGAGAGAAGGGCCTTGATCCAGCTCTCCTGGCCGGCCTGGTCCTCGGCGGCAAACTTGTACGGGCGCAGGCCCAGCTCACTCCACACCAACGAAAAGGCAAACTGCTCCTCAGACTCGCACAGCTGGACGGTGCAGCCCTCCAGAACAATGACTCCGATGAGGTCACGGTCATCCGGGTGGTCCTTGTAGAAGAGGAGGTTCCCCTTCAGGACAAACCAACGCTTGTGATAGGAAGGCCTGATGTCACCCTGTGGGACAATGCTGTCGGTTAGTCTGGGTCGGTCTGGCGCAACAGGAAGCCGGGATGTCAAATGTGGCAGACTTTGCGCAAATTAAGTCCCGAGTTAAAAGCGTCATTCTATGTCCCGTTATTAACTCATTCACTGCCATTGACGACTATAGACGTAAAGAATTCATGTGAACTATTTACATTAGTTTTACTTTTTAAAAGTGGCAAAAAATGTTTAACTAATAGAAATAGTTAAAATGATTTTTTTTACGTCAAGCGCCGTCAATGGCAGTGAATTAGTTAATTTGGTTATATTATATTACAGGATGACTACTTCTTGCGTATAGTACATGGTGTTGAAGTACGACACCGGTACTGCGGTAGAAAAATAAGGATTTCCGCTGCAAGTTAACCTTATGAACTGATGTCAATTTTGGCTCGTAACACAAGGCAAAAAAAGACCAAGCAACCGGTTGTAACTTGAAAAATATAAAAAGTTAGTGGGCAATCAAGATGAAAATAATTTTCTATTTGCGATACAGAGTCGCTTACCTTCTTATTGAGGTAACCTTCTTTGTCCACTGGTGAGTTGCTAGATTCAAAATAAGAGACAACTTTCTCATTTATCTTCATTTCATCACATCACGGGCTGCTCAGCGCTGAACCTGTCGCAACACGAACAAGCGTTACAACACTTGTGTCCATTTCCTCACACGTAGTTTTGACAAAAAAATGGTTTAGAGTTACGAAGAAGTAATAACACTGGACGTTTGCAGTCAAACCGGAAATTGCCCTTTTCCGTGTTTCGACTACTCTCCAAATGTGACTTTAGGCATTTTTGTTTTTGTTGACTCCAAAACGTCAACTTAGAATAGTTTTTTAAAGTTAATTTTAAAAAGTAAAAAAAAAACAACAACAAAAAACATCCGCCATTTATAGCTCGCCCCTGTGTGAAAAGGGGCGAGTTTCGAAGGACGTCAGTACAAGTCTCATGAAAACTACAACTACGCCATAGAATGCTGGGTGTGGGTCAACCGCGACTAATCAGACACGATCGTGTACATGAAAATATACATTTAGGAATGAATTACTATTTACGCTACGAGTACTCACCTGTGTGAGGCACAAAAGTATCGTTCGGTTCATACGAAGGTGTGTGCCAATTACTTCCGGGTTGTTGTGACACTGGCTGACTCGGTTGAGTAGAGAAAAAATATACCAAAAACTGTGCACTTATTACTTCAATTTGTAAATTTTAGTGACCATTAGACAACTATGTGTCTGTAGCTAAAGTAAAGGTAATTTCTAAATAATAGAAATACTAAAGTACACTTGAGTACCACTCCAGAATTGACTTTTTAAGGGCCTTGTAGCTCAGGGGTTAGAGCACTGGTCTCGTAAACCAGGGGTCGTGAGTTCAATTCTCACCAAGGCCTTTCCCCAAGATGTAAAGTGAAGAAAAAAGAAATCCAGTGCTGCTAGCATAATAATTCAAGTAAATTGTGTTGTTGCAACACAGTCAAAATCACTTTACACCGTTGTGAGTGATATTTTGTTGACTCAACCTAGCGATATAATAATAATAAGTATAGACGCATTTTCTTCTAAATAATATAGATTTATAATAATAAAGCCGGAAACTGTGAGGGAAAAAATTGCTTAATGTATTTTGTACTAATCACTAAATACTGCCCTCCCATGTGGTCTCTTTTAAGTACTACTATAATAACCAACTGCAATTTTCTTGTGGCCTTGTAGCTCAGTGGTTAGAGCACTGGTCTAGTAAACCAGGGGTCGTGAGTTCAATTCTCACCAAGGCCTTTCACCACACCATAAAATTAAATGAAAGTGGAGTGTGAAGGAAGTAGGTCCAATATTTTTTTTTCCCCACAGGCAGAAAAAAATAGTTTACATCAAGTAGTAAGTAGTTCAGCGAGTAACTCTAAACCAGTAGTTTGTTATGCATTTTACACCAAAGCGCCATGTATAAAAATAAAAATAAATCTGATCTCCGTGATTAAAGCATTGAAATAATTACATATATTTATATAAAATAATTGTATCTAAATAATAAAAAGCAAGCAGTTCTAAACTTGCAAACACGGATTATTTTGCATACCACTAGAGGGAGCTCAAGCACCACACTTAATCAAATCACATATTTACTCATTCTCAAGGCTTTTTTTGGTGTGTGACGCCAAGGCTACGTCATATTAAAAAAAAATCTGCACACCCCACTGTTGGCAAGTTCTTTACCAGATTGAAACGTTGTCGTCAGGCAGCAGTGCGTGCGATCAATTCTATATTCGTCCGTGAGGTGTGTTGCTTACTGTGAAAATCTCCAGTATGCCGTCTGCTGGGCCAAGAGAGTCTGGAGGGGCAAGTGTTAATTCATCGCACATGGTATACTTGTATTAACCCTGAGGCTACCAGGGACGTGTTAGCAGGGGCTTGCCTGTTCTGATTCCGGAATTAGAATGTAAAATGTCACGTCTGTCCAGTGTGGATCTTGATATGTTTTTTCAGATTCTCCGCCCGATTGAAGCTCTTCCCGCACTGGCGGCAGTAGTACGGCTTCTCCCCCGTGTTGCACCATCTTGTGTTTCTTCAAATCTCCCGCCTGGCCGAATGTCTTCCCGCATACAGGACATGGGTGGGAGTCGTCTCCGCCCGGATTGTTCCTCCGGCACCGTCGTTATTGGGGGGGATTTGGGTGGATGGGCCTGGTAGAGCTGTTGTAACGTTCTTGTAATGATGGCGGAACGCACAGCGAGCAAGCAGATGGCTCTGTTTTAACATGCAGTGCGTTATTTGTCGTCGTCTGGACAGTCAAGAGACTCCTCGCGCTCTTCAAATTCGGATTGTTCTTTGCATTGTTTTCCTAGCGTCTGGGTCAAAGTGCATTCTAGGCGTGAGTCTGCATCATTGTGCTTGTGCTTCAAATCAAAAGGAGTATTGTTCAGCTGTAGCCGAATCTCCGAGCCCTCTTCTTGGTCAGGAAACAAACCGTGGACGTGTAGAATGTCTATGAATAGACCACAAGCAGAATCAGTGTTATACTGCCCCCAGGTGGCCAAGCTGCGCACCAGCAGGAGCAGCGCAATTTCCATGGAAAGCCCCCCAAAATGTTAATTACACACGTAAGCTTTCCTATAACTCACTTTGTATCTCCATCAGACTTCTCCTCAGACACTCATTTTCTTTCAGCGTGCTGGCAGTTTTCTTCCGATACGCCGACACGGTCTCCTTCACCATGTCCACAACCTTCTGCACTACGTCGTTCAGCAACTTAGGCCAAACGGCCGTTCAAACGTTCAAGTTTGGGATCCTCCATCCTGCAAATAATGACACAATAATTCAATGATTTTCAAAATAAATATGAGCACCCTCTAGTGGTAGCTGAAATAACCACTGCTAACAGTGCGAACGCGTCATCATTTTTACTAACAAAAATCGAATATCCATCTACCGGCTGGTAAGAAAAATTCATGCAAGCATGGGGAGAAAATTAAACATCTATAAAGAAGAGCTGGAGCCGCCATTCGAACCCAGAGCCTCACAAGAGTGATGCATACGTCACAATGCTGAACAATAGCAACGTAAGCTAATTGTGTTAGTACCTTGTGGTCGATTTTCCTTTCAAATTTTGTAGTTCTCTTATAGTTAATACAAAAACTAGTTAATTAGTTAAAATAACAAGAACCAAGGCTGACAGGCTGTGTAGAGACTTATTATGGCCATCAAGTATCAAAACAAACGTTCACTTCCGGTCGGAGTCATCACCGGAAAACGTTTTTTGTGCGGTGCGTTTCGGTATAAAAGTAAATATTTCAGAATAAAACTGACAAACTTCCCAAGTGACTTTACGTAAAAAGTAGAGTTCCCGAGGATTTTTAATAAAAACAAAAATTAATATGTATAAGTATAATTACTTATACTTCCTGAATTCATCTATCTCCAATATAAATCATAATCATAGCGTATGAATACGTAAAATACACATTTTTAACCTGCAATTTTAACCTGCCATTACCCTAATATGTGCAAAAACATTTTTAAAAATCATTGAAAAAAAAAAATCACATCTGACTGGAAGATAATAGGAAGAAATTGTTAAACCTGTGTGGCGCCATTTTGTCACTATAAATGAATGACGTTGCAAAAAATGACATTCATTTGTTCCAAATGTTGTTCAGCAGAGTAATGTTAATTGGCAGTTATTTACTAAAGTATTCGAAAATGCAAAGACATGTTTCGTTGATATTGCTTGAGAATAGAAGAAGGGCCCAAAATAAAAAGGAACAAGTACTATTTGGGTAAATTTGGCCCTTTACTGTCACCTAGTGGTGAAGTCAAAAAACAAACATGGAAATATTTCTCAAAGATCACAACTCATAATTGACATTGAAGAACATCAACAAAGAAACATACAATTCAAGTAGCACACAAGAAACAATAAATCTCAATATTCAACAAATAATTGCACTCATGGGAACATTAATCATGCTTTAAAGTGTGGTTACTCTTCCGTTACAAACATCTTAAGCAAAAAAAAAAATGGCAGTGCATACATGCAAGAAGTGAACTTGTTATATTTGAACCTTCGGTCCAACGCAGTCCCAAAAACACTGTCATCCTCCCAAGTCACGGCACCCCCTCCACAGCGATTTCCTCGAAAAGACACAGCAGGTTCTTTGGCCCGAAGCCGGTTTGGTCTTCTGAGTGGGTCCGGTTGCGACTGCGTCGCTGCGAGGACCGTCCGCCCTGCTTGGAGTCCAGACGGTCAGTGTGACTTGGGGAGTAAGAGGTGTGCGTGTGTGATGTGTAGCAGTCACGGGAGCGGACGCCGGACGGTGCCCGGGCTTCGTTAGACGGGGACCAGTCAAACGGATCCAGGTGAGGACTCCGGTGAACGTCATCCGGGGAGTGTCGCAGAGGAGTGGACGTGCTTTTCAAATCCAGTGTGGACTTCATCCTGTTGGGAGAAGAGGCACGTTGAATTTTAATCTGCCAAACAGGAGAAATCCAACAAACGGCGAATATGCTGACCTGTCTGAGAGTCTCGGGGAATCCTCGGGCCCCGCCGGGAACACACCTTCGTCCTCTGAGCTGTCGCCGTGCAAGGCGTGGAGGGGCAGCGTTACCTCCCTGTCCCAATTCTCTTTGGGAGGAGTGCAGGGCGCCGGCTTGCTCCAGCTGGGGAAGGTCGGCAAGTAAAGAGAAGAGAAAAGTCGACGGGCGAAGCCTACCACCATCTGGAAAAACAAAACAAACAAAATGCAGGACATGCATCATTAAAGCAAATTAACCAAATTGAGTCTGATTTTTGTTGTGGTAATAATCTGCCACTAGGTGGCATTAGTGTTTCATGTTGGATGCTGGTGACAGGAACAGGCCATAGTCCCGACTAATTAGGGTTGCTAGATTATGGAAAAAAATAATAATCACGATTATTCAAACGATTATTTTTTGGTACGAAAAAAAGAAAATGTTTAAGCATTTAAAAATATTATGACCAATTTAAAAAAAATAGAAACAGTATAGTTATGTATGTTTCTTTTGGACCAAACAGAATTTATAATAATATATATTTATTTATTTATGTTGGCATTATTTTTTGGTACAAAACAAGAAAATGTTTAAACGTAAAAAAAAACAAATACAAATATTAAGACAAATAAAATTATTTGGATGAAACAACATTTATTAAATTAGTTATTTAAAAAATATATATATACAATTATACTGATTTTGTAATTGTGGAATGTAATAATTGTATTTGAATTTTGATTAATTGCACAGCCCTACCACAAATAAAAAATTTTTTTAACCACATTTATTATTCCTAAATTGTGTTATAGTGACTCCCTGTTATACTCATTCAGAACTGTAAGGCAGACCCGCTAACCACTAGGACACCGGGCTGCCATTGACCAAATCCTAAATGTTACCTGGCAGAAGAAGGCCAAAGTCAGCATGGTTTCCGCGAGCAAAAGGTAAGTGCGCCTCTTCCATCTGCGCTTCCTCACTGCGGGCAGCGCAAGAAGCTCGCGCACCGTCGGCCTATCAGAAGGTTCTGGAGAAAGCATCATCTGAAGAACTCTCTGAAGGTCCGTTGAAAGCCCTGCGCAAACAAATGAAACCAAATGTAAATGATTAATCCCGATTGATCACAAATGATAACCATATCTGAGACGACGCAGAAAAATAATAAAATAAAAGAATTTACCCTTTGTGACCTCAGGGAGGCGCCCGTGTCTGAGTTGCTGCCAGCCCTCGCCACCATTGGGGACCTCAATATTGCACGCAAGCTCCAGGATGGAAACACCCAAACTAAGCGCCAACCACAATGTGATGTTAGCCACTCCACAATATAACAAGAGTAGGACTTTTTCTCATTGCTCGTACCTGAAAACATCTGCAGCGGGTCCATACTCCCCCCGTAGGAGCTCAGGTGCCATGTACCTGGGATCTCCTCCGGGGTCGTCCTCTCTCGCTTTCTCCAAGCGGCTCTCTTTGAGCTCCAGCAGAAGGCCAAAGTCGCCCAGTTTCAGGCGTCCGGAGGCCGTGACCAGGACGTTGGCGGGCTTCACGTCCATATGAACGAAATGGCGAGAGTGCAGGTGGTCCAGCGCCGAGAGGAGGTCGCCCAAGTACCACCATGCTGCACGCTCATCTGTGCCAACCGGGAAGAAAATAGTGCAGTTTCCATCCGCCCATTTTTATTTGAACTTTCAAGAAATGCGAAAATGAAACTGAAATGCTAGAATTTCGAAAAAGGGCCCCAAATGTGTAAAAATAAAAATAAAAATGACGCTTAGAGGGGGTGGATTTTGAAGCATATCAAAAAAAGGAAAATGCGAATTTTGGCCAGATATTACGTCATACGTACATTTGTAGTCACAAAGCAATGTTGGACAATAAAGTAAAGTATATTCGGGGGGGGACAACGAAACAGAAATCTTTTAGGAATTAATTAACGAAGCGAATATGAATGCAATTTTTGATGAAAAACAGCAAAGAAACGCTACGGTTTTATCAAGAATTACAAACGCAAACTCATACGACTTCCTGTTTTTCTTCTTCTTTAAATTACTGGTGGATCACAGCTCTATGGTGTATACCGCCACCTACAGGGGCGGAGTTCCCTCTCAATATCCGCAAAGGAAGAACAGATGGAAACGGGCATAAGTCGCATGTCCGTATTGCGCATTTTCAGTCAGTTTGCTTAAAAAATTCAAAACAATTGGATGACATATAATGTCAAAAATATTACTTTAAAATACATTTTTATAATACAAACTAGAGATAGACCGATATGGTTATTTCAGATTCGATACAGATTATTAGTAGTCAAGGACACCAATAACCGATATTTGGAGCTGATATTTATTTTCACTAAAAAGCAAAATATTGGCATCAAAATTTACACACACAAAAAAAAAACCCTCCAGCTCTGAAATGTGTTGACTTTTTAAGCATATGTTAATTGAGCAACTTTTAGGATTCGTAAAATATTGGAGTAAAAAAAAAAAATCTTAGTCAATAGACATCTTTGTTTTAAAATTCTAACCAAAAGTTCAGGGATTTCCCAAGGGCCATTAGCATGTCTTCAAAAGTCAAATAAAAAACGTAAACAATAGCTCCTTATTGTTTTCTACAGTAAATAGTTTTCCAAAATTTTAAAATATCTTTCAGTATTAAAATCTTACTTATCTTAGTTATAATTTCAAACAAAAACAGAAGGTGCAGAGAGTTCAACAGCAACTCTTACAACGTTAACTGAAATTTTAAATAAATACTTTCCTGAAGTTGACACATTTTTACATTGATATATTATCGGCCGTATGAGTCTTCAAAAAGGCTAATGCCGATATTCGTCAAAATGTTCGATATCGGCACCGATAATCGGCCCGACCATTACTGCGCTCGATTATTAAAATAGTCGTCGATTAATTAGTCAACCTGACATGCCGAGGAGTATGCAAAGTAGGGGATGATCGAGAGAATCGGGTCACCAATCTTGTTCACATTCTGAAGAACGGCTAAGATGGAGGTTATTTTATTTGTTGAATACTTAGAACCCCAGACTCTACCTCCAGCAGCCCCCACCTAAGTTGAGTTCCCTACCGTTCCCAGGAGTCTGGCTCTCCGCATGGAGCAGCAAACTGGTGTGACACAGTTCCGTCTGGATGTACAGCCGACCGCACTCCTCCCAGGCGGCCACCAAGTTGAGGATGTGAGGGTGTGGGCAGACTCGCTCGTGGTTCCTCGCCTCCCTCACTTTGCGGTTCCGGTCATTGTTGCCCCTGTAGCGATCGAGCGAACGTTTGACGGCATACAGGCGGCCATCCTTGTTGTTTTCAACCTGGGAAAGAAAAGATGACAGAATTCCATCTGGTGACAAATGAAAATTCCTCGAGGTTCCACACTCACCTTGTGGACTTCACCAAAGGAACCCCTTCCCAGGAGGCCCAGCGTAGTGAAGCACTGCTTGAAATACGACTGCTGCTTTTTGGGGTCATACACAGATTCGGGAGGGGGCGACCGGCAGAGGGAGCAAGACAGGGGCGTCCAGGGGGCCGCTTTTTGGGGAAAGAAGCGGCTCAAGGAGAGACACTCCTTCGACGGCGCCAGCGGCGGCAGAGAGCGCGACAGGTCAGGGGTTGAGACTGAGGAGTCGGACGTGGACGAGGAGGAGAAAGGGTGGCGGCGCTTTTTCAAGGAGAAGGACTGCTCCGCTTGGGCAAAGTGGGTGGGGAGCGGGAGTACGCTGGTCACTGTGGTATCCACGGTGAGTGACATTTTCTCTTCAGCTCCTTTCTTTGTAAACAATGATCTGTAACAGTACAAGAAAAAAAAAAAAAGTTTGACCAGGTAGATTTGACATGCAAAAAGAAAGCAGGTCAGTGCTGCTGGTATTGATACTTGCAGATTTGACATGAAAGAGTCAATTGTAATAACCGATTCGTGTGTTCACTCAACTGGTAATATAAAGATAAAAGATGCTTTTCCACATGCTGCAACTGCCTGATTGAATTCCATAGATACATTAAGTGATGCAGATATCGCTTCTGATCAAGAACAACTAAAAAAAAACACACGACAATATTTCCAAAATTTAACTACTGCGTAAATTTAGGACTGAAAAAAGGAGTTACGAACGTTCACCCGCGCTAGCATGTTCCGTACAGTGTAGCAAAGTTCAGATTTTAGTGTCCACATAAACGTAAACGACTTTTTATGGTTCTTTCAGTGTGTGCACATGTAAATAACATTTTATACTGACCATAATCTTGTAAATACGAACAAAATGTATTCCAAACAAACTGAGACGCCCATCCAGTCCTCCTCAGACAGTCGAGCAAGTTGTGAACGTGAAGTGAAGTGACGTTCCGCATGATTATCTATCCCACTAGAATTCCCGGCAGGACACTCTCCGCTGCAACATGATTGGCTGAAGACATGAACTGCGTGCGATATAATTGGCTAGCTTCAGCCAATAATATATTTAGATGGGCGTGTCCTGCCTAGAACCTCAGTGGGTTTAGACGCGATCAACGATCGAAACTAGCTCGCGCCAAATTCTGATATAAAACATACGTAGTGACGCGCACCGAGATTTCGCGAATACAAAAGTACACATGTAATCTGTCGTAAAGCCGCACATGCGCAGTGAGTCCGTGGCTTCTGCTGCACTACTGGGCTGGCGCATCGGGCTAGCTAGCTGATAACTTGAGATGGTAAGTGGGTTGTTTTCATCACGTTTTTGTCATTTGAGTCCCTAGTTAGATTACGGAGATAAACCTTCATTGGTCGGCATCAAAATTACGACGCTGTTGGCGATTAAAATGGGCGATCAAGGTCTTTAATAGCGATCTTATGCTACATTTGCTATGTTAGCTTCGGGCTTCCCATTTACAAAGATAGCGAGGTAACTTAGCCGGCTATCCTTAGGGGTGATGTCATTTGAGTCCAGTTAAAAACTTAGCCGATGGAAATAGGGGCAAATAAAGCGCAGGAGTTTATTTTGGGCGTTAGTAAACATCACTCACCAAATATGCTTTTGTGTATTGGTGAGCCGATTGTCAACATTTAGCTCGCGATTGGATTAATGCCAGCAACTGTGGTGCTTTCCGGAAATCGGATGAATTTCCTACTCGATTTATAATTAGAGTGTTTCGCAATGCTCGTGTTTGGCCTCCTTAATTTGTTATTAGTAAGCACTGTCAATTTTTTTTCAGGTTATCTTTTTATCTGCAACCATCGCATAGAATAAGCATGCATTTCCTGGTAGAATTTGTGAAATAAATACATTTAAGGCTCCACGTTGCTGATTATTTGTTGTATCTTTGACCATGATCAACGTAAATAGTTTTGTGATTTGGTTTCAATTTCATTTGTCCTCACTTTCAGGATGTGTTCCTAATGATCCGGCGTCACAAGACCACCATCTTCACGGATGCCAAGGAGTCCACCACAGTCTATGAACTAAAGCGTATCGTCGAAGGGATTCTAAAGAGACCACCCGAAGACCAGCGGCTCTACAAAGTGAATTGATCGTCATATAAACAACCACTTGAAGAATTCGGTGACTAATTTCCGCTGTGACTTCACAGGACGACCAGTTGCTAGAGGACAGCAAAACTCTGGGAGACAGCGGATTCACCAACCAGACTGCCAGACCACAGGCACCGGCTACAGTTGGTCTGGCTTTTCGAGTCAGTGGTATGTTAACAGTGAGAAAAGTTTCAAAACGTGAAAGTCGGTCAAACAGATGAACGACAGAAAAGTGTGGGGGGGGGGACCCAACTCCAAACATTTGTACTTTTTTTTGTGTTCCGCATGAAACTTTGCTCTCTTCCTGTTAAGTTTCAATTCCTACAAAAAGCTTTGCATTTCTAACAGGAAAAAAAATTACATTTGGTACGTAATGATGACATCATAATCCAAAGGTGTCAGTCGTTCTCCCACTCGGAATACCTTTAAACGTATTGAAACACACTTTTTAAAGTATCCCTTAACACAGACACAAACGAGGAGTTTCACAACTACTGTAAGTGAGCTACGGCATTAATAGTCATTCTTCGCAGAGGCTAAAGAAAATATGCCTGCAAGTATTGTTGTACTGACATACCATTTGTTTAAAATACTTGTTTTAAGGTTTATAATTACCACCAATTTATGCTACTTTCATTAATGTCATAAATTAACTGACTTTCCAAACGCAACGCCGTGATTATAAACAACTCGTTTTTTAACGCGTGTGTGTTTCCTGTGCCTCGACCCAGATGAGATGTTTGAGCAGCTGCACGTCGAGGCCTTCTCCAGCCCCCCAGAGCTCCCCGATGTGATGAAGCCTCAGGACTCCGGTAGCACTGCCAATGAACAAGCCGTGCAGTGATGGGCGCCCCCCCCTCCCTCTGCCAGGCATCGCAATTGTGGAAGTAGGGTATGGGTGGGGGTGTGTGGATTAACTGCAGCGAAGAAGAAGAAGAAGAAGTAGTGGGGTGGGAGGATTATGTAGTTTCATTTCAGTTGATGAACGGGGGACATTCTGGGTAACCGCGCCCGCCGTCCACGTTACCTTCATGCTATCATCGCAGCCCAGCACAGCCCCCCCCCCCCTTTCCCCCAATTGGCTTCACGTGTCAGGTTTTTAGGTAAATATGATTTCCACTTGGGTTCTACTCCTTGGTTTGAAAAGTGGGAATGTATGTATGTGTGTGTGAGTGTGTGTGATATATTCTAATTATTTTCATTAATATTTTGGGAGAAACTGAAAGTGTCGTAGTCCTTTTTAGAAGTAACCTGCATGGGTGGTAAGGATTGTGGGTGTGTAAATGGGCAAAACTGCATGACCCGAGGGCTTTATCGTCACACAAGCGGATGAACCTGTTCTAGTTTCCTTATGTCATGTCTTCCGGTTATGTTTGTCTGATTTCTTGCGTCCCTCCCAGGAAAATAATTTTTTTTGAAGTTATTGTCATCTTTTTTTGTGTGCGTGCGTGCGTGTCGTCACTGTTGAAACCAAAGGCGGGTACCTCTCGGACACCAGAGAAAAGTTATTTTCGGAGATTTTTTTTTTGTCACAAACTTCTGGAAATTGTTTCCGTCACGCGTCATCCTTTTGCGGCACCTTTCCCCACAAACATACCCTGTAACTGTGAGCTTGCTTAATTAAAGGTTTTCCATTTTTGTTTTTTTACACTTCTGTCTTTCTTCTCTGAAATGTTTTACTAGTGGAACATGTTAAAGTCAATGCAAAGAGGTCTGTTTTAGAATGTAACTGTTTTCTAGAGCATTTGCTCACAGGTCAGCTACGGTCTATCCCGGCTGACTTTGGGTTACAGGTATAGGCTACACCCGGGACTGGACGCCGAGATTATAGTCGTCTGTGAGGAAGCAGTAAAAAAATAAAATAAAAAAATTATCAACAATTAAGTGTTGGGAACTTTTCTTATCAGATTGCATGGCAGGCTTTATCAAATACTCTCCCCAGCCACCAAGATGTTAAAGAAACTGGGATTTTCTTAAGAGAGAAATCCCATTCATGTGTATATGTACATGTATTTAAAATAAAAAGGTATTATGGTTCATGGTGATTTTGAAGGCACATTTTAATCTTGCAAGTATATAAAAAAAAATAAAGTAAACTTCCACAAAAAATTTATTTAGCTCAATAATCATTGGTAAATATATTTGTCATGTTTTTCTCTTTGGTGCAATTTTTATGGCACTTGAAAAAAAATTTTTTTACAATTGAAATGTTAATTTTATTTGAATACTAATTTAATTTGAGTTATACTCTAATTATCGTAACGGTTGTAAGTTAATGCTATTTGCTCGAGTACATGCTAGCTGTGCTAGCTGTTATGCTAACTGGACAAGAGCAAGAAATAGTTTTCCTGTTTATATGAATAACGGGCTTGTGAAGTGAGTGACACGATCTTCCTCTTATCAGTGGTTAGAAACTTTATTGCAGCAAGTACTACAAAAACAAAAAAATTGTGCTGTCAAAGTTAAAGATTAACTGCAGAGTTAAAGCTTTAACTTTGACAACGCTACCAAAAATATAGCTCTTCATGTATCCCCATTATGACTAACATTCAACAACAACAAAATAATTTGTAAGTTATTTGTCAAGGGTGTGGGGGGGGGGGGGGGCGATTTTAGGGGGTACTCTAACCAGCTATTTGGCATTTTGAATATTTTTAGAAATCACTGTAGCTATTTTGTTCACGGACTTTTAAAATTTAATGTGAGGGGGGGCATCCGACTCGAAGCCCTTAATTACTTCACGTGAAGACATAAATGCACGTTTTTCCTGACAGGAGTCTGTGCAGCTCGCATGCACTGTCACTTAAACCCAATTTGTCCCCTCAGACCGGGAATGTCTTCCCTCCAGCTAGTCATGCGGTGACGTCATGTGTCCAGGGAATGCGGGCTGGGAACCGCATTCTTCCCCCCCCCCCCTCCTCCCTTCAGTTAACGCCTTCCCGACTGCGAGGAGGCATTACACAGGAAGTGGGAAGGAGTAAGTGAAAAAAAAAAAAAAATCGACGGGACGCCCTCCTCCTCTTCCTCCTGTGTGGGCGAATAACGGTGCACGAGAAGTTATTGTAGCCAGACAATAGCACGAGTCCATATTACACACACACACACACACATAGGATCCAAGCTGGGGTGTTCCACTATGGAGGATTTGGGTAAGTAGTGAGAGAGTGTGTGTGTGTTTTTTTTTTAAAAGCTGTGGAAGGGGATCTTTATTTTGGGCTGTCCTGCAGGAAATCAGCTCTCTGCTGTCGCTGGTTGCTTGATTTTTCTTCCACAACCTACCATGTAAGACAGCAATGTTTGTGTGCGTCTTGACAAAGTTGGAGTCCAATGATGGTTTGTGATCACTCACGTCCAGCTGGTCTTTTGCCTTGCGGAGCTCTGTGGTGTGTGTGCACACGCTCTTAATGCAGTTTTTTTCTAAATAATGACAATATGATGGATGGAGATAAAATCTTATTTTCCAAGACGCTTCCTCTTGTTCCCGAAAAGCATAATGAGAAGGTGGGGAGGACTGTGCCCGTAAATAGCCCAAGGCCAAGGCGCTATTACTTCTCCCAACAAAAAAACCCACACAGCTCTATGAGAATAGAATTGGACCTTTTTATTATTTTTGCACTATTTTTCTCATTGTGTCGGTTTTTTTTTTGGAGTGCCACAAGGATGCAGCCAAGCAAAACTGCACATCTGGATTAGATTGGCCAGTCAGGCTGGCTGGTCGTGGCCATGTTTGGTCCACTTTATGCTCTTTTCCTCCCAAATATGTACTGTTGTAAGTTAATGTGTTGAGAGAGGAAGCTTGCAGCAGCGGCCAAGACAAACAATTTGGATGGGCCCGCTCTAAATATGGGCATAATTCCCTTTGGGAGAATTTTACCTCCTTATATGAGCAGACCGAATGTGTGTAAGAGGGAGCAGGAGGGGGGGGGGGGGGGGGAGTTGTAGATTATGCACATGATCCTCGCCACACACTCGTACCAGGAGTGTGAATCATCCTGGGTCGATGAGCAATGGCGGGAGGAACCTCGTTTATATTGAACACCAAAATGATTTTAATAGCGCTCAAACATTCATAAATAAAATAAAAAATTGGGGGTAGGAGTTGGAAATGATTTGCTAACGTTCAGAAGCATAAATTTGTATTCGCTAGCTATCCTTATACCCAGAAAATACATTTTCCTTTCGCTGCCGTGGCCACTTTAGAGCGTCTCATTGTCAGCCATGAGTGCATGCACGTCACACAGAGAAAGCCGGAAGAGTGAAGAGGGCGGGTTTGAATTTTTTCATTCTTTTGTCTGACTTGATAGTCAGCAAATGCTTTCATATTGATGTTGCTTTAGAGTGCCTCGTTGTAGGCCACGAGTGCACAAAGAGAAAAACAGAAGAGTGAGGAGGCTGGGGAACCAAAATAATAATAATAATAATAACCCTCTGACGTGACAGCCAGTGTGTGGACAAAGGCTGTGGTCTGGCGTGGCTGCTTTAGAGAGCCTCATTTTATGCCATGAGTGCACAAAGAGAAAAACAGAAGAGTGAGGAGGCTGGGGAACCAAAATAATAATAATAATAATAATAATAAACTCTGGCATGTGTGTGCACAATATGGAGAGATGACAGAAGAGCATGATTTGTTTGTTTTTTTATGAAAAAGTCTGACATGCGGACAGGAAATTGGTATGGGAGTGTTCACTTTAGAGCGCCCCGTTGTTGCAGCATATATCATGGCATCCAAATAGTATACTATACAACTTTGATCAATTTCTGTGAAGGGAAAAATGTTGCAATATTTGTAAGAAGTGCAGAAAATAACACTAGTTTCTGCCAAATTTAAACAAACAAACCCCATCAGCTCCCAAGTCTTGAGTTGATCAACAATGTTTGAGCCTATCACCGTATTAAAGCAGCATAAATAAGCAAAAATGCTGATACGGATGTCTGTGGGCTGACGCCGCTTCTGATGTGCTTCTTTAAAAAAATAAAATAATAAATGGAGTTTGACATTATTTATGATAGCTTCAAGAACTAATGCAAACCAGTGAGCTTGTAATGAATCATTAGTACACAGTGAAGTGGATGATGTCATGCAGCTGCAAAGCTAAAAATGAAGGGGTGGGTTGGGTGGGGGTGTAGAATGGAATAAAAAAAATGGACTGCCAAACACTCTTCCTCCTCTGCATCCTTTCCACGCTGGCATGTCTGGCCTGCTGAAAAATATTTGTGAAGCCTTATAAGTGCCTCCATGTTTTTTTTGTACGAGGTTGTGAAGCTGTCTCGTTTCTCCTCAGGAGTGCCTGAGCCACTTAACTACCCTCTCAGTCCGCGTATTGTTGTCTTTGGTACGTAACTGTCTGTGCATGTGCTTCTTCCACTTTCTATCTATGTATGCATGTGTTTCAAATCTGTGCTTAATAATACAGTCGCGACATGACGTCACATGTACTTCCTGGTGGTAATAACTCAAGAGAAAAGGGACCAAGTTCTGCCACATTCTGCCACCAGGAAGTACCTTGGCAACTTTTGTTTACAAACATTATCTGTACAGACTCCATCCATTTCCTGGACTATTCCAGTTTATAGTCCGCGTCCCTCCCACACAGATGCCCTCCTCGCCGATTTGGAGAGCACCGGCTCCCCTCTGGCTCGTTGCCCGGTGCTCCTTACGTCAGATCCGCCAATGCACGCCGATCCGGCCATGCAGAACCCGATTGAGGTTCGCCCACCGCCGCCCGCCTACACCCCACAGCAGGTACTGAATGATCTGTTATTATGCACTTCGTTTAATCCCTATCCAGACTTGCATGCATTTTTTCCCCCCAAGCTCTTAAATTGCTGATGAGGCTGTATCCTCCAGTTGATCCCAAAGGTCTGGAAAATGATGTCACTCTCTCCCTGTCTTTTTTTATTTGTTTTATTTTTTTAAATATTTTTTTCTTTCTTTTTTTTTTTTTAATATTTTTTAATTTTTATATATTTTTTATTTTTTATTTTTATTTAATAATTTTTTTTTTTTTTACAATAAGCGTAATGAATCCTGACATTGTGGAATATGCCCGATCCAAAATTCCACTGATGTTAGATCTTGCTCAGTAAATGTCTCGCATAAGCTTTAACATGAACCCAACCAGTTCAAGAAAGTCCAGTTGATTACTTCATGTAATGTAACGTTGCGTAACAACATCGCATAATGTAACACGACTTTGCATAACCTCATGCAATGTGTTATAAAATAACAGCATCATTTAATGTAACGTGACCTAACGTGACTAAAACATAGCAAAACCTAACGTACGTGATATGAGATCATGTAACATAGCGAAAATGTAGTGTAACGTAACATGACATAACTTCATGTAACAAGGCTGTAGGTTACATAACACAGCATAATTTAATATAACGAGATGTAGCATAACTCAACATAACATAGCGTAACCAGTGTACGTTATGTAAGATAATGTAACATTACATAGCGGAACGTAAAGGAATATGATGTAGCTTAACGTAACAAAGCATCATTTAATGTAACAAGGCCATAGGTTTGCGTAACTCAGCATAACAAAACAACGTGACGTAGCATAACGTAACGACGTAGCGTAACCTAACGTATGTGATGTAACATAACAATAGAGGAACAAAATGAGATTTGATGTAGCGTAGCATAACAAAGCAAAACTTGATGTAACAAGGCAATAGGTTACGTAACACAGTATAACTTACTGTAACGTGATGTAGCGTAACGCAACATACCATAGCGTAACCAATGTACGTTATGTAAGGAAATGGAACATAACATAACATAGCGGAACGTAATGGAATATGAGATAACATAACAAGGCATAACTTAATGTAACAAGGCAATGGGTTACGTAACATAGCATAACATTATAACGTGACGTAGCATAACGTAACATAGCATAAGCTAATGTAATATGGCACAGCATAACAAAATGCATAACAAAACATGGCATAGCTCAATGTAATGTGACGTAATATAACGGTATAGCTTCATGTAACCTCACGTGACGTAACAGCATAATGTTACGTAGCGTGACTTCACATAACGTAACCTAATGTAACTTAATGTGTATGTCGATTTACTGCTCTGAGAATCCTACACTCAATCATTCATATCTTATCGTCTCAGACGGTTTCCGCAGCCATGAAGTCCTCCCAGAATTCCAAACCAGACATTCTCTACAGGTAATCGCATTTTTTTTGTCTCCGACTGTCATGCGTTTGCTAATCACTGCGCTACACACTCTCACGCGCTCGCTTCTTTTTGTTTTCTGTCTTACAGCACAGTGTGTAAATCACGATCTCCCCGCTCAGCTGATCCCCCTCCTCCTCCTGCTCCTCCTCCCGCCTTCTCCTCGTCCTCGCTGCTCGGAGGAGGCCTGAGCGAACTGGACCATCTGCTGCAGGAGCTCAACGCCACTCAGTTCAACATCACAGGTCAGAACGTGCGTGCGTGTTTGCTATGAAAAGCTGTTCCTTAATATCACTCATCCACTGCCTTTGATGGCTATAGACGTCAAAGATCCATTTTTACTGGTTGACAGTGAATAAGTTAGTACACTCACTCTTTGTCCTCACGAGTAAGACGATTCAACCAATTCTTATCACATGTTACTGGTTTTCCAGATGAGATCCTGGCCCAGTTTCCCACTGCTAAAGATGACAAGATGAAAGACAAGGACTCCAACCTCTCCAAGTAACTTTTTTTTTCCACATCTGTGTATCTGTGGTGTAGTTTGGAAGAGGATTAGGGCCAGTGAAGACAGAAAAAAAAGGGTTGGCAGGATTCTCACTTTATTCTCAGAATTTTCACTTTAATTCTGACTTTAACTCGTTCACTGCCATTGACGACTATAGACGTCAAAAATGTATATGAACTATTTCTATTAGTTACATTTGTTTTTGTACATTTATAACAAATATAAAATTTGTGATTAATCGTGAGTCAACTATTGAAGTCATGCGATTAATTTTGATTACAAATTTTAATCGTCTGACGCCCCTCATTTTTAATAATTTGTTTTAAATTAGGGGCGCCAGGCGATTACATTTTTTTATTGTAATTCATCACATGACTTCACTAGTTAACTAACGATTACTCACAAATTTTATATTTGTTCTAAATGTACAATTAAAAAAATCTAGGTTTTCATACTTTTGCTAGCAAAAGTGAGGGGGAAAAATTAAACTAATAGAAATAGTTCAAATGAATTTTGGACGTCTATAGTCTTCAATGGCAAGTGAATGAATTAATCTCAAAATTCTGACTTTAATCTCAAAATTCTGACTGTATTAGCGCTACTATTATTCTAACTTTAAAGTCAGAATTCTGTGATTAAAGTCAGAATTCTAGGATTAAAGACAGAATTCTCACTTTGTAGTCAGAATTCAAAGTCAGAATTCTGAGAATAAAGTGACAATCCTGCCAAATCGCCCCCCCCCCCCCACCCACCCCCGTCACTGGCCTTAATCCTCTTCCGTACAGTTTGATTAGTTTATTCTAATTGTGTATTTTCCCTCAGCTCTGCAAAGCCTTCAGCGACATCCGCCACGCTGGAGTTGGACAAACTGATGGCATCTCTTTCTGACTTCCGTGTCCAAAGCACAGTAAGTCGTAACATGAAAAATACATTTTTAAAAAATAATAAATGGATTTTTCTCCCTTTAGCCGGCTCTGCCTGTCAGCCCAGTGATCACGACAACAACGCCAACAACCGCTGCAGTCGCACAACAACAGCAGCAGCAGCAGCAGCAGCAGCCGGCGGTTCCTCCGCAGACATCATCAGGGGGCTCGTTGGACAGCATGCTGGGGCTCCTCCAATCCGACCTGAGCCGACAAGGGGTTCAAACGTCCTCCAAGGGAAACTGCTCGGCCTGTCAGAAGCCGGTCGTGGGGCAGGTGAGCACTCGCCGGCTGCAAGTTAGGCACATCTGCTCCTGACTCCTGTCGCCTCTTTTTCCGGAATGTTTATCATTGTGTGTGCGACTGTTCCACTCACGCAGGTGGTGACGGCACTGGGCAAGGTGTGGCACCCGGAGCACTTTGTGTGCACGGAATGCGAGACGGAGTTGGGCAGCCGCAACTTCTTCGAGAAGGACGGGAGGCCGTACTGCGAGTCGGACTACTTCACGCTCTTCTCCCCTCACTGCGCGCACTGCAACAAGCCCATACTAAATGCAAGAGCTCTCTTTGTGTATTCTGGATCAGCTTTCCGTGCATTAGCAGATTTATATACTTTTTCACCGTGGCGACCACTCACACTTGTGGGTTTTAGTCACTCACTTTCTTCCACCTGGCAGTACCCTGCCCGCTAAAACTGTTTACAAACATTATGAAAAATGTGGTGTTTTATCTCTCCATCAGAAAATGGTGACCGCCTTGGACAAGAATTGGCACCCTGAGTGTTTCTGCTGCGTCAAGTGCAGCAGCACGTTCGGCGAGGAAGGTAAACGGCAGAGGTGGCGCACGGACTCACACGCGGTAGTTAAGTAGAAGTAGGCCTACAGATATTTGTGTATAAAAAGGCTAAGTGATTTTTTATTTTTTATTTTTTTTACTGCTAGTTAGCGTTGGCTCAGGCGTTTATGCTATCAAAATAACATGCTTGAACAGACAAAAAAAGCAAGAAAGAAAAACAAAAAGAAAATAAGGAAACGAGGAATATATATTAATTTATTTAAGCACATTTATCTGCCAATAATACAAAAACTTGACTTGGTAACATTTCCTAAAACAAGTAAATATTTATTTATTTTTTACTGCTAGCTAAGGTTGCATCAGGTGTTTATACTATCAAAACAACATGTTTGAGCAAACTAAAAACAAAAAAAGAAGAATAAAAGAAAGTAATGAATTGAGGTATGTATATATATGACTTCATTTAAACAAATTTATCTGACAATAAAACGAAAGCTTGATTTGCTAACAAGTAAACATAGCTATTTTTTTCCCTCTAGCTAGCGTTAGCTCAGGCGTTTATGCTATCAAAACAACATCCTTGACCAAAAGAAAGTAATCAAATGAGGAATATATATTAATTAATTTAAGCACATTTATCTGCCAATGGAACAAAAACTTGACTTGGTAACATTTCCTAAAACAGATATTTATTCTAATGCTAGCAAAGGTTGCATTGAATCCGACGTGTATGCTATCAACACATTACAACATGCTTGAACAAACAAAAAACAACAAAAGAACAACAAAAATAAAGTAATGAAATGAGGAATATTTCATTTAAACAAATTTACCTGCCAATAAAACAAGAAAATGACTTTGTAAAACATGTAAACATAGCTACTAGCTAACATAAAAATATAGTGATCTAAGATTTGTTTTTTTCAATGTGTAAGAAAACATGCTAAAATTTAGCATGTTTACCAAAAATAAAATCTAAAAAACTAATTATGGTAGATTAAAATAAATAAATAAATAATAATAATAAAGAAAAAAATATATATATACATATATATATTGCTATTGCTATTTGATCTTGTTTACATTGTAGTTTTTGCAGTAAGCCACACCAGTTACAATAACAAACGGCACACTGGCATCACCTAGAAAATCCATGGGATGTTGTTGTCATCACTTTTGCTCCATCCAAGCGTAGCAACGTTCTTGTTCTCAGGCTTCCACGACCGCGAGGGCCAGCAGTACTGCCAGCAGTGCTTCCTGACTTTGTTTGCCTCCCGCTGTCAAGGCTGCAGCCAGCCCATCCTGGAAAACTACATCTCAGCCCTCAACTCTCTGTGGCACCCACAGTGCTTCGTCTGCAGGGTGAGAGATTTGAGATTTTGGGTGGAAATCCAAGAAGCTTTTAGGGAGTTTTTCAGTAAGTTTACATGTATTTCGGTCACTCTAAACTTCTTCTCATCCCGCGCAGGAGTGTTACAGCCCCTTCGTCAACGGCAGTTTCTTCGAGCACGAGGGCAAGCCGCTGTGCGAGGCCCACTACCATCAGTCGCGGGGCAGCGTGTGCCAGGCGTGCCAGCAGCCCATCCTGGGCCGCTGCGTCACCGCCATGGGGGCCAAGTTCCACCCCCATCACCTGGTGTGCCATTTCTGCCTCAAGCCGCTGAGCAAAGGTTGTTTCAAGGAGCAGGAGAACAAGCCCTACTGCCACCCGTGCTTCGTCAAGCTCTTCGGCTGAGGATGTTGATCATCTCCTCTTCCTCCTCTCTGTCGTCGTCTTGAAATTTTATACTGTGGCAATGAGGCTGGAGCTGGTCTCTTTCTTGTTTTTTTTTTTTTAAGAGTGCAGTGAACCCTTGATGTTCACGAACCCTTCCACGAAAATCCTTGAGTAATTCACACCCAGACAGCAGAGCACTTTTTTTCTATGACCAAGTGAAGCTCCTCGACTCACTTCAACATATTTCCTTGGCGCCAAAGCAATAATTTTATATTCAACATTTGGCCTGAGCATAAAAATTGCAAATGGGGACGTTTTTCAATGAATGTAATCATGGCAGCAAGGTGGTGTCAAAGCACTATATGAAGCTCCTCAATCACTTCGACATAGTTCCCTGGCCGTGAATATGCAGGGGAACGCTGTACTAAAGGAAAAAGAACACCAAATAATTTTCTATTTAAAAGAAGAAGAAGAAGTTGACAGCACTTAAGCTTGGAGGTGTGAAATACAAATGAAAAGTACAGTGTTATAAATTGGATCAGGGGTGGGCTAAAATATGGCCTGTGGCGCTCTGCATTTAAATTTTTAAGAGTTATGTAATTTTTTTTATAATTAATTCATTAAAATACTTACCATTTTATAATTTGTTAATTGATTAAGGGCTGTAAATAAAATGATTTTGCAAATGTAATATCAAAATTTACATTAGTTAAAACAAACTATTTTACAATGATATATATTAAAAACAATACAATTTAAAAATGTTTTTAACTATTTAATTATTATTAGAAAAGCTAATTTGCATACAATTTTTCCTTTATTTGCCACCTGTAGGAATGATGTAGCCCATCTGCCCATTTAATAAAAAACGCTGTGCACAATTTGAGCACAAGCTTGCCCACCCCTGAATTAAATAAACCAGTCCTTAAAATGTCAAATATTTTTGTTACATGCTTGTATTTTTTTACATAATGTGCTGATTCAATGTATTTTTATTATTATCATATTTTTTTTAACCAAAAGATCGACAAAAATACAGGTATACTGACGTTTTTTGTTTTTTTTTCCTGAGAAAGAATTGCTTTATGTTTGCAGACCAAATAAATTGCTGACGGTGTTTTTATGTTTTTCGCTACATACAATATGTTGAGTAAGACCAACTAAGCTATCACACAATCAATATCAGATCACATTATTCTTTCACAAAAGCTGTATGCACTTTGCCAAAAAACTTTTCCAAAGAATAAAAAACACACATGTTCACTGCTCCCTTTCCATTTGTGTTTTCATTTTTGTAACGCTGACGCTGTCATTTCTTATGAGAAAATGGAAGCCATGCAACGCTCATGAAATAATAATCGATGACGTGCACGTGCGTTTCGCGACGAATGTGCGTGATGATGTAAGCGCGTGCTTTCTCTCGCCCAGGTGAGTTCAATTAAACATTAATACTGCACATATACGGCACATAACCGCAACCTGAACAACATTTAACTTGACCCGCCAGCTTTAAAGAGACAAAAAAAAAAAAAACATCTAAATTGCACCATGAGTGATTCAGAGCGAACGAAAGTAAGTGAAGGCCATTTAAGGTCGTTTTTAAACCGGTTTAGCTAACGAACACGTTCTCTCATTTTACGTTTGACTTGATTCGTCATGTTTGCTAGTGTTCAATGTCGTGCCATGACTTTACTCCTCTGGCGCAGTTTAGAAAATCTAAGTTTATCTAATGACAAGACCAAAAAGGAAATAAAATCATACTCGTTGGAGATGCTGATTGTTAAATGTGTGCGGAATGCTACATATGTTTGTTTGTTTTTTTTAGTTGAAGGAGAGTTGGCTATGGGTAAGTATCAACCAATCATAGGAAGGGAAGTGGGCTGACGTCATGGCTACCTTTTTAAAAGATGAATTTGAACGCTGGTTGGTTAAAGAAAAGGTTCCATTGCTAATACAGGGCTACCTTTCTATTATTCCCAACGTAGCAGAATGCAATTCTCAAATGATACAATTTGAGGGGGAAAAAAATCCCAACTATGCTTCATTTCTGTTGGTAGGAAAGCATAAGCTTTTTATTTAAATTTTAACATGTACTGTATTTATTCATTATTTACATAAGAGGTAGGTTGGCGCTTCTGTTTGCCCCCCACTCAGCTACTGCCAAGAAGCAAATGTAATGTGTCAAAATGCCTTGCAAAATGTTGTCACTAAGATGCAACTGACCAGACCAGTATTGTCATCCAGGTGGCTGAAGAAGTCGAAGAGCCTCAGTGGCCTGAAAATGGAACTGAATGGAGCGACGAGGAGGCCGAGACCAGCATGGACTGTGGGCTCCTGCAGGTCATGGCGGAGGAGGACGAGGAGATCAACATTCACAATGAGGAGACTTTCGGCATGGGTGCGTTAGGGCTTTTTTTTTTTTTTTTTTTCAATGTTACAGTAAAACAAAATATGTTCAAAAAGCATGCATGTCAGCTTCATTGAAGATTTTTATTTATTTATTTATTGATCCCACTGAAATTAAATATGCAATATACTTTCGTCTGACGGTTTCAATAAAAAAAACATTTGTAAAGGAAGATTGGCACGGATCAAACTCTTTTGATTGTGACTGCTGAAATTTTTTTTCACGTCAGATGTAGACTCACAGGTGACCCCAAACGGGCCCAACAACACCCTCCTCCAGTTTAGCGACCTGCCGCCTCGGCCCCCCACGCCGCCGCCGCCGCCGCCTGAACCCAAGCCTCCGTCGCATCACCGCTCGCCTTCCCCTCCCTCACGGCTGCCCTATTACGTGCAGTGTAGCAGAGGGCGAGGGCAGAGGAGGGGGCTGGGCAGGGGTCATATGTTCGAAGACCCCGCCGTGATGAGGATCGTTGAGGGCCGGCCGAGCCTCAAGGTGATGATTTGATTTGGCTTTTGGACTTTTTTTTTGTCATTTGACCTCCGTTTTTGTTTTGTTTTTTTACTCCAGAGTCTGGATAGCGCCATCGTGGACTGTGGAAATGTCATGTTCCATCACACGTTTGAAGACGTAAGTGCATTTTTAAAAGTAATTTTCTGTTGCATACTTTTCTCAGAAGCTTTTATTTTGTTCCCGCAGTGGACAGAACCATCATGCACCAAGACCCGAAGAGTCTCCGGATCGATACTTCAGGTGAAGATAACCGCAGCCTCAGCGTCCCCGCAGCCTCATCCGCTCTGTTTTTGTGTTTTAAGGACAGCGCCATAGTGTGCGTGATCGAGGGCCACGGAGGCCGAGGTCAGCACCTGACCTCCAACTTCCTGGATCACGCTTCCTCCTTCAGGGACGGGAGAGGAGGAGGAGGAGGAGGAGGAGGAGGGGAACCGTGGGGGCCCTACTCGAGGCGGCAGTTTGGCCCCAGAGGCCCCTTGCAGGTGGAGAATTTGTTTTTACGTACATAAATCAATGGCTTGGCACTTTTGGAAACCATATCGGCTAAATTTGTATTATATATTTTTTAATTTGCTGTAGGTTCCCATGTTGCCAGGTCTTCCTTTCTCCCGCCAGCCGCTAACCCAGAGGCAGCACTTCAATCAGGTATACACTTGGCTCTTTTTTTTTTTTTTCAGGAAATGCAAATTGTTTGTCCCAATACATGGTTTTGTTTTGTTTTATCAGACAGGAGGATTTGGTTATCCCACCAACCTGGCGTGCCCGTCCACCCCGCGGCCACTCGCTCCCAAATTGATGCAGCTTCGTTTTGGCCCCAATTCACCGAGGCCGTCCTCCTTCTACAGCCCCTCATCTAATGTGGTGCAACATTTTAGGTTTGTGAATGATGAAATGTGGATTCAACCTGGTAAAGTTACTGAATAATTTTGGTTGAAAACGTGTACTGAAATAAAATTGCGAAACTGTTTTACACTAAGCACCATTTATAAAAAAATTTTTATATATATATATATATATATATATATATATATATTTTTTTTTTTCTTTTTTTTTGGCTCTGTAAGCATCACCGTAATGAGCAAAATAGAAACCCAACTATTTATATTCATGATGCCGGTTCCTTTTCTAAGTGTATTTAAAGTTGCTTAAAACAACTGTAAAAAAATGTAAGGAAACTGCGATTGAAATTTAGTTCTCGGAAATAATACAAATTGTATCTGAAATGTTAAACATAATTGCTTGGGTGATTTCTTTCACACACCACTAGATGGAGCCAGTTTTAAGAATTTGTGCACTGTGTGTGCGTATTTTTTTTATTTGTCATTCAAATATTGTGCAAACGTTGCAGATGCCCTGGCCCCGTCACTCAGCTCCACCCACAACATAAACGTGTACTTAACCAAAAGCAACGTCCATTCCAGAGGTGCGTTTCCCGGCTAAATTTGTCACAAAATGGTGGCTGTATTTTTTTTATTGCGGAATTGCACGCCTTTTCTAGGAAAGTGGACGGTTGGGATCCTTACTGTGACCTGATGACGGCCAAGGAGAAGGAATGGATAATCCGTCTTCAGATGATCCAGCTGCAAACTGAGAATCCCTACCTTGAGGATTACTACTATCAGGTACGAAAAGGCCAAGTTTAGCGACAGTCGTTGCTCCCGTTATTTGTTAACAATTTGCTTCCGTGTGGTGTTTTAGGAGTACTACAGGCGAGTCGAAGCCAAGGTGGCAGAAGAGGAGCTGGGCATCCGGAGCAAGCGGGAGCACCCCAAACTCACGACGCCTTATATCACAAAAACGGACGCTTACACGCCAGGTTTATTCCTCTTGGTCGTTGAAAACCCCAAATGAAGTTCAGCTGTTCAAGATGGCGCTTTTTGCCCCTTTTTTGCAGTGGTGCACATCGAAGGCTCCCTGGGCCAAGTGGCGGTGTCCACTTGCTACTCTCCTCGCCGCGCCATCGGGGTTGTGCACGTGGTTCAAACTCAAGGTCCTCTCGAGGTGACTGAACTTTCGCCGGCAAATCTTTTTCCGTTTTTTTTTTTTTTTTAAATGGTCATTCCCTTACTTGCTGCCGGCAACTGCAGGAGCAAAAAGACACAAGGCGACAAGGATTAGAGCTTCTGAGCGAAATTGAAAAGGTACAGTGGGAGAGATGATGGTTTCTACCCCCTCATCCGCAAATCACTTTGACTTCCTCTTCTCGCCTTGCAGCTGTTTATAGTTCTGTTAGAGGTGGAAGAGTCGGATAGGGTGAAAACCGCCGTCTTGTCCGAGCCCGAGGAGAAGAGGTTGACGGAGAAGACCCAGAGGAAAGTGGAGCAAATCTACTACAGGATGCAGCATCATCATGCCCTGTGAGTAAATGATGGCATACGCGTGGCGACAAAGTCGTTTTCAAAATTATATATTAAAAAAAAATAATAATAATAAAAATCCATGTATACATTGCATCTGGAAAGTATTTATAATACTTCCCTCTTTTTCCACATTTTTTTGTTGTTCTTATTCCAAAATGGGATAATTGGTTCTCGAAATTATACACAAAACATTCCATAATGACGCCTTTTTATTTTATTTTAATTTTGCAAATGTATTAAAGGACTAAAATATTTGTGCAGAGTAAATATTTATGTGCAAGTGATTTATTAGATATTATTTTTTACTTTAAATACCTTATCAAAAAGTCAGTTCACCTTGCCATGTATTTTGTAGAATTAAATTTTTAATTCATGTTTATAAAACAGGAAGCCCAATTTTATTTACATGATACTATGTGGCTGCATTAGTCAAAATGTTAACAAATTTATATATTAAAAAAAAAAAAAAAATCCATGTATACATTGTTAAAATGAATTTTTGACGTCTATGGCAGTGAATGAATTAATATTCTTTACTTTCTAAATTATTCGCCTCAATGTTTTTTTTTTCTTTTTTTTCCCATGACTTAGAAATTCAGAAGGGGAGTTTCTTCCTTTCCTGGTGATCTCAAAAGGCAAAACCCTTCTTGCCCGCCTCTTGCCGTTCTTGAAGCACGATTGCGCCATGAACATCCTGAGGGTCGTCACCTCCAACCTTCCAACGCTGATGAGCAAAGACGCGGAAGAGGCAAGGATGGCTTTTTACAGGATTTTCCTCATTTGAGTTGATGGTGACTCGCGTTTTGTATTCAGAGGCTCCCCGTGCTCTACCTTCCTCTTCGAAACGTGATCGGAGGCCTGACCTTCAGTCAGCTGATCGCCGTCCTCAGAGTGGTGACCTCGTTGGAGACCCTGTCCACGAATGAGTCTCTCTCGCTGGTGTGCCAGAACAAGGTCTTTACACACACACACACACACACACACACAACGCTGACAGTTGAGAAATTAGCCTTGTGTGGTTGTTGGTACAAGTGACTCTGGTACTTGGTAAAAAAACACACACAAAAAAATTCGGAGTAATTGACACGCCCCCTAAAAGGTTTACATGTCTCGAATTGCCACAACATGGTGGAAAAGGTGAGTTTTTTTTTTTTTATTATTTTAGTGAATAATAGAGATGTAGCAGAAATTGATCTTTAAATTAAAAGGATCGACTAATAATTACCGGACATTCTCAAAATTTTCAGCAGGATGGATGGGTTTGTTTATTAACTCATTCACTCGCAGACATTTTCACTGAAGCAACCCCCTTTCGCTCCGGGCTGGTTTACTGGATTTTGACAAATTTTTCAAGTTTCGTTTTGCAGCAATTAGCATTAGAATATAGCCAAGTTTCATCGTTATTCACAAATCTGTTTAAAACGGTGGGGAAAAGAGCTTTTTTTTGCAACATGGCCCTGGTTGATCTCTTATACTCTGCTGGCCATTTTTGTAATAACTACCATTGCTTCAAGCATTCTCTTCAGTTCAGAGGCTGCATCAAAGCCTTCTCTATACGCTAGTATAAATACGTCTTTGGGAGCAAATAATTTAATATTGTTTTTTGGCTCCCTCTAGTGGTATGTGAAAGAATATCGCAACCTTAATAATTACAATTACAGCCTTTTAATCAAACAATTATTTTTCCTTTCTTTCAGTTTGGGCTGTCGCTTCTTTATGCTATGCTGTCCCACGGAGAGAAGTTGTTGTCCTCCGGTGTTCCTCTGGAACCCAGCATCGGGGACTTTGAGACATGGTACCACTTTTGGCTTGTTGCGTCCGAAAAGATCGGTTCCGATGCCACTTTTCTTTCTTTCTTTTTTCTTTTTTTTGTCTTTTCAGGACGGACACAATATTCCAGGTGGCGGGGCAGCTTTCCCAGTGTTCGCTGGTGGAGCCGCTCCTCTTGCCTTCCAACCTGCTGACGCTCTTCTGCCGCTACCTGGACAAGCGCACGGTGCACCAGCTAAAAAGCAACATGGAGTGAGTCCTCTTTCACAGCAAAAGCACGTGAATTTATTTTTAATGTATATTTATTTATTTTATTTTATTTATTTATTTTTTATTTTTTTGGTCATGATTATCCATTTTAGGCGCATTCATCAGCGTCGCAATGTGTGGTGGGTCTTTTTATTACCTTTTATTTCCTTCCCCACCTAACGTATGCATTTAATCTGTTATTGATTCAGACACAAAAATCTACCCGAGATAAAGCGCACTTTTTTTATTTTAGGTCTGCGACGGGAGGCCTGGCACTTCCGTCCTGAGGACGACTGAATATGTAGCGAGCAAAGGCGGAACTTGGCTGAAATGCCATGTACATATTTTGATTCTTATTTGTTCTGTCTCACTCATTTTGTGCACATTCAAACTGTTTCCTTTTTATATATTTTTTCCCGCAGTTTCGGTTATGCTGAATTCTGCCGTTTGTCCATATTTGTATATTTCCTATCAAATTGATGAGGTTCGGGATTGTGTAGTATTTGATTGTACAGTCAAACCTGTGTTGTATTATATATATATATATATTTTTTGTTGTAAAAAGTCTGACTTGTGTATACATGTATTAGATGTGACCTTTTTTGTTTTTCATTTGGAAACAAGAATGATTTAAATCTCACCCTCGTAGAGCACTTGCAATATAAATAATAATAAAAAAAAAATCTTTAAAAATGGACAGTTTGTAGTTTTTTTTTTGTTTTTTTTTTTAACTGAAAATCTACAGTCCAGATTTACTGCTCGTTTCACAATTTGTTGACTTTTTAGCAAACAAGTTGGCGTTCTTTGCAGAGACGCTGATGTGCGACATTCCTCGAAAGAGAGCGCGGGACAACTCTGGACTTTTATCAGGCAAACGAGGAATAGTCGAACACAAAGTACTGTAGTTTGCTAATGAAAAGCAAATAAACATGCAGATGAGTTGGGGAAATTCTGACAATACGTCCAATTCTTTGGAAAAAGTGTCGTCTTTTGCTGATGCTGCTTGAGATTGGTTTTTGATCTTTTTGAGGCTGAAATCCACTTAATTGTTTTGCATTTGGTAACTTCCCCCCCCCTCCCAAATAAAAAGTAGGCTGATTTTTGACTGACAGGTTAACATGCCAAAATGACGTGAAGTCTTTTTGACACTGTGTGATTTTGTAATCGAAGTGTTGACTGAGTTTGTGCAGAAGCCAAGTATGTGAGAGGTCTGGGCGGAGCAGGAGGTGAGACGTTAACCTCTCCTTGACCTCATAAGATGAGGATTTGAGCTTTGAGTGAGGAATCTCAGTTAAAGGTGAGATCTCTTCCTCTTTTTAGTTGCTCTTTCGTTTGAAAACTCTGCAAGTGGGGGGGGGGGGGGGGGGCGCCTGATTCGAATGACGGGCGTACGGGTGACGGCATGGAACCTCAAAGGTCTCCAAAATGGTTTCCATGGAGTTGCATTTGCACCTACGTTTGAGGTCATGTCTGTCATATAGGGGACTGCTGCGTATGGCTCATTGAATGTGTAGATACCTTTTTTATTTATTTTTTTGCTAGTGATTTCTTGTAATTTAAAATTTACTTTGAATTTTACATTTAAAAAAAAGTGACAGTTTACGTTAACATTTTTTTTTAATTTAAAAAAAAATAAAAAAATTTTTTTTACAAATGTGGTATATGTTGCATTTAAATGTACAAAATTAAAACTAGAGGTGTTGGTACCACTTTATTAATGTCCTGTCAACATTTTTCTTAAATTGTATGACCTATTGCAACGTTTGGGATCTTAAATCATTAAAAATAATAAATGTGGAAAATTTACTTCTGGTTTAAAAAAATATATATAAGTGGTATCGGCTGAGTACTCGAACTAGTATTGTTGGACTGAAAAAAAGTGGCATTGAACATGCCTATTTTCAAGTATACAAATATTTTAAATTGTGTTATCTTGTAATCAAATTAAAAAATCATGAGTAAAAGTTTATTATCTACAAAATGTATATTTAATTCATGTTTCATTTCAAAGTACGTGGCGGGCCATTGAGAAACACACAACGGGCTGTAAGTGTCCCCCACGCCAGACATTGGACACCCTTCCTTTTATACAGACGTAACGCAGATGACCCAATTTAACACACTTTTATTCAAACTTGTAACAAAGACCCCCTCCTGTTATTGAGTCTGCATCATCACCCTGCTAAGAAAACACCCGCCTGAATCGTTTCAAAGTTTCTTTTATCCGGACAAACGCGAGCGATGCCATGCAGAGGTCATCAGTCACTGTCCAAACACACACTTTGCTTTTCTAACTTTTCTCTTAAGTGTAAATGTGCTTTAAGTGCCTAATTGCTCACTTTGCGTGTATGTGCTTACAACGCCTGTGTGGATTCAGGGGGGCGGAGGGGTTGTAGGAGGAGCACTTGCAGCCAGAGTGTATATGAGACCCTCACATCGGGCGCCACATCTTCACTTCATTCAGGCCTTTTCCCTTCCCTCCCAGATCCAACATGGGTGGATGCTTGGTTTTTCAGTGTGTGCTGATCCTGTGGCTGGTGCAGATTGCGCATACTGGGGGTGAGTACGCAAAAAAACACGCTTGGAAATAAAATGCAGGCCCAGTTGACGAATATGTGTTTGAAGACAAGTTCGGTGTCAAACGTGCTGTGCTCACTTTAAATTTCTCTATTTTAGGTGTCTAATAAAAAAAACTGTCATGCCTGTGTAAATGAGGTTTTTTATTTTTTATTTTTTTATTTTTTATTTTTTTTATTTCACAATGATAAATTGGATGGATGTTTAGATCACAATTGCGATAAAACTTAGTGGTCGCCATTGGGCAGCAAGTCATAATATTTCTAATCATTCAAAAAAAAAAAAAAAGTGCACTGACGGTGTCCTTGTGTATAATACGGTCCCCCGATTGGCTAGTATCTTTTCACAGTGAATAATGTGAAAGAATTAAAACTATTTTTCCCCACACCTGTGATTAAGATTGAGGTATTTGAAAGGATTTTTAAAAATGGTGCCAAATCTTATTCTTGCGCTGTACGTGCTCCTTAAGTAAAGCTATTTAATTTTTTTTTTTTACTTTTGCTTTTAAATATCCAATTCTGCAACTGCTTTTAAATGTTGTACTTTTTATTCCAGTATGTGAAGAGTTACGTGTGTATGAAATGTGGTATAAATCAGTTTATATTTTTTATTATTATATTATTTTTTTTAAACCACCTCTAGTCTAGGTACTGTTAAACGTCTAAACAATGTGAAAAATTTCCCCTTTACTTCCATGATTTTATTTTTTCACGGGATTTTTACAGTATTCGAAAGTGCAATAACAGGGAATTTACCTTTACACAAATATTCAGTAGGCCATTATTGTAGCTGTTATTTTTAAGTTTGCATACCACTGCATCTGTTAGAAGTAGGCGTGTCAGGCCATTAAAATGAATCGCATGACTTTTCTATCTGTTCTAAATGTACAATAAAATAAAGTTTTCATACTCGTGTTAAACTAATTGAAATATGGCTGCATCTTTTAGTAATTTCATAAAAACGAGTCCGATATTGATTTGGGTTGAGTTCATTTTTCTTTCTGCCACTAGATGGCATCATTACATTTGTAAGGCATTGGTGACAGCTCAGTGCATTTTTCTTTTCATATTAAGAGCTATCTAATCTTTAACATGAAGTAATTTGTGGAATTCTGCACAGTTTTAAAATTGTAAAATGCAACTTGACCCCAGTCTTCACAAATATAAACATTTTGGTAAAGTTTATTATTGCTAAATTTCCAAGTGGTTGTTATTAATTGCGTGTAAAAAAAAACAAAAACAAATTATATTGTGGCGTTAAAGGAACTTTAAATGAACTCAAACTTAATGCCTGAATTTTAAGCTAACTGCTGCTAATCGCCTTATTGTCATTTGATTGATCTTCTTTAAATTTTTATTCAACTCCGACTATGTCTCATGGTCCTCTGCCAGCACGCTTGTTTTGCGGCCTTGTCCCGTCAACGGTGTAACTTGCTCCGAGTTGAGATAAATGTCTTTTTCAAACGCTGGGATTTGCCTGTCAAATTTCAAGCCATCGTGTCAACCGGAAATCTTAGCAACCGTGTCGCCCTTCGGCCATATGTTCCGTTTTTGCGCGCGGCCGCGCCGAATCAAAGGCAGTGGAGCTTCGGTGGCAGCAGCCGTCTAAATTTAACATCCCGCTGCGAGTGGAAGAGAATGGCTTTTTTTTTTTTTTTTTTTTTTTACTGCCTTTTGCACAGTCGCTGCATTGACTTCCAACTATTGCTTCCCAAAAGTGTTACAAGTCCTCGCTGGCCATTCATACTTGCAGATGCATCTCAAATTGGAATGTTTTGGGAAAAAAATTCATCTCTCACATTATGCATCAATTGTTGGTTGAAGGCTATGGTGCTGGAGTGTCGGGAGTACCTAATGGTCACGGACACTTTAATGGTGAGTCGGCATCAGCGCGTTTTTATTTTTTATTTTTTTGGACTGCGTTTAAGTCCGTAGCTAATAATGCTTTTTGTTGTAGGGAAGAGAGCACACAATGGCGGAGGCGCTGCACGAATGCTGATGCCAACCAAAGGTTTTAATCATCAATATGGCAAACTGATTTCATTTCTCACGAGCGCATTAACATCCGTTTGCTTTTTCTAAGGTGTGGGCTCACATAATGGATACGGTGGATACCCAAATAAGGGCGTAGGTGAGTGAACGCGAAATAAAAGCAACCTCTCGTTTTTGATTGGCCCTTCACTCCCATTTAAGGCTACGGAGGAGCTGCGGGGATGCCCAATGGAGCGGCAACGAAAGGTTGATTGTTTTTTTTTTTCAATTTTATTTTAGTGGAGGTCTGCTTTGAATAATAATCAACAAATTCTAACTTGTTTTGAAGGCTACGGTGCAGGGAGAGGTCAAGGAGGGTGGCCACAAGGTAGTGACATACTGAACATGCGTTGTAAAAACGGACACATTTCAATTGATGCATCAAACAAAACTAGTCTTGGTAGTTTGTCATTTCTGATAGTGGCTTTAAAAAAAAAAATAATGCTACATGTTTATATTATGAAATTTGTTGCAGGATATGGCGGTCATGCTGGTCCCACCAACCAACATCCAATAAAAGGCAACGGTATGCTTCCGTTAGGAAATCTCATTGTGCGCGCTCTCCAGCAATGTGTTGATGCGGAATGTTCACATTTCAGGCTACCGAGCTCACGCTGGTGCATTGGCTGGACGGGGAAATAAAGGAAATGGTAACTTTAGATGATCAGGGGGGAAGGATTTTGGCGAACGTTGGATTGTTGGGAAAGGCTAGACGCATATTAAATGAGAAAACAATGTATATTTTGTATTGTTTGTTAATATTACCGTATTTGAAATTTGGGGTAATTCCTACAAAACCATTATACAATCATTATGCACACTGCAAAAATAAATAAATAAATGCCATAAGAATAATAAATTATGTAGGGTACCTTGAACACACCGATAAACAATTTAAACATTATGTGCATTTCGATCGAGTGGTTTTGTGGAATGGCCTTGAGGAAAACATTAAAAGAAGTACAAGTATTTGTCATTTTTAAGAAATTGTATAGTATTAAAAAAAATCTTTTTTTCTAAATATACTAGAGAGGAATAATAAAAAAAAAAAGTGGTTGAAAGTACAATTTTTGTTAAGGCATTTATGCATAATGAGTTAAAGAAATAAGTGAGTTGAAATCGGGATAGGACTGGATAAGCAGTTGCTTCATCCTGTTCCATTTCCAACAGTAAGTCTTTTCTTTTGTAAATGAATTTCTTTGGAAGTCATTACTACTATTTATGGAGAACGAAAACGGTTAAAAAAAACCCCGTAAATGTCTCTATTTGTTTTTGACACAATTGTGACATTGTGCTCTTTTTGTTTTATTGTCATTTTAAATGTTCAAAGTAAAGTTGAGTGCAACTACACTCTAAGAACAGTTGAAACAAAAATGGACCGATCCTCTACATGAGTCTATTTGTATTTTGTATCAAACAACTCAGAAGGTTGGGTTAAATTGACCCATAAAGTGAATCAGTCCATTTTTTTTTTTTTTAGAGTGTACCTTTTTGTAGTATTCATGAAAACTCTTGATGTTGTAAGGTTATGGAGGTGGACCCCAGAATGGAAACAAAGGCCAAATGAAGGGTGCGTAATCAGATTTGAACCATTAATGCTACAAATTCCGAGCAAATTAATCATTTCAAGTCCTGCAACATGATAACAAAATGTTTTTGTTAGGTTATGGGCCTGCAACCGGAGCTCTTGGTGGAAATGGAGCCAAGCCAAATGGTGAGTTATGGCCACTGTATGATGTATTATTAGTTGCTGTGGTTGACATCAGCGAAATTAAACTTCCTCCTCCTCACTGTACAGTACTGCATTTTGATGATCTAAAAATATATTTGTACCCTTATAGGTCATGCGCGCAGCGGACTTGCCAATAAAGGTTATGGTAAGGAATGTTTGCTGAGTGGATTGAACTGCCTGAGTGGAAAATATTGGAAAATTATTATTTTTAATTTGGCATCCTTGCAACCTTGTGGCTTTTTTTTTTGTATTTCAAATAAGAACATGGAAATATGTTTGGCCAAGGAGTACAATTTTGTCATGCATAAATGCACAGTGAACCCCCAAGGATAATAGGTGGCCACCCATAAACGCCAGAAGATGGTGTCAAATTGCTTTTCCTTTTTAGACGAGGCTATACAGCCTGACTAAAAGTACTTCCTCTCTTCACTCAGCATGCCAAGATGGTGCCAAAGCAATAATTTCATATTGGAGTACAAAAAAATAGCTTGGTTATTCCGGGAATAACAGAGAATGGGGTTTGCCCCCAAATTCTCCATAGTATGTGAGGGGTTCACTGTATTAATGGACTTGACTGCTTACTAGGAGGTCAGGTATTTAGTCAAACCCTTTGTCACTATTGTTTGTTGCGTGATTTATGACCCCATGATCATATTTTGTTGAAAGATTTGTGACCCCAATAAAACCTCTGTTATGACCCGTCAAAACAGATTTGTTTGTTGATAATTTATGATCCTTTGACCCCGTTTGATTTATGACCCGATAAAAACTTTTGACAGGTCATACAGACAGTTAAATGATTGATGTGACACTTTGACCCTATTGTTTGAGTGATTTATGATCCTTTGATCCTGTTGTTTGATTTATGACCCCGATAAAAAAAAGCCATACAGACAGTTAAATGAATGATGTGACCCTTTGACACTATTGTTGAGTGATTTATGATCCAGTTTGATTTATGACACCGATTTATAAAAAATGTATATATATTAAAAATGTTGACAAGCATTACAGACAGTTAAATGAATGATGTAACCCTTTGACCCTATTTGTTGTTGAAGGATTTATGACGCTTTGATCCTGTTTGATTTATGACCCCGATAAACATTTTGACAGGCCATACAGACAGTTAAATGCTGTGACCCTATTGTTTGTTGAATGATTTATGACCCTTTGATCCTGTTTGATGTATGACCCTGATAAAAACTTTTGACAAGTCATACAGACAGTTCAATGAATGATCTGACCTTGTGACCCTATTGTTGAGTGATTTATGGCCCCCCAAAAGGTATGCTGGGGTCATAAATCACCCAAGAAACTATAGGATCAAAGGGTTTCTGACTAAAGTAGTCCTACCTGACTTCCTCTTACTATACTACACATCATTACTACTCTTCATTAGGATATGGCACAAAAGCTGGTCTACCAAATGGAGCTGGAAACAACGGTAAAGTTTGGAAAACCAAACCCCATTATAAGGCAGGTCCATGTGCGTATTAATTCCATATTGTACTCAACAGCGATGGGGGTTGCTGGACGTAAACCCGTGAAAGGATACGGCCAGCCATACTATGGAGCAGGTGATGAAACGCGTCCACAGTTATCTTGTGAGGTCAACGTTAACTTATATTTGATTCTCAATAAGGTCCTGGTGCAGGTGTGGGGGCGTCCCATGGTCAGGGGGTGCCTCAGCTTGCCAAGAACCAGGGCAAGGGTACGCGAGTTTCTCTGTACAGCTCGTTTCGTCATTGTGTGTCCTAATGGCGTGCTTTTGATTTTTTTCCCAGCATATGGCGGTTATGGTATGCAACCGATGGGTGGTGAGTCAGTTGATCCTTAATATTGACCTCTCTTGCTACTGCATACATCAAGTCTACATTTTGTGTATTCTCTTAGGCTACACTGGCGGGTATGGCAGTGCTGGAATGGGCCTGGGACCACGGTATGGAAGTGGCGGAATCAAAGGACCCAAGCCAGGTTGATTTCTTTACTGTATTGTATACACCTGCACAATCTAAGGAGAATTAATACTGTATGCCAATCTCTATGGTTAGTACACGTGGACCTAATATTTACATAAGAAATTACTAATAAAATCGCTTTTTGTAAACTGAAGGCTACGCAGGTGCAAGGGCCCAGAATGGCGTTGGAGGCGTACCAACAGGTGGGTTATTGTCTTTTTAATCAAACCATACAATCAGTAATGATGGATGTTTTTGGTGGTTCATTCTGAAGGTTATGGGTACCCCAATGGTGGCGTTAACTATCCTGTCAAACCAGGTAGATATGATTATACTTATTCACAAGTTTGAATGTCATCTTATTTTATTTTATTTTATTTTATTTTATTTTTAAGGATATGGCAGTATTCCAAATGGGAATGGTGTCAAGCCCAATGGTGAGTCTAACATTTTGCATTGAAAATGTGTTTAATGCATGTAAAGTTAAAATAATGAATTTATTTTTCAGGATATGGCACGAACAGAGGAGGTACTACCATGTCCAAAAGTACATGTACCACAATTTACCGCTATGTATAATTGCCATCTTTTAAAATTAAGGTTATGCAAATGGCGTTGTTCCAAATGGATATGGAGCCAAACCTCATGGTAGTGGATCGCACTTCTCTGATATGAGCAATTCAGAAATGATCTATTAATGATTGTTTTCTTTAAGGTTATGGAACCGCAGCTGGTGGCACTAAAGGATATGGAGCCAGACCCAATGGTGACATTCCTACTCATGTGAATGACAAATCACTGATCTTACCGACATCTTATTTGTTTTTATACTTCCCGTCAGGCGCTGGAGCTGGAAATGGTGCAGCACTCGGAGGATCCGGAAATAAACTCACTGGTGGGTTTCTGGAATTGTTTATTCCAATGGGGGCGCTCTGTTCTTGGTATTGTGATAAATGTAATAAAAAAACTTCATTCAGGATATGGAGCAGGGGGACTCGGACCTCAGACCACTAAAGGCGTCGGACCTGCATCACCAGGCCACGGTAGGAGTTCTTCCTGCGTTGTGATATCCAGACCGGGATGAACTTATGTTTTGTATTTACAGGCATTGCTGGCATACCAAACCAACCAGCTAAAGCACCAAACTCTGGTAAGTAATCAAATATTTGTTTTTTTTTTAAAGAGGAAGTCAACCTTAAACATTTCTTGACAATAATGTTATATATGACCTCACCAGTCTAAACATGATATTATAGTTAATATTACATTTGTGGAATATAAGTGTTGTAGCAATTTATTTATTTTTTTATCCATCTCACGGGGCGGCCATTTTGCCACTTGCTGTCGACTGAAGATGACATCACAGTTGCTCAGGCAACGACCAATCACAGCTCACCTGTTATCTGAAGCTGAGCTGTGATTCGTAGTTTCCTGAGACTTGAGCAACTGTGATGACATTTTCACTCGACAGCAAGTGGCAAAATGGCCGCCTTCTGATATTGATAAAAACTGCTGGATTTTGCAGCTTAACTCATATTCTACTAACACCGTATTTAACCAAAATACCATATTTGGCCTAGTGGGGCTGCATAGAACTTATTATTTTCAAGAATTTTTGGGCGGGTTAACTTGCCCTTTTTTAAGAGTAATTTTGTAACATATTCCACAAGATGGCGATCATAAAACACCATCAAGCATGTACACAATCTTGAACCAATGTTACATCAATCATCTTTAAGCAGATGATTCTACAAACAACCTTCACACGAGGCTCATAAATACTGACCAATATTCTAGCCTAACTAGCGTGCTAGCATAAACGTAACAATTTATATGGAAGTGCTTGTGTTTGCATTTTCAGGATTTGGCCAGATGCCGTATGCTAAAGGTCCAAAGATGATGCCCGGTGCCCCAAACGGCAAAGGCCTTAAAGGCGATGCTCTACCACCTCAGCAACCGGGCTTAACGCCTCGCGAGGGCGCCTCGCCGCAGCGACCAATCATCCAAGGTGATGCGCTGCCGGCGCCTGAGCCCACCAACGGCCGGCTTGTTCTGGTCACCCAAGACCAGTACCAGAAGCTGCCGTCGCCTGTGCAGGATACGCCGGCATACGCGCCCGTTTTCCCTCAGGGCAAAGAACCCAAGCGTGGGCCTGAATCTTCTCTTGGACCAGCGTTCATGAAACCACTGGACACAAGTGGGAAGCCCCCCTCTTATGATGCTGGACAGGCTGGCGGTAGACCTGTAGCCCTTCTTCAAGGCAAGTCTTAAGTCACGTGTATTCATAAATTAGCCACATTAGCACTCAGTTTCTGTACTTGTGTTAGCTCGCTGTATTAACACAGGATAGTTTTAGCGGTTAGCGGTGTGTTGTTTTGAATGCCTTTTTTTTTTTTTTAGGTTAAAGAAAGAAGGGGAAGTCAACCCAAAAATATGTTCTATGCAGCCCCACTAGTCTAAATACAGTATTCTGGTTAGTGGAATATGAGTTAAGCAGCAAAATCCAGCAGTTTTTATCAATATCACAAGGCGGCCATTTTGCCACTAGCTGTCAAGTGAAAATGACATCACAGTTCCCCAGGTCTCAGGTAACAACCAATCACAGCTCGGCTTCAGGAAACAGGTGAGCTGCGATTGGTCGTTCCCTGAGCAACATTGATGTCATCTTCAGTCGACAGCAAGTGGCAAAATGGCCGCCCGCAGAGCTGCTCTCTGTAACAATTTGGCCAAAAATATATTTTTATTTGACCATTTATGACTAAAACATATTCTAATTAGTATATTAACACGTTTGCTCTTCACAATGGGTACTCTTGCAATCCTCTGTCGGCCGATGTTAACATTATGTGAAGCAGGGAAAATGCAGTTTCATTTCTTGGCCACAGGTGGCAGTAGTGATTCAAAAATGAAATTTTCTGCATCCAGTAGCTTTAATCTTTAATGTCATGTTTTGACTAGTGAGGTCACATACTGTATAACATATTATTGTCAAGAAATGTTTATGGTTGACTTCCCTTTTTAAAGCAAATATTTGTGCCAATATACTAAACTATATATAACCTGTATATCCGATTTAATATGTAAATGACATGGTCTCATTAGTTTTCTGCATGGTGGTCAACTTAACAAGTATGCCACAAAAACAATGAATGTGCATTCATAGACAGTTTGACTAAATCTAGACCCACCAATGTTCCAATCTGTCCTGAATTTTAGAGAATGGAGGCGGAGCTTCAATATCCAAGGGACAGGGAGCTAAAGCAGGCAAACCTGGTAACATTTTAATTTAAACGTCAAATTCACCTTACTGTGTACAGATTTTTTTTTTGCGGGGGGTTTGTGTAAATCTGTTTTTATATCATGTTTCTATTGTAATATAATTTATTTTATTGTAGACTGTGGCCCAGGGGGTCCAAATGGACAGTGGATGAAAATACCCAGACCAGGTAAAGCGATTCCAATGAAGGTGTCCATTAATATGAACCTTCTGATATGAAAAATAGTTTTGTTGTTTTTAAACTTTTGTAATGCAGGAGGAGCTAGCATGTCAGCGGGTACCAATACCAAAGGTACTTAATGTGCTAATAATTCAGTTATTTTTCAATTTTAAAAAGTAAAGTTTGGTCTCATGGAAAGGAAATTGTTTTTCCTCACCATCCTTTGTATTCATCAGGTTACGGCGCAGGAGCAGGTGTTCCAAACAGATCTGGCGCCAACCCCGGTAAATAAAAAAAATTCAGTCTAAGAGTTTTAAACTGACAATACATTTCAATTGCACATGTATCTATTGCAAAGGTTATGGAGCTGGAGGCTATGCTGGACCTAATCACGCATATGGAGCCGGTAAGATTGACTATCAAAAGGCAATAATGGCAAATGTGCCAACTCACTCGCACTTGTGTGTGTGTGTGTGTAGGCATTGGATACCGTAATGCAGGCAAACCCCAACAGCCAAGTGAGTATGCTATCCCCTTAACCCCAAATTTCATTTCACCAACAATTAACATTTTTCATTGTGCTTCCTCAGTTCACAGACAAGGAGCCAACCTCGGAGGAGCTGGCTACGTTAAGGGAAACTCTTACCTGGGTCAGCATTTAACTATAAATATAAACAAGTCTGTCGTGTGCACAAAAGACAATACTTTTTTTTTTTTTTTTTTTATGAATATGAAATCTATATTTATAGCATATGCAGGTCCTGGTGACAATTTGAAAGCAGGTCAACTGGATGCTTAATACCCCTCTGAGACTCTCATTAACGACAGAAAGGATGTTATGTTGCTTTTTTTGTTTGTTTTAGGCTATTCAAATGGATATGTTGCTGGTGTCCAGCCTGACTATGCTAGTATGTGATGTCATCTTTTTTTGCACCAATTAATATTGTTTCACTGCCATTGAATGACCAGGACAAATTTTATTTAAAAAAAAAAGATGAATGTTTAAACATTTTCCAGATCTTGGCCACGGTGTTCCGACAAGTGATGCTAAATCAGGTATGAGAATTTGCATCCCAATCCAATGTCAATTAGGAGATAAAATTATTATTATATATATTTTTTTTTATGCTGAATTTACAGGTGGCGGTGTGCAGGTGCCTTACAATGGCGCCCCAGCTGGAGTGGATGGTAAGACTATGACATCTAATCAAGAACACAATTTAACTAGGACAAATATCACAAAAAAAGTGTGCAATATACAGAAATAATTATCTTGTCTCAAATCAATTACAAATTTCATATCGCACATACCAGAAATCAAACCACTGTTGTATGAATGGTAACATGGTCTTCACACTTTTTTATGTTATTTTATTTTTTAAGTTCAATCTGTTTTATGTGACTCTTAATGTAATGTCGGTTTCTACAGGTGCGAATCAGCCTGAGCCACAGCCAGCTGGTCTCGGACCAAACGGAAAACAAGGCCCGGTCTACGGCGGTATGTTTTGAAATCTTGGAATGCAATTTTGTGTCTAGGTGTAATTTAGTCAGGAAAAACTTTGTAACAAGCAGCAAATTTTTTCTTACCACCTGTGGCAGGAATGGATGAGGGTCAGCCTGGGATGGGTCTTGAGACGGCAAAGTATGGTGAGTTTTTGTTCTTGATTATTCCGAGCCACTTAAAGGTTAAAACATTTTATTATTATTTTTATTTTGTATAAACTTTCTAAAGAGTTATTTATTTTTGTTAATCTATTCTATCGATTCAGGAATTGGTGGATTGCAGTTTGGTGGCAACCCTCAGACAGGAAATAATGGAGGTAATTACGCTATGTGAATTTTGAAATGAGTGACATCATGATAGATATTCTCATCATGATGTTCAGATGACATCATTGGTAAACTCTTCTCTCATTTGACCAAGGCAGAGAGAATAGGGTTAAGGGTTTGAATGGTTTTAGTTTTCTTCACTACTAGCAGGGTTTCCCCCGGCGCTTTATAAGCCAGGCGGACTGCCATGGCCAATAGGATTTGGTGCTTGTTGTTGGTCATCAATCAGCAAGGATGAATTTGCTGGATTAATAGATTTTTTTTTCTTTTTCTAAATTTACATACTGTTAACCAAGGGGGGGGAAAAAAAGATAGTTTTTGCTTTCCACCACCCAGAAATAGGTCTATTAACTCATTTCTATATAACTATTTCTATTGGTTTCAAATTTTTTTGAGTGTGACAACCTAGATTTTTTTATTGTACATTTAGAACAGATATAAAATTTGTGATTAATCGTGAGTTAACTATTGAAGTCATGCGATTAATTACAATTTAAAAATGTAATCGTCTGACGCCCCTAATTTTTTATAATCTTACCTTTTCTTTTTTTTATTAGGGGCATCAGGCTTTTTTTTTTTTTTTATTGTAATTAATCACATGACTTCACTAGTTAACTCAAGATTAATCATGAATGTTATATCTGTTCTAAATGTACAATAAAAATTTTTTTTTTAGGTTTTCATACTATATTCATGAATTTTTGACTTCTATAGCCGTCAATGGCAATGAATGAGTTAATCCCAAACTGTCAATTATTGCAGGCTATGGCATCTATGGACCCGCTGCTGATGTGACGCCAGGAAAATATGGTAGGGCGCATTGTTTGGCCGTGTATAATCCGATGCAGTTTATACAAACGTTTTCAAGTCGGATTTAGTTTCAAAGTCACTGTAAATCCTCTTCTGTAATGATGCAACCATAGGTGCTGTCAATATGGCCGGTGGTGTCACTGGACAATATGGTAAATATAGATTAAGCTAGAAATGGTCACCTGAACTTTTAAAATGTCTGTTTTTTTGTCGTCAGGGTATGGCAGCGTCCCCAACATTGGCCATTTTCTCGGTCTCAATAGTAATGGACGCATGGCTGGAAAATATGGTGAGTGAACTTTCGACACCCATTTTTGTTTATGTTCTGATGGCTGTTCGCTGCGCAGGTTATGGAAGAACGCCTCAAGAAGAAGTGCAACCTGTTGGGTTTGTTCCTCAGCTCAATTCTCCCGGCGCTGGACAATATGGTAAGAATGTTTGGAAAAACAAACCAATCCGTTGGACAATTCGTCATTTGTATGGCTTGACGCTCATTTGTATTCCCATCGGGTCCAGGCGCCTTGCCGTATCAGTCAAGTCCACTCGGAGTTGGACCAAATGTGAACTATGGTGAGACCCTTTGAATGCCCCCCCACCCCCATTTTTTTTATGTTAATCTTTTTTATGTTTGCCAAGGTGGTGGTGGTGGTGGTGAAGGGAAGCCTCCTGGGAAACATGGTTTGTTTTTATTTTATTATTTAGTACACCTTTACCACTCAAGGTCAGTTGTAGGTCATTTCGTTTGAATCTTTCAGTGGATAACTTGGGACTCCACCAGGGCCAGCCTCTCCAATCCGCTCCCGACGCCCGATCAGGTAGCGCAGAAGTCGCTTCATTTGCCACGGCTTTTTTACCAGATCTTTCAGTGACGATGATAGTATTTTCTGTAAACAGGGTCACCTTATGAATCCCAGCCAGGTACAGCCGAGAATGCCAACGGTACGTACGTCCTCCATTAAGGAAATGGTTTTCGGTTGATAAAGATTTCATTTTGTGGTGATATTGGTCTTCATTTCCTCTCAGTGGGAGGTGATCCAAATTTGTCACGAGTGGGCGAGGGTATGACGAATAATAAATATGGTAAGTTGGAATTAATCAGGTGTAAATCATAATAGGTCACAAATTTTAACCTTCAATTTTGCCCCCCCGTCAGAAAATGTTGGTTACATAAGTGGAAGCAAGCTGCAGCCAGAAGGTAACGAATCAATTTCCAAGTTTCCACACTTGATGTTAAAAAATGATGAAAATGGTCGTGTTTTTTTTTTTTTTTTCTCCAGTTATTTCACTCCCCGCGGCGCCCTCTCCTTTGCCGCTAGACTCCGCCTTCACGCCGGCAAGAACGGACAACCTCAACTCGGACCTCACGGGTGGCGCCGGCGGCCTCGCGTTCAACCCCGACGCGGCCCGAGGGTCGGAGCAGCCGGACGACCCGGAGCAGATGCCGCGGCAGCTTCACATCCAGCAGCAGCTCAAACTGCATTTTCACCCTCAAGGCACGAGACCGGATGATCAAAAATCCAAATGAACCGTTTGAACTTTTGTGTGACTGTTTTTCTTTTTGTCTTCAGGATCAAAGAATGCTAAATATGACTTGAATGGCTTCTTTGGAAATGGTGGCTACCAAGGTAAGAAGTGACTTCAAAATACAAAAAAGCAAAAAGATTTATTGGTCCTTTTTTTCACGCAGGTTAACATTGCTGTCATCACTTCATTCCCATGTCATTGTATGATAGTTGTCATCACTTCCTCATTGTATATTAGTTTTATTTACTCCTTTTATTTACTTGGCAAACCTTTTTAGAAATTGATAGATTATATCAAAATATACCTCCTAATGCGCAAACAAATAATTTGACGAATGGAGTTTTGTCTGCTTGTTAGTTTTTGATTGAATCAGTCAGTTTTGCCTCAGATATATTTCTATATAAAAACAAAATGCTTTCTAATTTATTTTCAGTTTTTTATTACTACTTGTGGTAAGATTGTGGTTTTGTTGTACAGTATTTGAGTGATTAAAACTCAAGACACACTCAGCTTTATGTGTGCTCCTACAATTTGTAATGATGAGAAAAAACAAACTTCGACTTTGCACTTCGGCCCAGTTTTTGCTGATAATGTGCAAATGTGTGGCTGAGCAACGTAGCGGCTGAAGTTTCAAATGCTAGCTTTCAGCTTTAGCTTTTAATGTTAGCTTCCAACACGACCGCAAAGATTAGCTTCCAAAATTAACTTCATCAATCAATCTAACGCACAAAGCTAACATTGAAGTCAATGTTGGAAGCTAACTAAAGAAAAAGCTAATGTTGGCAGCTAATGTCAAAACTAGCCTTGAAGCTAACCATTTTCCTGAGTGCTAACACTATAGGTAATGTTGTAAGCTAACATTAGATGCTAACGTTTGAGGTAACAGAAGTTAACTTTAGAACCGAACATTAAAAGCTAATGTTGAAGCTGACTTTGTTATTCCTTAGTGCTAACAACGTTGGAAGCTAACATTAGCAGTAAAGTTGGAAACTATCTAAAATAAAAAACTATATATTTAAAAAGGAAACTAACATTTGAATATAGAGTTAGAAGCAAATTTTAAACATAATGATGGAAACTCATAATCAAATTTTGGAAGCTAACTAAGATACTCTGCAATAATTGGCTAAAAACTTTATTTATGACTGAAACATCTTCTAACCATGCAATAAAAAATTTTTTAAAAAAAGGAACCGAAACTTAAAGCTCCCAATGACAATTAAGGTGTGATAAACTTGAGGCGGCTGCAATCGCGCGCGTAGCTGTTTTGGCGAGGATTAGCGCAGCTTTATCCTTAAGAAGAATAAGAAGCGTGCGCTGATTGGGCCCCGGTCACAGGCGAGCGTGCAACACCAACCTGAGCGGCTAATGTGCTTCTTCCACCTGAGCTGCGGGATGTCTCGTAGAGGGCCGCGCCGAGGCCTGGCGTAGGATGCCGGCCGTACGCGGTAGTCGTCAGGATGGTTCACTCGGGGCCGCGGCTGTTGGACTTCACCAAAACTCCTTCACATCTCCAGTTTAACAAATACGTCCTGACCGGCTACCGACCCGTGTCCACTGCTCACGAGTGCGTGCGGAGTCTCTTTTACGTGCACAACGAGCTGGGCAACATCTACAGTCATGGTGAGTCAACTTTTTGTTTTTGGCATGCGTTTAAACAAATCGTGCTGATTATTCTTAGGCCGGCAGCAGGTACAAAGTCGCAGATGTCTGCTGTACTCTCACTTGTGGCTAGTTTGCAAAGCTGACTTGACAGGAGTATGTAATGAGAATATGGGATTTGCTGTAATCTGCCCTGGGAATCCCCGGCCTGGAAATATCCCACTGCTAACTGGGTCTTTAACAGATGAGCACTCGGGTGGCTCAAGTACTTGGTCAAGTTGAAGTGCAAATTGGTATGTTTGAGAAAATAACAGCATAACGGCTAAATGCTGCTTCATTATGTTTGCGTTGAACTCTGGGCTCCACTCATGGGCCGGGTGGTACATGATTTGATATCCTTGATATTGAATAGAAGCGCGTTTCAGCAGTTGGTCTTTTTAGTAAAATACATTAAAACATTTTGTTTTTATTGTTGTTTAGGGAAGTGCAAAAATCAATGTTTTCTTTTTAGGAAAGTCGTCATCACTTTGTCTTTTTAAGAACATTCAACATCGAGTTCTTACATTTGTACTAGTTTTTTCTTTTTTAATGAAAACACATCCGTACTGTAGTTTGGTTTCATTTTAGGAAAGTTATCAATACTTTTTTTTTTTTTTTTAGGAACATACACCAGTTTGCATCGAGTGATCTCTAATTTTCAAACCTCTGGTCTTCCCAGGCATCCCCTTCTTCCTGTTCCTCGTGCTGCTGCCCTTCAGCATCCCCTGGAGGGAGGTGGACAGCGTCTGGATCTGCGTGGTCCACTACCTGGCCTGCCTCAGCCCCACGGTGGGCTCGGTTCTCTATCACGTGTTCATGAACCACGTCGGCGGGGAGCACGTGTACGACACTCTGCTCTCGCTGGACATGTTCGGCGTGTGCTTGGTGAACACGCTAGGTGGGTCTTTGATGCCTCGGCAAAAAAAAAAAAAAAAAAACGCTCGAGTTCTTTAACTCATTCACTGCCATTGACGGCTATAGACGTGAATTTTTTTTTTGATCCATTTCGATTAGTTTCACTTTTTCCCCCACTTTTGTTAACAAGAGTATGAAAAAATATATTGTACATTTAGAACAGATAGCAAATTTGTGATTAATATTGAGTTAACTAGTCAAGTCATGTGATTAATTACAATTTTAAAAATGTAATCGCCTGATGCCCCTAATAAAAAAAAAAAGATTATTAAAAATTACAATTAAACAATTTGACAATTAATTTTTTTAATCATAATTAATCTCATGACTTCACTAGTTAACTGACAATCACAAATTTTATATCTGTTCTAAATGTACAATTAAAAAATTCTTGGCTTTCATACTCTTAACAAAAGTGGAGAAAAACAGTGAAATTAATAGAAATAGTTCAAAATAAATGTTCACGTCTATAGCCGTCAATGGCAGTGAATGAGTTTTAAAAGGGAAGGCAAGTCAAAAATATTCTAGATATGTTCTTTGCTAGTCTAAAAGTAGCCTTCTGATTAATGTGCCTGTTTTTAGCCATCTCAGGGGGCAGCCATTTTGTTTTGTACTACCTCTTGCTGTCGACTGAAAATGACATCATGGGTATCGACCAATCACGGCTCGCCTGTTTTCTGAGTTTGGTCATGTGACATTGGCAAGATGAGCGCTGATGTTGCATTTGAGGAAGGTGGGAAGACTTATTCCACTGAGATTGTCGCAGTTCTGACCACAAAGCATTCAAGGTGAATGTAAACAACAAAGATGGCCGATTATTTATTTTTTTAACTTGCCACTGTAACACTTTGAAATTTCTCTTGAAATCTAAGTGCATTACAAATACAATTTATTTATTATTATTATTAGATTTCAAATAACTAAATTGTTAACAAAACAGAATTTTAAAAAAGTCCAAACAAAAGAAAAGTTGCATCATGCTCTTCCTTGTCACCAGGCGCTCTCCCCATCATCCACATCACGCTCCATTGCTTCCCGACGGTGCAGCAGGCCGCCCTGCTGGCTTACATCTTCCTTTCGGCCTACGGCATCTACCGCGCCACCACGGCTCGCACCAACGTCCTGCGCCTGCGGGCCTTCGTGTGGCAGGCCGTGTTCCGCTTCAGCCTCTTCGTGTACCGCGTGTACGGCAGCGGGGCGGGCAGCCCCAATTCGCTGCGCCTCTTCGTCATCATGGACTCCCTGGCCGTGCTGGGGGGGCTGGTCAACGTGGTCCAGATCCCCGAGCGCTTCGTCCCGGGCCTCTTTGACAACTGGGGCAACAGTCACCAGATCATGCACGTTATGGTAATCTGCTCCATCTTTTACCTCCATTGGGGGACGCTGGAGGATCTGACCTGGGTTAAGAACTACCAGTGTCCCACAGAGTGATTGCGCAACAAGCGGGGTTGATAGATTTGACACAGTGAGTAGATTCGAAAGCGTGGATACGATTTGTGGCAAATTTGACACGTTTCGATGTTCACAGTGATGAAAATTATCCACAATACACAAAAGTAATTTTTAAATGCCATTGTGGTTAAGTGGGACTTTAAAACAGTGCTGAGAACTGTCTATGTACCTAGCACATACAGTTGTGACATTAACATCAGGCTATTGGTAACATTTTAAAAGATGTGGTTCATATTTTTGTATAGCTTATGAGGCCTGAACTATGACGGCGTATTAGGGCCATGTATAAATATATATTTTTAGAAAGTGGGGGCAATATTCAGAGAAAAAAACCCTCGCAAGTTTTATAAAGTGGCAGAATTTGCAAGAAAAAAATCATAATTTTGCGAGTTTCTAAAGTGGCAAATTTGCGAGAAAAAAATTGTAAATTTTCGGGTTTATAAAGATGCAAATTTGCGAGAAAAAATGATAGATTTGCGAGTTTATAAAGATGCAAATTTGCAAGAAAAAAATCATAAATTTGCGAGTTTATTAAGTGGCGAATTTGCGAGGAAAAACTCTTACATTTGTGAGTTTATTAAATGGCGAATTTGCCAGAAAAAAATTGTAAATTTGCAACTTTATGAAGTGGCAAATTTGCAAGAATTTTTTTTAAATTTGTGAAAAAAACTTAAATTAAGAATGAATCAGTCTCCATCCTGTCTTTTTATAAACGGTGTCCCATTAACCACCAACCAATCCTCACAGCTTCTAGCTCGCTACGTGTATTTGTTGTAAGTTTCTGAGTTGTTTTTTCTCTCGCAAATTTGCCAAACAAAAAAAAACGTTTTTCCTCGGAATATTACCCCCCTCTGAAAAAAACATTTAGACGCGGCCCCAATACACCCGTCGTACTGAACAGTATGTAAGATTTTTTTTTTTTTTTAATGCACTTTAGCCCTGTTGGTATAAAGGGTGAGCTTCCTGTTTAAACTCTATTACACCTGCAAGTAATGTAAGTGAAAAAAAATATCCTGCTTACTTGACTTGTACAGTAGCTTGTTGAAATGCAGTGGCAAATGTTATTTTTAAAAAAATGGCATAATAAAGTATATATTTTTGCATCTTTTCCTGTGTCCGTTTGTTTGGCGAGGAGAGATATTAATGCAATATTCACGACACACTCAAGAGTTGGTCTTTTTTTGTTTTTAATCAGCCATATTTTTACACTCAGTCTTCTTCTGAGCTGCTGTCATCTTCGCCCTCCGAGACGTCGGCAATGGGAAACCGCAAAATGGCCGCCACTCCGCTCAGTTGAGTCAGTTCTACAAAAACGGGTAAAATTACTTGGGATGTGATATGCTGAAAAATAATAGCTACACCAAAGTGTGTTTTCTAATTCCAACAACTCCAATTAGCATAACGGTGAGTTGTGTTTTTTTAATTAGTAGTATGCTTGTTAATCTAAATATGTACATGTACCTAATTTTGTGGCCAATAAACATAGCCTCTTTATTTAGTTTTTTGAACATGACATGGTTCACAAGTGCTCAAACTTACGTTCGCCGGAGACGTGAAGGCTTGAGAATATTCTGCGTGAAAAAGAAAAACATTTGCATCAACATATATCAAAAGTTGCCTTGCACTTAAATTTTTACAGGCTTACCTGACATTGCCGCCGCTGTCTTTCACTTTGTCCACCAGGCGAACGTAGCGCGCCCTGGTGGGCACGTCCTGGTGCCTGCGCGGACACGATAACGAGCAGTGAGCGCAGAATTTACACAAAGTACGTTTGTGAGTAAATTGAGATGAGATGATCAAGGTTTTGTACAGTTACTATGCCATTTTGTGTCGCTGACTGTTTATTTTGCATGTCAACCACTAGATGGCATCAAACAATTGACACTAAAATGTACTGAAGAACTTCAGCTCAGGTTTTGCTTAAGATGATTGAAAATCAAATTCTCTTCAATCCTGGTTTTTACGCTTACAGAAAGTGGCGGTAGTTTCATTTTATAATGTACATCTTTGGGCACGATTAAGTTTGAAACACCGGTGTATGTTACTTACCTGAAGAGCTTATCGCTGACCAGTAAAGTGTCGACGGCGAGGACGTCTGCGGCCCTTTCCACATGAGCGAGTCTGTGAACAAAGTCACGAGTTTATCACAAAAGTCAACAACAGTGGGGGCAAAAAAATAATAATCAACTGACGCTTACCCGTAAAAAGCTCTGTCAGGCTCATGTTGGAGCATCTTGTAGAAGTCCTCCAGGACTTTCACCTCTCCCGCAGCCTATAATTAGAAAAGTCATATTAAAAAAAATTTTTTTATTTTTTTTTACTCTGTATGCTTTATAAAGTCCGCATTATAGAAACCGAGGACAGTCACCTTGGTATCTGACAGCCTGTTTGTCACTGTGGGGTCTGAGAGGATTTCTGCAAAATAAGTAGAAAAAAGATAGAGACCTCTCTTTATATCTTTAACCCCCCCCCCCCCCCCCACACACACAATTTATCTGCCGTTTATTAAAAAATTTGCATCCTTGAATTTTGAGAAAGCCTTTGAATATACCTTGGAAGGATGGTGACAAAATAAAACAATAAGTGAAATAATAGAATAAACTAAAATAATAGCAACTGAAACAACAGTAAGAACAACTGACTGTTCCTGTGCGTTTTGGCCTCTTGGGGGCAGTGTGGTGCCGTGCATCCATGGTGTACACGCTTCAAGTGAATACAGGAGAAATTTACTAGACTGGATTCCGATTGAATTCTGTTAAAATAACTCATTTTTTCACACATTGGGAAGAACTTATGCCTTTGCGTAGTGTTATCTTACCTGTGGGTATGTGTTCCCACAGCATTTGTGCGTGAATATTCGTTATTTGAAAGAAAAACACTCCCGAAGTCGATGCTAACTTCCTGTTAGCATATAAACGGGATCCTCCCATCGCTTTTAGCATTAGCACTAGGCTAGCGATGTTTTAAAAATGAAGCTTTTTTTTTTATCTTAACATACAGTGGATTTAATTCTTATCATTGTGTGTTTAGTTTTACAGTTAACTTCAACTGGAGTGTCAATAAACAGCTTAAAGGACGCTTGGGGGGACAACAAAATAAAATACACTACACACTTGCTAATGCTACGCAAGCAAAAGGGTGCATTCAGGGTACTTTCACAGCGTCGGAAACTTCGGTTTTCTTCGATGATAAGGTTTTAAGGGGAAAATAATCGGCCATTTGTTTTCTATGACTACAGATGATACCAGCTTCTTTAAAACCTGCTGCTGTCCAACAATTTCCTGTTTACAAGACTTCCCCTTCTTACCTTTGAGTGAGTACTTGTGACCGGATGACGAGTGGACCATCATGAACTTGGGTCGGTTCTCCAGCAGCACCTTGTTGTCCTGCCGCACGGCCTCTTTAAAGAGATACGTCATGAATTGGTCCTTGACGAAACCCGGACTGGCCACCAGGATGCATTTCACCACTGTGGGGCAAGCACACAAGATAAGATTGCAAAAATGTGAATTTAACATGAACCGAAACTGCGCCTGCCCCCAATTTTGATACGTCTTACCATCAAAATTAACGTGGCGAAGTATGGCCTGCATGACGGCTTCGTAGAACCTTTCCAGAGCCTTTTCGTGCTGGGTGCAGCTTCCCCTCCGCTTGCGAGGAATGGTGAGCTCCACTTTGGCCCGCAGGAGCGTCATGGCGGGCGTCACCAGCACCAGGTTGGCCAGACCCTCCTGCATCACCACCGCCGCCACGTCCGCCTTCTGCGTGGCGTCGCACGCCTCGTCTACGGAGCGGCGCGTTGCGGAAAAGTCACGTTTTCAATGTTTGCTGTACGGTTGCCGCTTACCGATTCTGGCCAACACGACGCTGTCCCAGCTCTTTTTCGCAAGCGTGAACTTCCTGTTGAGCTCCAGCTCAATAGTGTGGTACGCCCCCATCTGGTGAGTGAAGAACACTGCATCATTAGACCAAAACGTGTATGTATAAAAAAAATCTACATTTATTGCTTGTGTATGTTAAAACCTACACAGTAGGATGATCTTGAAAAATACTTGCATATTTATTTATTTTTTAAATTGCAAATTTTTTTTATTTGTGCGTCAAATGAATTAACTCATTCACAGCCAAAATTAATTAAAAAAAGATAAAATTAATTAATTAATTAATCACATGACTTCACTAGTTAACTCACGATTAATCACAAATTTTATATCTGTTCTAAATGTACAATAAAAAAAATCTTGTTTTCATACTCTTGTTAACAAAAGTGGAAAAAAACTGTTAAACTAATAGAAATAGCTAAAATATATTTTTTACGTTTATAGCCGTCAACGGCAGTAAATGAATAAAAAAAAAAGAAAAAAAAGGAAAGAAAATATTTTTAAAATTTTGGGGCGCCAGGCGATTAAAGTTTTTAATCGTAATTAATCTCATGACTTAACTAGTTAACTCGCGTTTAATCACAAATTTCATATCTGTTCTAAATGTACAATAAAAAATGTCTAGGTTTTCAAATTGTTATTAACAAAAGTGGAAAAAAATGTTTAACTAATAGAAATAGTTTTGGACGTTTATAGCCGCCATTTCAGTTCATTTGAAATATTTGCAATGAAAGCTGTTAAAAATGTTTATTGGGATGCGTTTAAAATCATTAACTATAGCCTGGGTCATACTGACCCGGGAAGATTACTGCTGTTCCTGAGAACCCAACGTAACAGGAGTGTTCAAGTAAACGACTGTAGACGTGTGCCGACCTTGACATACTGGTTCTCCTCGAGGTTGGTGCCCTTGACTCTCAGCCGGCAGGCCTGCGTGTCAAAGTCGATGGTCTCCACGCATAACGTCAAAGTCGTCCGAACCCTGGAGCTGCCAACGCTTCCGGTCGTGGATTCTGTCTGTACTTTTCTGCCGGGGGTCAGATTTCCGATTTATTTGTGATGCGTCATGGCCTTACTTAAATCCAGCTCTCACTTAGGGCGGCAACAATTAATCGAATAAATCGTAATTCGATTACAATAAAATGTTGGAGCAAAATTTATGCCTCGAAGCTTTTCAGGGATAATTTTCCAAGTCACATGTAGCACTTCATGTAGAAATGCGTTGATTCGACATTTACTGACACCCATGTCACTCACCGGGTCAGGCCCCGCCTTTTAAAGCTAAAACACACACAGCTACATATACAATCCAGTGCCTCACATGTATATTATGTATCAACTTTTGCCTGATTAATCAATATATAATAGAATAATTGGTAGAATACTCGATTCTCAAAATATTTGATAGTTGAAGCCCTAATCACTAGGCCACACCCCTTTAAAGGCACAAATCCAAGACCCAAATACTACAGTACCTTCAGTAATTCAGTTTATAAATAGAGTTTATTTACTTTCTCTACCAACTAAACTGTTTGACGTTTGTGGAGTTATTTAATTTGGATTTTTGAACAACAAAAATTGGACACGGTGTCCAGAAATAGTTGTCGGTGTACCTGATAGTGGATGCTCTCAAACTGTCTCCCTGTTGCAGCAGGTTGTAGGTGTGCCACATGTCCTCTGCTTCCTCTGGCACCAGAGTCACCTGACTGCAAAAATGCATGACAGGTGAGTCATGATGATGATGTCACGCAACATGTCAATATCGCATCACTTCAAGTAGTATTTGGTTTGTTTACAGTTCCGTTGATATGCTAGCTGGTGAGATCGACAGCCTGATTTTATGCATGTGACTAAACAGCTTCTCTCTTGTCTTATTTTCGTCACCAAATGTCAACAAACGTGCTGGTTGCCTGGTACGCAGCACGTGGGCAACAGCTGTAAAAAAAATGAGGCGAGCAATGCTACGGCAGCTAGCTACGTTAGCTTGCCAGGCAGCTCACTCACCCGGCATTATCTTTTTCAATGTCCCGATGAAGCAGCTTCATGATCGCTGTTGTGTTATACACTTTTTCGAAATAAAATAAAAGTAGATTCACGAAGGTTTATCAGCGTCCGGCCTCATGATCATCTTAAGACTTGCTGTCAGTTTGGAAATGAATTAAGTTCGGACAGGAAGAGAAACACAAAATGAAAAGTGGTCGCGTCCATAAGTGACGTCATCATCTCACATTAAATGAAAAAACTCAAAGGAATAGGCGGTAACATCCGGGAATTTGAGCCCTAGACGTCAGACGTAATGAATTTTCATGAGCGCTGCTGAGTCGTACGTCAACTTTGCCGCCATATTGGATGTGGTTTGTAAAGAAATGTATTGACTGTTGTTTATTAACCACAAATAAATGTTGTATATAGTCTATACCAGGGATCAGCAAAAATTATAATAATATAAATTATTACATGACAAATGTACTCAATTGTACTCAAATTACCTTTCCATACAGTATTATTGTTAATATTTAATGACATTCGTCTATGTGAACACACAATAATTATCAACAATTATTTAACAAGGTTGTAAATAGATAAACATAAATGTTCAACATATTTTTTCATTCACAATCTCTGCAAATGTTTATATTTTCTAATGTTTACTTCTTACATACATGGAAAATAACAATGTCCCACGGCTGGTGAACTATTTTTAGAACAGGCCCAGGGCCGACTCATGTGCACCATGTTGGTGACCCCTGGTCTATATAAATTATTATATAGATGTTTATAATGAATATCATTATTTATTATTAACATACAACATAATTAATTAATTATAAACAAATACACATAGTAACATTTTAAATATATTTTTAATGTATTCATATATTTTTATTCAATATTTTATATGTTAAACTTAATCGTTTTAAGTAAAACTCAATTGAAGGAAAGAGATCTGGAATAATTTAATATGACTGTATTTTAATTTTGCAAAGCACTTTGTGACTGAGTGATTTGAAAATGCTATCTAGATCAATTTGACTAACAATGTTTGCTTTTGTTCATGGGAAGATCTGCCACATGCAATATGGCGTTGACGTCGACGTAGGATTCATTGCTTAAAATCGCAGCTACGTTTTTAAGAATATCTTCGCGTGCAGCAACGGCCGTGAAGACATCCGGGTGTTTAGGCTAGGCGTGGAGTGTGGAGGCGTACTTTCACGTCTCGCGCGTCCACAAGTATGGACTTGTAGAGTACACGCACACAAAATGGGAAAGGCTGGGTTGAGTCATTGCTTTGTGCAATGTACGGTTGTAAATATTCGCTTCATACGACGTAACAAACAAAAAAGTGCTTAAAATATGACTGAGTTGACATAAATAGGACGTGCGTGAGTGGTTTAAATACCACAGCGTCCGCGTACGACAAAATTATGTTACTTCGATGAATGGTTGCCATTTAAATTATTGATTTTTTTCGTGTGAGTAAATGCTGACAGACACTGCAAAGGACCGATGCACAAGAATATTGAATCCCGCTAACCCCGCCTCCTCGCCAAACAGACCAATAAGAGATCGGCATCTTGTATCGCCACTTCCGCCCAACCTTTCACGCTATCGCTCATTCAGTCTTCTTTTTTTTTGTCGATGGCATGGTGCTAAGCAGCCACGGCGGGGACAACGAAATTCATCGACAATCCCGTTTGAATTCGGATATCTTAGTTGATTCGGTGGAGTTTTCGAAGTGAATGCCAGCTATTCCGCATTGAGCGACGCCGGTAGACGGTCGTTTGGCTTGCCCATTCTTCCCCAAGGTTAGCTAGCTCGCTGGCTAACGATAGCCGATTAAGCGCTACCGCTAAAGTAGTTGAGCTGAGAGAGAAAAAAAAAAACACCCACTCAGGAGCCTGGCTCTTACTACTACGTCCTTGGCTTGTAGATTTCTGTGAAAAAGGTTGAACAAAATATAAAATTTGTGTAGAAGGATATCATGGCGGAGGCCGACAAACTGAACATCGATTCCATCATTCAGCGGCTGCTGGAAGGTAAGAATCATTTCGCTCGATAGCTCTTCCACCGAGGGAGCCATTTTAGCCAAGTTTACTCGCTAAATGACGCTCTATGTTTAAGTTCTTACTATTTTCCTTTTTTTTCTTTTACTACGCATTCATTGACGAATTTAAGTCTGCTTTTAAATAAACATTTAACCCCCCCCCCCCACCCAGGTGGTTTAACACAAAAAAAATACGACGTTCACGCGGAGTTATTTTCCCGTCATTAACGTAACCTTTAAATGCACCCTAATATATATTTTTAATCGAATTAAAGGTTCTCCGCATGCTAGTAAGCAACGACGAAAAACAACGCGCGCAATCACTTGACTCTACTAATCATTAGCGCTTTCTTGCGTCGAGTGAACAATGTACAGGCAGCAGTGGTCGTGACCCACTTTTGCAGAACTTAAGAACAATTCAGGAAATGCATTGTTGAAAAGTACCATTTGTAAACAATGCACGACCCATTATTAACCGTAGCTATGCACGCGCTTCAAATCATCGTGTTAAGAAATTTGAGATGATTGCGTTTACAAAACTGACTTGATTGAAACACATGTATTCATTTAAAAGTAATTATCAGCGTAGAAATGGATTTGCTACTAATGTGTTCTAGCCCCGCCCCCAAATGTGTTTTTTATTCAACATAATATAAATGTAATAATGACATCAAAATGCCTAGTCTGGTGGAAATGGCTTATTCAACATGACTGGAATAATGTACAAAAAAAAATCTGATGATTGTTTCTAGAAAAATGTTTTTTGTAAAAAGAAAAAAGAAGACCTTCACATCAGAGTAAAACAGTCTAAAGTCATTGTTTCTTGAAATTTCAGTTAAAAATAATATATCCACCAATACACGCGTATGGGCGGGAAGTTCCATCAGGGTCTCAAAGTTGACATGTCAAACTTGCCCTAAAATCTCCACTCATGTACTTTCGATAATAAAAAAAAAAAAAGTGAATAGTTTTAAATGTTGTACTTGTTATACAATCTGTCCGTGAATGTGTTTAGTTGGAGGTTTCTTGTTGATGTCTCGCTCCTGTCGTTGGCAGTGAAAGGCTCCAGACCTGGCAAAAACGTCCAGCTGACAGAGAACGAAATCCGGGGTCTTTGCCTCAAATCCAGGGAGATCTTCCTCAGCCAGCCAATCCTGCTCGAACTCGAGGCGCCCCTCAAGATTTGCGGTGAGACTTTTTGTCTGCGGAACTGTTGGGGCCCTCCCAGTTCACCGTCAGACTGACCCTAAAACCAATTCACATTGAATCACGTTTGCATGAATAGGGGACGTTCACGGGCAGTACTACGACCTGCTGAGGCTCTTCGAATATGGCGGCTTCCCACCGGAGAGCAACTACCTGTTCCTGGGAGACTACGTGGACCGAGGCAAGCAGTCCCTGGAGACCATCTGCCTCTTGCTGGCGTACAAGATCAAATACCCCGAAAACTTCTTTCTGCTGAGGGGAAACCACGAGTGTGCCTCCATTAACAGGATATATGGCTTCTATGATGAGTGTGAGTGCCCCCCCCCCTTTTTTTTTTTTTGTCATTCTGCTCTCACTTGTTCAAAGAATTGTCGGCCCAGTAACGGCAAATCCTGTAACATTTCAACTGAACTGTCATCCGAGTGTAAACGCTAGCTTGCGTAAAAATAAGGTCAAAGTCACCATTTAAACACGCCCGACGGACTCGTCACGGAGTTCCGTTGAAAGGAAACAATTGTTGGCAAGCCAATCTGCTTCAATTGGAATGAGAAAGCACGCCCTGTCCTATTCCACTGGAAGAACCCAAGAACACTTTTTGTCCTGTTTAATTGTTGTTGTTCGTTTCTCATTTTCACACACGTACAAAATTAATGATTGGGGATGGGCGAGTACCAGGTATCTTGTGGCCATTTTATTAGCAGAAACTAGAAAGAAAAAATAATAGAAGACGGGTAAATTATTAACTCATTCACTGCCATTGACGGCTATAGACGTCATAAATTCATTTGAACTATTTCTATTAGTTTAACATTTTGTATGAGTATGAAAACCTAGAATTTTTTTATTGTACATTTAGAACAAATATCAAATTTGTGATTAAACGTGAGTTAACTAGTAAAGTCATGCGATTAATTACGCTAAAAAAATTAATCCCCTGACACCCCTAATTTTTAATCATCTTTTCTTTAAAAAAAAAAAATTTTTAGTAATTACTTTTCAAATTTTTAATAATCTTTATTTTAAAAGAAAACATAAAATAATTAAGGGCGTCAGGCGATTACCATTTTTAATCGTAATTAATCGCATGACTTCACTAGTTAACTCACAATTAATAAAACATTTTTATATCTGTTCCAATACAATAAAACAAATTCTAGGTTTGCATACTCTTGTTAACGGGGAAAAATGTTAAACTAATAGAAATAGGTCAAATGAACTTTTGACATCTATAGCCGTCAATGGCAGCTAATGAGTTTTAAATTTTAAGGGAAAAGCTATATCAGAGTTCAAAACGATCTTGTTTTTTTTTTATGTATCAAAAATACTAATGTGCCTTATTTTAAGGTATCAATAGCGGCGGATACCAGTATCGGTCGCCCTGTTGTGGCTGTTTTACAATGAGAAATGAGAGGAAAAGACAATTATATGCAGTTTTAAAGAAACAATTGAACATCCCTACCAAAGATGATTATTTGATGATAGCCTTTTTATATGGCTGTAAATCAGCAGTGGTTCAAATCAATTAACTAAAATGTTATTCTTGACTTAAAAAATTAAGAACATTTTTAAATGTTTCTAATCTTTTTTTAGTCGATACGATCGACTGCAAAATGACATGGTTCACGGTCGTGTTGATCGGATTGGGACGATCCTAAAGTACTGGTGGTAAATAGTACTTGGTATCGGTGTCGAGTACTTGTACTGGTATCAGTCTGGGGGGGAAAGTGGTATCGTATCGATCATCCCTATAATTCATTCATTTATCAAGTGTGTCAGAAAGACAGAATTTTGTTTGCTCACAATTACCTGTCATTGAAATTGTTATTATTATTTTTCAAAAGTAATAGTGACATTGGTAAATGCTCGTACTGATATCGGTCTGGAAAAAAAGTGGTATCCAACATCCCTCTCCAAGCCACAACTGAAATCAATCAATGAGACACATTTTTCCTGGAGATTTGTATCACTTCTGTTACATTAGGCCTCGGGGGTTCCACTCTTCTTCATTTTAGAACAGATGTTCCAAAAGAGGTTCGACTTGAACGCACAAAGCACAAAGAAGCCATTTTCCCTTTTTACAAGCCTTGAAGTTTGTTCTCAGTTGTTAGTTTGCGGACATGCGTCCGTGTCGGGACACCGGCAACCTCGAGCAACGCGCGCTCGCTCGCAGGCCCACACAGCGTGATCGAGCAATGTGAGCTTGTCTGATGTTTACGGCCCAGATTACGTAAAAGGTTTCATTAATAATGTGACGCAACAGGCTGAGCCTTGAGAGATTTTATTGGTGTCCAGATAAGAGTGTTTATTTTTTTTATTTTTTTTGTCCACAGGTAAGAGGCGGTACAACATAAAGCTGTGGAAGACCTTCACCGACTGTTTCAACTGTTTGCCCGTCGCCGCCATTGTTGACGAGAAGATCTTCTGTTGCCATGGAGGTAGCGGCACAAGAACAACAAACACGCTCGCTCGCTCGCTCGCTCGTCGCTGCCGGCTGTTTACTGTCAACAGCGCCGTCTCCCGACCTTTAAGGCTCGGTGACATCGTCATTTCTCTTTGGCTCACAACTTAATATCAACCAGTGGGCGTAGTTAGGAATTTGGAAAGATGGCTTTTCAAGATTCTTTGGGTTCAGGGACACACACAGTACAGTGTTTTTTTTAATTTGTTTTTTTTTAAGAAAAAAAGTTTTTCCCAAGGGAGTTTTCCAAAGGACATATGTTATTCACTTTTATGTTGGAAAATATGCCCTTTTCTCTCTTAAAAAAACAAAAAATATATTTTTAAAAAAAGTCAGAAAAGGCATAATGGGATTTAAAATATGCGTATTATTTTTTTCGTGAAAAAGTTGCAACATAGTGATGAGCAAGTACCGATATCAAGGCCCTATTTCAAGTATTGGTACTCGCGAAATAGTTCAAATTAATTTCACTGATCACTCCAATATTGAAATTTGGTGGGAACTCACCTTGACTTACTTTTTTTTTTTTCTGTAGTTTTTTTGTTTTTGTTTTTTTGCCCCACCACACACATACACACACACTCACACTCACACTCAACATACTGTTGAAAGGCGCCTCTAAATATAATTTCTTCTTATTATTATTATTACAAGACCTGCTTGAACCGTGAAGGTCCAGACTTGAGACTGCAGCAGGAATATTTTGTGTTCCAACCGGGTGGCTATTTTAAGAGTTCCTTAAAATATGAAATAATAGTGAGGAAGCTCTATCATGTCTCAACCATCAACACGCACGTTGCTGAATATGCAAACAGACGGCGGTGATAATCTCGAGGGTAAACACGTCTCGCCGTCTGACCACGGGCAAACAAAACACAGCGTGCTCGCCAGACTTCACCTGCGCAGCCCTCGGCAATCAAAGTCCTGTTTATTCATTTTTTTGTGTTTTCCTCTCGCAGGCCTGTCTCCAGATCTGCAGTCCATGGAGCAGGTGCGAAGGGTCATGCGTCCCACCGACGTGCCCGACCAGGGCCTCCTGTGCGACCTGCTGTGGGCCGACCCCGACAAGGACGTGCTGGGCTGGGGCGAGAACGACCGCGGCGTCTCCTTCACGTTCGGCGCCGACGTGGTCACAAAGTTCCTCCACAAGCACGACATGGACCTCATCTGCCGGGCCCATCAGGTCGGGTTGGCTCCGGGGGTCTTGTCATATTTTTTGCATTAATATAACCATTTTTGAAAGGCAACATTTTCTCATGAGATAATTGGTTAATTGATTTATTTTAAATAACGCTTACTTGTCCAAAAATTCTGGCCAAATTAAAAGCGGCATCTGGTGGCGTCATGTTGCCAAGGAACTGTTGGAAGTGAGTTGAGGAGCTTCATTTAGACAAACGTAGTCATTTGCCGCCATTTTGCGGCATCCATAGGAAATTACAGTACAGTATAAACCGTTTTGGGGGGCCGTCGAATAGTCAGATTTTTATTTCTCCAAATGTTTTCTTAAATAATTGTTTAGTTATTGTAAATAACAACAAAGTGTAAAATAAACAAATTTACATATGCAGAACATTATTTATTTTTATAAAATGTATTGATTTAATGTGTATACAAATACAACAAATTTACATTTATTTATTTTTATTTTAGATATTTTTTATTTGATTATATAGTTGGTTAACATATAAAATGTTTAATAATTGTTCATGTAAATTTTAAAATAAAAAATACTTTTACACATAATAGTACACTTAACATTTTATTAAATGTATATACTGTGTATAAAAATATACACCAGATTTACATTTATTTGTTTTTTGTTATATATATATATTTAATTTTATTAGACAATTGAGAGATTATAAAATATTTAATTATTAATGTACCGATAAATATTAAAATACACAAACTGTACACTTAACATTTTATTAAATGTATGTGTATAAAAATATAACTTTTGATTTGATAATCGGTTGATTATAAAAAATATTGTAAATAACATAATACAGTACATTTGGCATTTTATTTTATTGAATATACACTGAATATTTTTTTCCATAAATGACTGCACAGTTTAAAAATGAGACCCTTCAGCACAAAAGTTTGCACACCCTTGATTTAGACTTGACTGCAGTACATCAGGTCGAAATGTATATAAGGGCCAATGTAGTGCACCTTTCTACCAGCAGGTGACAGCAGACTGCCTTTAGTGCTCCTTGACATGCTTGTTCCCTTCTAGTGACTATAAAAAAATGTTTTCTCTGTACTAACTCGTCGTCTCTGTTTCAGGTGGTGGAGGACGGCTACGAGTTCTTTGCCAAGAGGCAGCTGGTCACGCTGTTCTCCGCCCCCAACTACTGCGGCGAGTTCGACAACGCCGGCGCCATGATGAGCGTCGACGAGACCCTCATGTGCTCGTTCCAGGTAAGCAAGCAGAAGATTCTCCAGAGATGTCTGACATTTGATAGACACCAGCAACTCGGTCAGGGACGATCTTTTCAAAGAAGTATTACCTCGTTTGATGTTGGATGAGTTAAATTGCTCGGAAGGAAGATGGAACGCCATCAATTTACATGTCAACAGGTGAGAATGGCGGATATTGGATCTGGATATTTTTCGCATGTGGTTCAGTAAATGTTAGAAAACGTCTTTTTGGAGAGCTGTCATTTGGTGTCACGTTGATAACCTTGCTTTTTTTTTTTGATTTCCTTTTCCAGATTCTCAAACCCGCAGACAAGAAGCTGTTCTACGGCGGGGGCGGCGGCATGGGCTCCGGACGCCCCGTCACCCCCCCGAGGAAAGCTAAGAAATGACGGCAGTAGCGGGCCCTCGACCTTCGTCCCCATCCTTCCTGCCCTTTCTACCTCTCTTCTCCTTTCTTTCACCAAACAGCCAGAAATCAAACCTTTACCCAGGGCTTTTTCTCCCCCCTTTTTTTATCTCTACTTCTTAAAACATGTAATGTTACAAAATTGTCCGAGCGAGTGCGCAAACGAGTGAATGTACGCCCCCCCCTCACCCTCTCCCCCCACCCCCGTGTGCCAGCGAGCTATAAAATGGCGGGCAAGTTGTGGTGTGAGAGTATTCTAGATTTCTACTTTTGCCCTCCCTCTCTCTCTCTCTCTCTCTCTCCGGGCACTCTTCCTGTGGAAAGGTTGAAACCACAGAGCGCGCGCGGTTGTGCAGCGATTTGACTGAAAACGGTGACATTTGGCAGCGGAACCCCTGCCAGCAGGTGGCGTGTGTGTCCTCGTGGAGGGAGGGGGAGTATATTTTGTTTTCCCTGTCCCGCCGTACTGTAAAATCTCCGCATGTGTGCGCGTGTGAGCGCGCACGTCGTCCACACGCACACACATGTACAACTCTTCAGATTCATATGAGCCAGAGCTGTAAAAACAAACAAACATACAGTTTAGGTTTGTACAGATTTGATTACTTGAAAGAGATTTTTTGTGAATTCGTTTTGTAGTCTTTCATCAAGTTGACCAATAAAGCGAGAATCTGAGCTACACTCTTCTGTGCACGTTTTTTCTTGACGCCAAAATCGGAACAAATAAAAAAAAACTAGACAAACTTGATTCTTTCAGGCCAACCAATCACAGGATAGCGAAATGCTGATGTCATCACGGGCCAGCGCTCTGGCACCTGTGAGGATGAGTTTGAAACCGGATTGGTTAAAGGAACGTTACTGTTAACCATTCTGATGTTCTTGGGAAGATTATATTCACATGGCAACACAGATGCTGAAATCTGATTGGATGGAAACAAACAGCTGCATATTGCATTCAAAACCAAGAGAAGCGCTATAAAATAAATAGAATTGACTGCTCGGAATAAATTGCATTAAGTCTATATGTGCCCTCTCTTGAAGGTGTGTCTCTTGAACATCACGCATACTATATTTATTCCCCCCCCCCCCCACCCCCCAAAAAAGGATCCTGTTTCCTTCTTGGGGATTTGTTCGTCTCTTTGCATTCATTCATCTTGCTGTCATCGACACCCTTTTCCAAGACGCTCCGTCCATCACTTGGCCTTCAAAATGGACCAATGAGGTGCGAGGTGACAGCGGCTAAGCAAAGGCCTGATGACCAGATTAGTTTAGCTAGTTCTAACGATTGATTTGGAAACATCAATTTATATTGTAGGAAAATGTTAATTAAATGCAATAAATATCTCATTTTAAAAAGTCAAATTTACTATTCAAGTCAGAGGTAGCCAAAAGAGTTAATTTAGAATGTTGAAATATATCACAAAAAAGTAATTTTTTTTAAATAAAAAAAAGTTATTTTATTTTTTTATTTGAATGTTGCAAAATAGTGCCAAAATCAGTATTTAACAAGAGGGGATATTTCACAATTTTGAATGTTGCAAAATCGCACACTAAAATACTAAACTTTTAGCTTGATCCCTTATTTGTTTTTATTTCTCAATACATTTGCTTAGAGCTCAATGGCTATAGAAAGTCTACACACCCTCCTGCTCCCAAGCTTTTATGAATGGGGGAAAAAAAGTATTAATAATTAAATTTTCCAGCATTATTCTGACCTATACCTGTACAACTCAATAGGGGGAAAAAATCAGTCTCTTCCCCCACAACCAAAAATTGAAACAGGGGTGTGTCGACTTTTTATATCTACCGTATATTGACCTACGGCAATCAGCAGTGAACTAGGTCTGGCCCGCTAGAAGCAAAAAAAAAGAAATTGGACATGAATCATTACGCATTAAAGTTAATGAACAATCTATTTTCTATCCCGCTGACAGCTCATTGGATTTCATTAGACAGTCCATGTGTACCTAATGAAGAGTCCAGTGACTGTTAACCACCCTCCAGCGCAGATCGTAATACTGAACACGTATCCCGGTATGCGCGCCGTCGAGCGGCCTTCCTCGTTTTACGAGCGCTATCGCGAAACTCGAGAGGGATTTTGTTTACGCTCATGCAATCCCGCATGCTGTCTGCAACTGTATATTTCTGTTCTAAATATAATGTGACGCATGCACATAATGAAATGTAATGGTTAAAAGACAGCGGTGGGGAAGCTATAAAATCAAATAAATATCAGTTGTGGGAAGAGTGTAATTATATCTCGACTTGAGTACTTTTTTGACAATGTTTTACTTTATTCGCTATACTTGAAAACACACCGCTAAGTGTACTTTTTCTGTTGTCGTTGGGTAATTTAGCATTTTTAGCTAGTTGGCTCACATTAGCAAAGCTGTAGTAACAAGTTTGGATAGCATAAAAGTCAAGCTAACTAGCTAACTCTTAGAGCATGTAATATGTCATGTCATTTACAAATTTTTCCTCCTCAGTCTTGGTACTAGCAATGCATTATGGCAGTTGGCAAAAAAAGAAGGAAACTTTTGTGTTCAGAGAAGTCATTTTCGTAAGTTATTAAAAGAGGAATTTTATATCAGTGGTGGAAAGATAAGTACTTGAGTACTTTTTTTTTAAACCATATTTTACTTCATTTGCTTTTCATTTGAAAACATACACGCAATGTGTACTTTTTCTGTTGTCATAGCTAATTATGCATTTTTTTGCTAGTTAGTTAATAGCTCACTCTTAAACAGCATGAGAGAGAGATATTTTCACCCCTCCTTATTCTTGGTACTAGCAATACAGTGTGTAAGTTAGCACACACAAAAAAGAGGGAAATGATTTTGTGTTCAGTTCAGCCATTTTTTGTGGTGCCAAGTTATTAAAATTTTTATGTAGGACAGTTAGCCTAATGCTAACACAGAGAATTGTGGGTAAGGCGTGAATATTTGGAATCAGAAAAATGGAAGCAAGAATGGCGTAAATATTTGGAATGTGTAAAAATTGAAATGACGACAATCGGATGAATTATGCGGAAGTAGATAGATGCCCAAAAATGGGAGAAAAAAAAAAGAGGCGTGTGAAGTTGCTTTTGATCTCCAGTGTTGCTTTCCCGTCATGTCCCCAGTGTCTTCTATATTGCAGCCTTAAGTGTGAGGAATGGTGCGAACAACCTGGGGGGACCCCTGGGGCCCAATGTGGTCACTTCAATACTGCAAACATTACATTCTATGCTCCTAATTGGAATGGGAAAGGAAAATGGGTTGTTTTTGACAATTCGATTCGTAGGAGTAGTTTGTTTTGCTTGGCTAACAATATATTGAGAGACAAAAGTACTGTTTACAGTTAACAAAACAAAAAGTCCCCACCCCCCAACTAACAAACTTATTGCCTCACATTATACATCACTCATCATGCCAGAAGATGTACATTATAAAAAATAACCTATAGCCGTTGTTTCCTGTAGGTGTAAAAAGCAGGATTGTGGAGGATTTGACATTTCAATAATCTTCAACAAAAACTAAGCTAAACTTGAAATACTTCCTGCTTTCGTTCTTCTTCTTTCAAATTTACTGCACAAAATAATGACTGTAATGACATCACACATCATTTCTAAGAATCGTATCGATAAGACAAGAGTGACGTCACACCAACAATGCGTGAATAATGATTGAAGACAATGTCCACCTTTTGTGACTTTTGTCCTTGCAGCTTCTTGTCAGAACACAGAAAGCTGTGGTAAAATTCCGAAAATATCAAACAGCTGGACATGGAGACGATCGCATTTCGTGCACCTGTAAAAAAACAAATAATAATAATAAAAATAGTGCATTTCAGCTTGGTCCTTGAAATTTCCACCCAAATCTCACTCTCCTTAACTTTGTGTTTTTTGAGGTCTGTTTTCTCCTAATGGTGCGCCGCGGGGTGTATTAATAAGTAAAACGTGTGTAAAGCTGCCGTGGTGCCATGCCCAGCAGCACAGTGTCACCTGCTCTATTTTTATCTGCCGAGGAATCCTGGATTCACAGACTCAGCTGCCACTTCTATTATTACTATTAGCTAATGCTGTAAAAAAGTACCCGGCTAACAATTATGTCCTCGCTGTCAAATAGCGCTCGGCCGCTCGTGTCTTTCAATTCAACTTTGGCTCTGGCCGATGTCAGTTGCGGCCGCGCCGCGGTCGATGAAGCCGCGGTGCTCAGTGAAGATACAAAATGAAGACACTTGCAAGGGGCATGGAGCAGATGCTAACGCGCAGACTAACCGCAGCTTATGATGGCACTCCCTAGGCCACGCCCCTTCAAGATACCCTTTTTCCGTTTTATCGCGTTTAGTTATTCACTCTTTTTCCAGGCATCCTTCCTGTCTTTCTTCTCGCCTTCCTTCTCCGACCTTCTTTTTAATCTGATTCGTTCCTTTGTTAAAGCTGCTTTTCTTTCTTTCTTCCATTTTCCTCCCTTCTTCCTTCTGTTCCTTCACTCCTTTCTTTCTTTATTCTTTCTTTCTTTCTTCCCCCTTCCTTCTCTTTTCCTCCCTTCTCCCCCCTATTGCTTCTCTCCTTCTCCTTCTTTCTTTCACTCTCTCCCTCTTTTGCTCTCTCTTTTTCATGCTCTTTTTGTCCTCTTTCTTTTTGCTCTCTCCTTTTTCTTTCTTTGTTTCTTTCTTTCCTCCTTTCCATGCCTCCTTCCTTCTCGCCTTCCTTCTCTCCTTCATCATTTTTTGTTTGTTTGTTTCTTTCTTTCTTCCATCCTTCCCATCCTTCCTTTCTTTCATTATTTTGTTCTTTCCTTCCCTCACTTCCTACCTTCCGTCCTCCCTCCCTCCCTTCCTTTCTTCCTTTCTTCCTTCCTTCCTTCTGTCTTAATTGACCCTTTATCCTTCCTTTTTTTCAGTTCCGCTTACGAGATTCCACATTTCCTTCTTTACTTAGAACTGTTCCTTCCTAGCCTAGCAATAAAAAAATAAAAAATAAAAAAAGGATTCAAAAAGTGTATACCCACTTTTGGCCCACCTTGTATAGTCGTAGTCTCCCTCTACCCGAAATTGAGACGTATGATCTCCGAAGGGCCTGCATGGGCTCGCAATCTCCTGTTCTAGTCCAACTCAAATGTGTAATGGATTTGAGGTTAGGTTATGTAGGTCAGTGATCTCAAGTTCTTCCGCACCAATGTCCTCCAAGCATGCCTTCACGGACCTTGCTCGGCGTACTGGGAACATGAAAAGCGACACTCCCCTGTACTGTTCCCACTAGGCTAAAACACCATCACGCTGAATGTAGTAATGAGCGGGACAGTTACACCTGAAGTGTGTTACTCAAGTCCCGGTCTACTCTGCCATTTAGTCGCCATCATGTCAGACAATCCTGCTTCACACCGATAGGCTATTTGAAATGGAAGCAAGGTACCGAGCGCTTTTTGCTACCTCTGTGTGTCTCCTCTGCGTCTGAAAGTGTCCCCTTGTCCGTCTCATTTTGCTTGTGCAAGTCAGCAGAGATGCTCTTGAGTTGCGTAACCGCGTCGCGCACGCAACTGCGCCCCCCGTCCCCCCCTCCCTCCCTCCCTCCAACCACCCGCACTACTTAACACTTGTTCAAAACTGGCAACATGGATAGTGTTCATAAATGATGGAAGGGCTGGGAGGGTTTGGCGGTTGGGGTTAAGGTGGCACACGGTAATCCCTCAGACCTGGCAAGATGTCCTGGCATGTTGCGCCCCCCGCGGGTGTCCCAGCTTGCACCGTGTAGCGGCTCGAAGATGGAAGGGGGGGTGCGGGGAGTCGGCTAAGGGGGGGTAGGGAAACACTATCCTTCTGGGATATTGAGTTAAATGTCACTGCGCCGCCCTGAGGGAGACACTGACAGGCCGACCCCGATCGCAGCCCCCCCCCTCCCAAAAAAAATCTCAGAGGTCACAACGCTTGTACAACAGCTGAAGAGCAACCAGCAAAACGCACATGGACAAAAGACTTCAAATTGTTAACAAAAATGTATTTGAAACAACATAATCTGGCACATTAATTTATGATTAAAGAATCTATCCAGCTGACTAGCTACAAGAGGGTTAATTAGTAAAAGTATCTACAGTAGCTAGCTAGCTACATGATGATTAAATAGCTAGCTAGCTAGAGAGAGATACTGCTAGCTAGCTAGGTAGAGAGATACTGCTAGCTAGCTAGCTAGAGAGATACTGCTAGCTAGCTAGCTAGAGAGATACTGCTAGCTAGCTAGCTAGCGAGCTACATGATTATTAGATTATCTATCTGATCCATCTGGCTACAAAAATAATGATCCAAATGATGTTTTTAAAGGTAGTTGTAAAATAGGCGCAATTAATAATGGAGATATTGTTGTACACTGTAGTGATATAATCTAAAATACAGTAATTGTATAGGGATATGATAAAAAATAACAAGTAATAATTAAATGTTTCATGTATTCATGCAATAATTTGACCTTTAAAGAAACTACCATGAAAAATATCAACAAATGTAACAGAAAACGTAGACACTACTTTACCACCAAGTCTAGTCATTTGTATCATGTATCATTTATGGCTACATAATCCTTACGAGTGTAATGTACTGTAAGTGGGCGTTTATTGACGCGCCAACAAATGACTGGGCGCCGTCTTTTTAAACCGTTAAAAGAGTGTATAACGTCAATAGCACACATAGCTTGAATAACATGTCAAAATAAGCCTGGTGTAGAATTCAAGGCTGCACGGAGAGGCTTTATCAGTCCTAAAAGGCGACATCAGCCCTTTACGCATTCATATGCCACTCAATGAGATATAAAATGCATTTTAACTTCACTAATCACTGTCCTACATTATATTTGAATACACCATTCAGTCCATTTTTTCTTCTTCAAATTAACATATAATAATGTATACATGTAATTATAAAAGAAGTCCAAAGTTAAAATTACAAACACAACAAACGCATGACAAAAATAATACAAATGAAACTTTAAATTGCACTCAGCTTTACCAAGTTCTTTCTCAAGTTCATCAGTTCTGATGAGAAGAAGCAGGAATAATGTTATCAAGCTAATTCCTCTGAAGCTAAGGTAAGTCCTCTCTTCTATTCGTCTTATTTTTTGGAACGTTTTCAGATGTCATGGAGTTTGTCACTCAAACCTGTTACCCATAACAAATGCAAAAATGAAATTAGCATTCAAATAAAAGTTTGTATTTGATTTTACCAAATGTATTCACCAATCATTTTGAAAAATGCTTTTCATGGGCCCAAGTATCTGTACCAAGGGTACGCCGAACAAAGCAAAAATATACAGTATACGACTAAGTTTGTACAGTTGTTGGTTGAAGACGCATCAAATGATGGGTTTATGACTTGAAAAACAACATGAAAAATAAATAATGAAGTAATTAGTCTATTTTTATTTATTTATTTTTGTATAATTATTATTTTTAATGGTGGTGACCCAAATTGCCCTCAAATTCTGGCGTGACTTCTTAAACAATCTAAATGGTGCCCCCCCCCCCCCCCAAAAAAAAATTGGAGCTGGAGCAGTGTGACGTCTGACACCTGATGTCTTATTGAATTGTAGCCCCCAGCTAGAAGACCCTCGAACCCCCCTCCCTTCCCGAACTGACCCCCTCCAAGCCCCCGCCCGCCTGTTTACGACACTTTAGTGCTGTTTAAACAAATAGTAAATCAACTTTTCCCTCCACCAGTGTGACTCCCACACACAGGACACTTCATTGGATTGCACCTGCAGTCTCTATCCATCTGTTTGTTTGTCTGGCTGTCATGCTAGCTAGCTGGCTGTTAAGATATCTACTAGCTAGCTAGCTAGCTACAGTATCACTAGCTGTCTAGCTAGCTATCTCGCTAGCTATCCCTGTCTATCCACTGTCTACCTCTATCTAGTTATTTCGCTAACTAGCTAGCTATAGAAATGGAAAAATACTACATCTATCGTTAGCATTATTATTTTTTTACCACAGTAAAGGCCTATTTTCTATCCAACTCTCACTTAACTGCATCTGTACCTAATGTTGTGGCCAACTCCGTGCAGTGACTCTGCCCCAAGAGGCTATCGCGAGTCGCAGCGTGAGAGCGTTTGCGTGTCCTCGCTGCTCGTAACAGGAAGAAAAAGCGGAATATAATTTGATCCCGTACATCTATCCATCAGTGCGTCTCACGCCGGCTTTGCTCTCGACATTCTTGCTCCTATGTATTCCCCCTCTGCCCGCATACTTCTCTTATGCCTCTTATGTCACATACAGTGCGACAAAGCCTTTACAGAGCTTCATGTAGTCTCTGGACTTCATTGGTGGCTAGTTGATTTCAATCACGAGTCAAGATCCGGTCCTCGGGGGCCCGGGTCCTCGGGTCCTCAGGATAATTATCAGGCTCCTGCAGAGGTTGCTAATGAGCTTAAATATGAATCAGCTGTGTTGAACGTGGGGAAACCTCTAAAACATGCAGGACCCTCGAGGACCGGACTTTGACACCGTTGATTTAAATATTGCTGCTCTGGAGGATTAAGGGTAATATCCATTCGTTAAGGTTTGCATTCCATGCTACAGGTGTGTTTGAACTACCTTTCATTCCAGTAGTAGTCAAAACCAGGATCCAAAGAGGCCCATTGAACATTTTGAAAGACCTCACCTGAAAGGGTTTTAGTGCATTTTAGGTTCTTCCTGAAATTTCCCCCGAAATCCCCAAATATAAATATACTTTTGCGACATCTTTCCTAGTGACAAATATGCACCTTCGGAAACACGAGGTTTGACTGAAAAAGTTGGGCTTCATGCATCTCCGCGTTTTATTCTTAACACGTCTCCAACCTTCCCCAACTTCCTCAGCAGAAACCAGTTGAGCTGTCACTCAATGAACACCGCCCCCCACCCACACCACCCCGGGAAAAAAAAAACCCTTCCTGCTTCATGATCCCCTACGTCGCTCTCTCACCTTCTCTCTTCGTCTTATTCCACTGACCATGCATGTTCCAAAAACAGATCCCATTTTCATCTGCGGTGACACCCCCCACCCAACCCCCCCCCCCGACCCACCACTACCGCTTCACCTCCTTTCCCCAAATCCAAGCCTCCTTGTACCCCCCTGTTCCTGTCTCACCTCCTTATCGCTCCACCTCACGCCACACCCCTCGCCAACGCGAGCCCTCCCAGTCGCCATGTGCGCCCCCCATGTTGGTATGCGAAGGCGTGTGCCGGCAGGGGGTGTCCACCAATCCCAGAACCCTCTAGGTGGTATAAAACCCTGAGCAAGTATGCACTTATTCGCTCTTTCCGTCAGACCAGCACTCCTGAATCGGAGGGTGCCACTTAAGGGCGAGGGTGGTGGATCAAGGGTGCACACACTTGTAGACGAGTAGACCCAACAAGAGAGCGTGGACAGGAACCGTCGTACGGCCCGTCCTTTATCTATCCCATCAGGATGGACAACGCACACATGAAGTCCCCGGCAGAATGCCTGGTTTACTTCGGCGTCAACGAGCACTCGGGTCTGACCCCCGACCAGTTCAAGAAGAATCTGGACAAGTATGGCTTCAACGGTAAGACTGCATTGACTCTGCAAGAGTTGGGGGGAGGGGGAAGGGGGTCTCGGCTTGCGCGGCGATGGCTTTTTGAGCGAGGCCTTGCGACAGCTGCTTGACACGCAGCGAGACATTGAGAAGCGGAGATCTTTGAGGGCTTTGAGGGGCTATTTAAAGATAGCCAAAGAAGATGGCTGAAGAGCGAGAGAGACAGGTGACAGGCTCAAGAAGCTCCCTGGCTGATATATGGGGCCGGGGAGCTCGGGTAATTTTAGGCAGGGTTCAAAGGGGGCGGCCCTTGGATGGCTTTAGGGTTAAATGATATGTAACATGATTGACCGTCAATGACTTAATTATTGTGGACTGCTTTGGAGTCAACGAACCTTTCGTACGCATTAAGCTGAATCACTGAACTGTTTTTTTTTTTTCTCTCCTCTTCTTCTCCTCCAGAGCTGCCCGCTGAGGAGGGTAAGTGTTTAAAGCCCACCCACAAAACACCTCAAACATTCATCTTCACTTCGATTCTTAATGATCCGGGTCACGGTGAACCCAAAGGGTTAAATTGAGGTAAATGGACTCTTCTTGTTTTGGACGAAGACGTTTCGCCTTAAGTCCAAAAAAGCTTCTCCAAGTCAGAATTTCAAGTGCGGAGTCTTCCCAATTGATCCAAAAGGCTTCTTCAGTTCTACAACCAGAGATTTCACACTTGAAATCTAAAACTGAAGAATTCCTTTTGGATCATTGATCCTGAACGCTTCTTCAGTTCTAAAACCAAAGATCGCAAACCTAAAATCTAAAACTGAAGTAGTCCTTCGGATTATTGATCCTAAAGGCTTCTTCAGTTCTAAAACCAGCGACTTCACACTTTTAAAGTCTTTTGGATCCTTAGGCTTCCCTATTTTAAAACCAAAGACTCAACACTTAAGATTTCAACCCAAAAGAGGCCTATTGGATTCTGGTTTACAGGTGCAAGGTCTTCACAAGAAGAGTCCAGTCGCCTCGATTCAAACTTTGCGGGTTCATCTTTACTTCATTTTAGTGGTTGACTGCACGATCCTTACCATTCAAGACTTTTGACACGCAAATACATGGTGGATTTGTCCTTTGTTTGCACATCTTTAGGCAAGACCATCTGGGAGTTGATCGTTGAGCAGTTTGAAGACTTGCTGGTCAGAATCCTGCTCTTGGCCGCCTGCATCTCTTTTGTAAGTAAACGCCGGGCACGCTGCCCAACCATGTCCATCATTTTAAATCCAGACTCTAAAACTCCATTGGTGTGAGGGACAAAAAAGTCCTGTCGAGACTTCTTGATACTCCCCCCCCCCCCTCCCCCCTCTCTCCGGTTCGTCTTCCAAGACCCCTCAGTGTATTTCGGAAGATGACAACTTGAGACAAATTGCGTGTCGTAGGAGGAGAGGTGTATTAATTCCGGCAGCCGGCTTTCACCGCCAGCTGTCATGATGGCCTTAGAAGGCAAATATTGAGGGGCGAGAGGGAGGGTTGGAGGTCATGAAAGTGAAGAGGGGGGGTGCTGAGGGGGAGGGAGGAGGGGCCGGAGTGGGGGTTATTTTAAGGGCAGGCCCAAGCTGAGGAGAGAAACTGAATCCTTCGGGAAAGGTCAGGACTCAAGGAAGGAACGATGGGCCCTGAGTCGCAAGGACGTCCAGATCCAATTAATATCAATGATGTCACCCAATTATGACTCCCACCTGTCATTTTTATGACTCATTTATTAAACGTTTATTACACTACTAGTATTTTCAATCATCACTTAAGTGCAGTAATGTCCTCTCTGCACATCACTTGGCAAACAATTTCTAACACCGAAATGTTTTACGGTAGTCAATTTCTAATGCATTGATTTTTTTATTTTTTATTGGTATGACTTTTTTTTAATAATCACATTTTTCCAACCATGAAACAGTTCAGTGTCTGAAATTTAATTCACCTTTTGTTTATGGAACATACTAAAACCAATTCAATATGCTCTAAGCAGTTAAAAAATAAAATAAAATCAATCGAAGTTAATAATAGTTATAAAATATTAGAATTCAAATAATTTGATAAAAGATTAGTGTGAAATAATAACAATTCTATGTAACTTAACTAAAATATTTCATAGAAAAATATTTTTGACAATATTTTATTCATATTATTATTTTGATAATTTGACACATTTTAATTAAACTTTTTTTTTTTTTTTACATTTTAACAAAAATAATTTCAAATAAAAGTGTATTTTTTTCCGTTAAAAAAAATCTTTCAACGTTTTACATTTTTCTCATAGCATTTAGAACGTTTAATGTCATTATAATATGCACCAGTCCAATTAGAATCAGCGGGCCATAAATGGCTCACGGGCCGGACTTTGGACACCTCCAACCTAAATAAAATAGCTGACAGTATTTGATTCCCCTTAATTGAGACCCACTTTGATGAGCGACCCTCCCTTTGTCCTTCAAGGTTCTGGCTTGGTTCGAGGAAGGCGAGGAGACCGTCACCGCCTTCGTGGAGCCCTTCGTCATCCTCCTCATCCTCATCGCTAATGCTGTGGTCGGAGTGTGGCAGGTCAGTGCGGTGGAGGGACGGGACGGGTTTCGGGACGGGTTTCGGGGTGCCTGGCTGGCACATTGGGCAATAACACGCCGATCGCGTTACGGTGATGTCAGAAGGCACACGGACGAGCTCCGGTTACCTCGGGCAGCCAACTGGAACGCCATCACTTTTGCAGCGGCGAGGCTTAAAATAGCCTTCGGGATGCTTGGGACGGCGGCGTTGCACCATTTAGCGCAACGTACATAAACAATGTCACACATGTCACTTTATATGCCACAAACAGGGAAAACAAAATAAGAGCTGCCTTAATATTGCATTGGCTGTGGTGATAAAAGTTCAAATTTATTTTATTTATATATTTTTATTGGGGAATAGCTTAGTATTGACGCTTTACCGCTGTTGACATGACCTCTCTCTATTTACATCTTTTGAAAATTATTTTTCCGTCATGTCAACATGATCAGATGTCAAAAAAAAAAGTACCTTATTTTGGCAAGTTAAAAAGTAGAAAGTACAAATATCAGTTCGCAAGCTGAGCCGTGATTGGTCGTTATCTGAGCCCCGAGCAACTATGATGTCATTTCAAGTCGACAGTAAGTGGCAAAATGGCCGCCCCCCCCCCCCCCCGAGATGGATAAAAACCTTCTTTTTTTTGTAGCGGAGCTCATTGTCTTTTGCAGGCATGTTTTAACTCATGCATTTGCTCCATCCATAATATAACTTTATTTAAAAATAAAATAAACAAACATAAAAACTAAAACGAAATATTGGGAGTGGATTAGACTACTCCAACCCAATGTTATGTTTATAATACCATAAAGGAACTAAACGCTATTTTTAATGTTGAAATTGTTATCCGAGTGAGTTGCGAAAAATCACCGAAATTGAAAAGTCAGCATTATTAAAGCACTCTATTAATACTTTGTCTACCAAATGTGTTAAGCCCTCCGTGCGTACGGCAGATGTTGCGCAATCAGGTATTGGCTGATTCCTACTGTAGCGCTATTCAAACACCTCCGCAGGCACGCGCGCGGCTAAAGCGCTTGGCACCGCTGTCGGGCATTTGTCAGCGGAGGAACGTGGTCACGCCCATGCCAAGGCTTTTTTCTGAATGAGAGCATTTATCATTCTTCATTGTCAGCCGCGGAACAATGCGTGACGAATAAGAGCGCACGCGGATGACCCGCCGCTTTGTTTATATCCGACTCGGCCGCGTAGACGATCCCGGTGGCTTGAAACGAATTTTGTGCGTGTGCCCCCCCCCCGCAGGAGCGTAATGCCGAGGATGCCATCGAGGCTCTCAAGGAGTACGAGCCTGAGATGGGCAAAGTCTACCGTTCTGACAGGAAGAGCGTGCAGAGGATCAAGGCCAGGGAAATTGTCCCTGGAGACATCGTGGAGGTGTCCGGTAAGGCGTCATCGCAATTTTTGGGGGGGGGGGGAGATATCGTGGAGAACGATGACACCCAACCACTCAGTCATCGGAAATGAGCCAACTTCACATAATTGTTTACTACAAATAATTTTGGCACTTAATTTAGTGACATATCCACTTGTCTTAACATTTTTGTTTGGTGGTGTCTGTCAATTATTATTATTTTTGTTTTATAAATAATAATAATAATGCTCACTTTTGATTGACAGAAAGTGTAAAACAAGTATATTCAAATACTGCTCAGAGGAGGACACTACCACAAAAAAAAAAAAGAATGTTAAATAAATCCCTGTCTGATAAAATTGAGCATGTTTATATTATTATTATTATTATTATTATACTATTTTGACCTCATAACCAAACTCACACATGAGAGTTGTTTCTAATATTTTGATGAATCTATTAAGGTTCAATTTTTAATAAATAAAAAAAAGATTGTTAAATAAATCACTTTTTGATAGTGGCGATCACAATTGAGCATGTTAATATTTATTATGATGATTATTATTATTATTATTATTATTATTATACTATTGTGGCCACATAACCAAAATCACACTGAGAGTTGTTTCTAATATTTTGATAAATCTATTAAGGTTCAATTAAAAAAAAGAAAAAGATAAATCAATCCCTTTCTGATGGTGGCAATCAAAATTGAGCATTTTGTATTATTATTAAAAATTTAACCTTAATAGATTTATCGAAATAATAGAAACAACTCTCAATGTAATTTTGGTTATGAGGTCATAATAGTAGAAAAAGATAAAATATATACTGTATTGTTAAATAAGTACAGTGTCAATCAACCCTAAGAATTATTTTGTATGTATTGGACCTTATTAGATTTATCAAAATATTAGAAACAGCTATCAGTTTAATAGATACCTCGCTCTCTTTTTTTTTTTTTTAGTTAACCTGAGATTTTAGGGGTGCAACCCAAAATTTAGACCTGCGCACAAAATCACAAATCTTCTAAATATTCACATTTTCACTGGGCTGCAAAAAATTCAAGAATTTAAAAAAAGAAAGAATCTTTATTAGTCACATGTGCAAGTAGATGAAAAATGTATGCCTTAAATTTTAGGGGCGAAATGCTACCATTTAGCAGCAACCTGGAGCCATGATTGAACCTAATTAGAGTGATTAAAATCAATATATTAGAAACATCTCTCATTGGGATTTTGGTTCGTCTTCAAAAAAAAAAAAAAACAGCTCCCACTTGGATGCAACCACAATAGTAAACATGTGAACTACCTCTTTGTCAGTTTCATTTCAAACTTCATTTCAGATCTTATTAGATTGACCAAAATCAAAATATTACAAACAGCTCCACAATCATAAACAAGCGCTGTCGTTAAACAAGTACCCCTCTCAGAGCATTTTTACATTTAATGCAACGTTTTAATTTACCGCGCCCTTAACGAAGCAGCGGCCCATCAACAGACCCACGATTTGATCTGCGTGGTGAAAACAGAAGGCCCGAGCGTCATGTCTTTTTAAGGCAATGCCAAGCAAGGGCCGCTGGAGCTGCCGCTGGGCTGTGAAAACATGCTGAGTGGAGGAAAACAAAATCACAAAGTATAAATATCCTGGCTAGCACCTGCCGCACCTCTTCTCCCCTCCCCTTGTCCACGTACACCTGTTGCCCCTCTGGCTGACAACCCAACACCCCCCCCCCTCCCCCCATTGCGCTTCATTCTGGCCAGGCATCGGTTTACCCTCCGCACCCTTACGAAATCCATGGATCAAGTATAGAAATGCTGCGAGGGTCTCCCTTACAGTCACTTGAATATTATGGGGTGTGAAAATAATTAATGTTCTTGCAGAAGGTCATCATATTTACGCAGCCAGTGTGCCTATTCGCATTAGGTACACCTGCACGGTTCAACACAATAGTATACTGTACATATTGTTAAAATGGAATAGCAGGATTCTAGATACATAGGCCGGAATTACCATAATTTAATACATTTACTGATAAATTTATACAATGTCGTTTTTCTCACAATGTTAATAATTTGGAAGTAATATTGTTGGAATATATATATATGTGATTCTGTTTGGCTTTAGCCTCAGGTGCTAGTTAGCTAGCTCCCATGGTGCTCGTTTACCTGCTAGGGAACTAGCTAGCTAGCTAGCTAGCACTAGGGGCTAAAGCCAAACTGTGGCAGGGTTTTTACTTCCTGGACTTGGATTTGCCACCTATTTACATCATGTATAGTGCAAGTGTACCTAATGTAGTGGCCGATGTAGTGTTTTGCATCCTAGAGGCAAGTCTGAAGAATAAAAAAATGAAGTCGATGCTAACCATTGTATTGTATGTGATTCCCAGTTGGTGACAAAGTCCCCGCTGACATCAGACTTGTTTCCATCAAGTCCACCACCCTGCGTGTTGACCAGTCCATCCTCACTGGTAAGCGATACACAAAACAGTCTGTGGTAGTTCAAATTTAAATTTTAGGGCGAACTGAAAAATGCGCTATATAACGTTAATGGGTGATCTCTGAAATTTTAATTGCACAGCAAAATCACAAGATACGTTTGGTCCATGAAAATTTCAGGAAACGTCAATGCCATTCCGTGACTCTTCCGGTCTCTCTGTATCTCTATTGGAAGCTGTTGATGACACACCAATCAATTTACTGGTTTACGAACATCTTTGGAAATGTATTGGTCGATTCATGGATCAACCACATTTTGCCATTTATTTCTTTGTTAGAGATCAGCAAGTTGTGCAAAAAGTACTAAAACATTGATCAGTTGGACATCAAAAATTAAAAGTTCGCCTGTAAAGACTATACTTACCCATTTATGTGTCTTTTCCCAAAAATCCAATGTTAGGTTTCATAGCAAATGTCCATTTCCCCTGTCAGGTGAGTCCGTCAGTGTGATCAAGCACACCGAGGCTGTTCCCGACCCCAGAGCCGTCAACCAGGACAAGAAGAACATGCTTTTCTCTGTAAGCTTCCTTTCGCCGCCATCATTTCTGCCGTCCCTTCTGCGTAGTCCTCAGCCTCATCCCCTCGTCTCCACCATAGGGCACCAACATCGCTGCCGGCAAGGCCGTCGGCGTGGCCATAGCCACCGGAGTCTCCACCGAGATCGGCAAGATCCGCGACCAGATGGTCGCCACCGAGCAGGAGAAGACCCCTCTGCAGGCCAAGCTGGATGAGTTTGGCGAGCAGCTGTCCAAGGTCATCTCTCTGATCTGCGTCGCCGTCTGGGCCATCAACATCGGCCACTTCAACGACCCCGTCCACGGAGGCTCTTGGATCCGCGGTGCCGTCTACTACTTCAAGATCGCCGTCGCCTTGGCTGTGGCCGCCATCCCAGAGGGTGAGACGAACACGCACGCAAGTCTGTCGTCCGATTTGCCACGCTCTAGAGTTTCTCCTACGGTAGGGTTCACCAATTCCGATCCTCGAGGTTCAGAGTCCTGCAGGTTTTAGATGTTTTTGCCCACGAGCACACCTGATTCATATAGTCAGCTCATCAGCATGCCTGATAACGATCCTGATCTTTAGTATCAGGTGTGTTGGTAGGCAGAAACATCTAAGACCTAAAGGACTACGGACCTCAAGGACCGTAATTGGTGAACCCTGCCCTATGGTATTTCAAGTGTTGAAAATATTGGATAACAAGACACGGCAGTGTCAGTTTTGTCATATACGTAAGATAAAATACAGTATCCAACAAGTTACACCTCAAAATACTGTAACAGTAAAACAAAAAACCAAACAAGGTCCTCCTACGTGTCTCAGGTCTGCCCGCTGTCATCACCACCTGCCTGGCCCTCGGAACCCGTCGTATGGCCAAGAAGAACGCCATCGTCAGAAGCCTGCCCTCTGTGGAGACCCTTGGCTGCACCTCTGTCATCTGCTCCGACAAGACTGGCACCCTCACCACTAACCAGATGTGTGTGACCAAGGTGAGTCCAGTGGGAAAGTCCTTGAGACCATAGCAAGTTGTTTACCAGGCTCCGTGACGCCTGACAAGTTCCTGTTCTGCAGATGTTTATTGTCAAGGACGTCGAGGGCAGCCACGTTGAACTCGATGCCTTCGATATCTCCGGATCCAAGTACACCCCTGAGGGCGAGGTGTAAGTTGTCAATTCTTAACCAGAATTTCTTAGGTTGTACAATATGATAAATGAGGTACCTCGATCCAGCCCAGTTCAAATGGATTTTTTACGTCTATAGCCGTCAATGGCACTGAATGAGCCACTATCACATCAACATCACAATTATAGAAAAAAAAACACATCTCTGATTTATCCTTCCTTGGTGTGCAGTTCCCAGGCTGGTGCAAAGACCAACTGCAGCGCCTACGACGGTCTTGTGGAGCTCTCCACCATCTGCGCCCTGTGCAACGACTCCTCTCTGGACTACAACGAGGTAAGGCCCGCGATTCCCTTCCATCGTTCTCGTTACGTGACGTGGAACGGCCAGGACTCATCGCTGCCTTCTGCCTCCCCAGTCTAAGAAGATCTATGAGAAGGTCGGTGAGGCCACCGAGACCGCCCTGTGCTGCCTGGTTGAGAAGATGAACGTGTTCAACTCCAATGTGAAGAACCTGTCCAGAATTGAGAGGGCCAATGCTTGCTGCTCTGTAAGATTCCTCTTGAAAATGGATTTTTGCTGCTTGAGTAGATTCTTGTATTCCCCATACACAGAAACCAATTTTTTGGAACAGATTCAAGGCATTTCAGCTCATTTCAGTTAGAAAATGTGAACAGAAATCTAATATTTCTTACTCTACAGGTCGTCAAGCAGCTCATGAAGAAGAACTTCACTCTGGAGTTCTCCCGCGACAGGAAATCCATGTCCGTGTACTGCACTCCCACCAAGGGTGACGGCGGTGCCAAGATGTTTGTGAAGGTCGGTGCCTTTCTCTCGAGCCAAATGTTTCAACTTCCCTAGCGCGGGCGTCAAAACAACCTGCCTCCACAGGGTGCCCCTGAAGGCGTGATCGAAAGGTGCATGTACGTCCGCGTTGGCACCACCCGCGTCCCCCTGACCAACGCCATCAGGGAGAAGATCATGTCCGTTATCAGGGACTGGGGTACCGGCCGCGACACCCTGCGTTGCCTGGCCCTGGCCACCTGCGACAACCCTCTGAAGCCCGAGGAGATGAAATTGGAGGACGCCACCAAGTTTGCCGATTACGAGGTGAGAGCTTGATGACATTGCAAGTCAAATATATCCAAGAATGACAAGGTCTGACCCCTCTCCCCCATCCTTGGCACCTTTTCTTCACAGACTGACCTGACCTTTGTTGGCTGCGTGGGAATGCTGGATCCCCCTCGTAAGGAGGTGTCTGTCTCCATCGAACTGTGCAGAGCTGCCGGAATCCGTGTCATCATGATCACTGGTTCGTATTTGGTTGTATCGCCTGTAACTGTCACACCCGTGACCATCACTAATTTAGATCCTGTCAATCTTCAGGTGACAACAAGGGAACCGCCATCGCCATCTGCCGTCGCATTGGCATCTTCGGCGAGAACGAGGATGTGGAAAACAAGGCCTACACCGGCCGCGAGTTTGACGACCTGCCCGCCCACGAGCAGCCCGAGGCTGTCCGCAGAGCTAGCTGCTTTGCCCGTGTGGAGCCGTCCCACAAATCCAAGATTGTTGAGTTCCTGCAGGGTTATGATGACATTACTGCCATGGTAAGACGTCCACCAAACATGACGATTGTGACCAACCTCAACCAGACAACAAACACTGACTTGTGGTCTCGCCGTAGACCGGCGATGGTGTGAACGATGCCCCCGCCTTGAAGAAGGCCGAGATTGGCATCGCCATGGGCTCTGGCACTGCCGTTGCCAAGTCTGCCTCTGAGATGGTCCTGGCTGACGACAACTTCTCTTCCATTGTGTCTGCTGTTGAGGAGGGCAGAGCTATCTACAACAACATGAAGCAGTTCATTCGCTACCTCATCTCCTCCAACGTGGGTGAGGTCGTCTGGTAAGCAAGGTCATCGGGGAAACCGTCGGCCCAAGGCGTGACTCGACTCTCGACAAATGGCCGCCTTTGTTTGCGTCTGTGGTGATCCAACACGATCATTACCTTCAGATTTTCTGCCTTTGTTTGTCTTGCCAGTATCTTCCTGACTGCCGCTCTGGGTCTGCCCGAGGCTCTGATCCCCGTGCAGCTTCTGTGGGTCAACCTGGTGACTGACGGTCTGCCCGCCACCGCTCTGGGCTTCAACCCCCCTGATCTGGACATCATGGGCAAACCCCCACGTTCCCCCAAGGAGCCCCTGATCTCTGGCTGGCTGTTCTTCAGATACATGGCCATCGGTGGTACGTGGTTTATAGAGATCGTGGTCTTTCGTTGAAATGTTGTTGTTTTTTTACCCACACTCGTGGCCTTCTGCAGGATACGTTGGCGCTGCTACCGTTGGCGGCGCTGCCTGGTGGTTCCTGTACGACAGCACCGGTCCTGGAGTCACCTACCACCAGCTGGTAGGTATTTGTCTCTTGATCATGTTGGCAAGCCTCCGTGTTCCGACACGCATTGAACCCCCAAATCTCCTCCCCTCAGTCCCACTTTATGCAGTGCCACGACGAGAACGAAGACTTCACCGGCGTTGAATGTGAAACCTTTGAGGCCTCTCCTCCCATGACCATGGCTCTGTCCGTCCTGGTCACCATTGAGATGTGCAACGCTCTCAACAGGTACTTCCACAAATACAGGAGTGTGAACAGCCAGCAGTTCTGCGGCGGAAGGAGATTCATTCTTGTTCGTTCTTCTCTAGCTTGTCTGAGAACCAGTCCCTGATCCGCATGCCCCCATGGAGCAACTTCTGGCTTCTCTCCGCCATGACCCTCTCCATGTCCCTGCACTTCATGATCATCTATGTTGACCCTCTGCCCGTAAGTTCATCGATGCAGACACTTGATTCCTTTCCCCTCCCCCCCCCCCCCCCTATCAGTTGCGGCGACTTGCGTACTTCCTGTTTCTGTGAGAAATAGTCGCCATTGTTTCTTTCCACGCTGCACCACTGACTCTCAAACAATTCCTCAGATGATCTTCAAGTTGACCCATCTGAATGTAGAACAATGGCTTATGGTCCTCAAACTTTCCTTCCCCGTTATCTTGATTGACGAGGTGCTGAAGTTTGTTGCCCGTAACTACGTTGAGTGTAAGTATTTGTGAATTCCACCTTTTTCATCCACTGATTTCAAGGTTTAACTTTTTTTAACTCCATTAACAAATTGTGATCCCATCCTCCAGGTTCAATCAAACCTATCATACCATTCACCCTCCATTCATTCTCACATTAACCCTTTCTGTTCATTTCCAGGCTAATTCAGTCTACCATCACCTTTAGCCTGTAACTAAAGTAAGGTACTATAAATCAGCCAAATACTGCAACTATTTGTTGTTTTAATGCATGTCAGTGTTTCGTTCCCATATGTCCGCGTGCACATCTGTCAGTCATGTGCATAGTTTGCCTACTATACTATTTGGAGCTATGTGTTTTGCGTGCATTAACTGATGTCACATGGCATCAGCGAGTGGTGGCTTCCGTGGTGAGTTAAGTTTCAGTTTTCCGCATTTGCATTAGAGCACATTAGCACTCGCTCTGTAGTATTATTCGATACAGTGGTGCCTTGACTTGCGAGTTTAATCTGCTCCATGACTACGCTTGTAACTCAGAACACCTGTTTTTCGCAGAGAATAAACAATACGTGCCTGCGAGGGTTGTTGCTTGCTTTGGCTGCTTGTGTTCAAAGGTTTAAAAATTATCGCAACATCGATGCTAGTTTCGTTAGCCCGTCTAAGGGATTTTGCATTATGCGTTAGCATTTAGCTAGCAGATTTTTGTAATATAATTCTCTTTATTTTATTTTTAAAGTTAGTTTTTTTTTTTTTGAGAGTGGCAATAAAAAGTACTTTAATTTTTATTTTCTTAAAAAAAAAAAAAAGATTGTTCAGTACTCCAGTCCTCAAAGCGCAAATATTTGCTCACAAGACAAAAAAAAAACTTGTAAGTCGGGTCACTCTTAGGTTGAGGTACCACTGGAATTGTTTTTATTTTTTTTTATATATAGCTTTCTAAATTAGATCTACAATAGTGGCTAAAGTTCCTTGCATTTTTAATTATGGACGACATTATTGTTAGAAAAAGCTTTATGTGTCATACACATTTTCAGTAGTAAGTCGCTTGCTTTTGTTAGATTTGATGTGAAAAAAAGAAATTCACATTGATCCCCAATCATATAATGCATTGGAGAAAGCTTGTTTCCCGCGCTTGGTTTCCGTCCGTTTTTTGGGGAAACTTTCCCAAAAAAACATTCGCAAAGCTACTTCTAGTCCTTGTCTTTTTTCGTTTTTTATCGCAATTCCGTTACCCATTTGTGACTGATTCCTTTTCTCTCGACAGGTACAGGAGCTAAATAAGAGATGTAGAAGAAGGAGATCTTAAAAGGGTTGGATAGAAACAGTTGGAGAAGAGCAAAGAGAGAGAAAGAGAGAAAGGAGCATCGCAACCACGAGGCCCAACTGAACCAACCAACAGAGGAGAGAAGATAAAATTACAGGGAAATGTGCAAAAAAAAATCAACAAAATGTCTCAAAAATCTATATAAAAATAGCCTCTATATAAGGAAGGAGATTGAAATTTAAAAAAAGGGAGATGTCCCTGTAAATTCAGTATCAAAGTATTTAAGATTTTATTCTAAGAAATGATGTATTAAAAGTGACTTTTTTGTTAAACTTGGATATTCTCAGCTGTTGTGTTTTTGTGTCCTCTGTCCATTTTCCTATGATAGATTTTTCAGCTCATGACTTTTACTCTTTTTAGTCTTTACCGCCTTCGTGCAGGCGCCCTGCTTCAGGGCGAGCGCTGCACAGTGTGCTGTAGGGTTGCATTAATGACTTCATGAAGGGCAGAAAAGCCAACATCCATCCAGCGGCCGGGGGCTTCTGCTCTATAGGCTAGCCTGCAATCAGTGGTCTGTTGACACACGTTGGGCATGTCCACGCAGTCTCAACACTTTTGGTCTTATATATTGTTTACGCGATGAGATGAAATAAAATGATGATGACAAACTCGTGTATCTGTATTGCTGAGCATGTTTTAGTGCTTTTGAATGATTTTTTTTATTTTTTTATTTTATTAACCCGTTTCAATAAGTGTTTTAAACCCAGGCTTGAGAAGGGAGTCGTTGTTTTAAGATTTGATTAGTGAAGAATCACACTTTGTCTCTGTTGCCCTTTATGAGTAAAATCTTTTTTTTTAATTACCAAATTATCCTGAGAAGAAAAAGGCAGAACACAACAGTGATAAACACGAGTTCAATCACATGATCAAAAATCATCAAACATTTCAAAATGTGTTATGTTAATCATAAATGAAAAAGTTATGCAGTGTTGCAGGCGGCGATGCTACTTGGGCTGTCATTGGTTAAATCCAAGTCACATGATTTATAGACACCATGGTGTGGATTTTTTTTTCTTTTTGCCATTTTTGGCAAAATTGTTTTGTAGGCTGTTGTTCCAGTTTCACTCAAAAAAAGGCGAGAAAGACAACAACTGTGGTAGGTAAACTTTATATTTAAAAACAAAACAAAAACGTGTCCACCAGTTATAGTTTAGCTGCTTTTGTCAATTTATTTATATGCTAGCTATGCTCACTCATTCAATTTAAAATAGCATGTAGTTTAGCTCACTTCATTTGACGCACTGTACGTAAATGTGTCAAATGTGTATGTTGTGATTCATCTGTAATCTACTGTTTGAGCCTTTTGGGAAATGATTTGTTAGCCATGCTCGTTAGTACACTATGGCCAAGGAGAAAACGCTAGTGATATGTGCTAACATAAGTGCCACCCATAGATGGCAGTTTCACCTGTCTTCAAGCTCGTAAAGGTTCACGTGGATGTTTGAATATTAACCACAAGAATGTTACAGAAACGCCGTGTAAAGCGTAAACAATAATACAGCCCGTTGATTTGGTTGAAAATCATTTAAACGGTTGGTGTCCATAGTGCCCCAAATATGATCAGAAGAAGCTAAAAGGTGATGTTATTCTTCAAAATGGTTGCGACAACAGCAGAAATAAGTCAAGCACAGCAGAAGCCATTGAAACGCTGTGGAGCTCGTTAGAACTGTGTTCTGAACGGGATGTGGACTTGCTTCATTTTCTTCTTGTAGTCTTCATCAAATTCTGCTGACTGCTCAAGCGTAAAATGATTTTTCCAATCACCAACGTCTCCTGTTGAGGGCAAAAAGAAGAAAAGGTGAATCTGTTTTGTGAAAATAAGCATTTGTTTGTGTTGCCTCATATTTTCCCCATACATTTATGACAGGAAAGAGGTTGATTAAAATTGTAATTCTGATCATAAATCTGAGAGAAATGCAGTAACTCCCCAAGCCTGTAGAGGCCACTGTTGTCCTATAAAAGTACTTGACTCATGTTGAATGACCTTTTCTCATGAAGCTGGAGATGGACTGGTCAAAAACAGTCTTGGGAAGAAAGGTGTAGTTGACCATTGGGTTCTCCTTCATGGTCATAAAGGTGGTCAGCTCTACAATGCGGCTGATGACATCATCAGAGAGGGACAAGTCCAGGTACTTCATGATTCGCTCCACTTCACGCCGAGGATTCTGGGAAGGGGAACAAAAAGAGACGTTTATACATTTAATTTTTAATGTTGGGCTTGTAAGATGATCACACATGCATCTCCTGCCACCGCGAACCCAGGGAGCCCCAAGTGGCAGTTGTGGACAGGTACAAAGCAATGTGGGAATACTGTATAACTAGCTTTTAATAGTTTTACGTAACAGAAAAGCCTTGAGAAGAGGTATTAAATCACCACCTCTTTCATGTCTTCATAGAAGATGTAAAGGATGTTCTTCTTCTCTCGCTCTTCCCAGTAACCTTTCACATGATCGTACCAGGAGCCATACCCCACTGCAGAGACAACGTCAGGGAGTCAGCGAAATGGTCAAACGGTCGTCACGTCGCTCGTATCTTACACTGTCCACGCATGAACTTTTGGATGTATCCGTCCCAGGGTCCAGGCGTAGGACTGGTCAGATTCATCTGATGAAAGTAGTGGTAGCTCACCACGGTGTCCTTAGCGTTGCGCGCAACGTAGATCGTCTTTAAAAACCCACGTCATAATATTAAATGAGGTCCGGTTCTGAGTTAATCACATCAGCTTACTTTGCACTTGTTTTCCCAAAAGCCGTCCGGAAGCAGCTGAAACGGCAGATGTGTCTTAATGACTCTCGGCGGATCCATTTCCTTCAAGAGAGCCAGACCTGATGATTTCAAAGCAAATTTAGCGAGTGTCAGTGTGCACTATTTGTTCCACTGTATAATCTAAAGAGATCCAGTTGTGGTCTACTTACCCGATTCTTTGAACAGATGAGAGGAAACCTCCAGGAAAGGGTGTCGCTTGATTATTGAAGCTCGTCTGCAACGCTCAGCATCTCCGTTATGAAGAAGCAGGTCAACTATCTCCTGGGTCCATGTTGTCCCTTAGTACCAAAATGTACAAGAACACATGACTTACATCTCTAGGACATCTTTAAATCTCATTCACTGCCATTGACGGCTATAGACGTCAAAAATTCATTTCAACTATTTCTATTAGTTTCACATTTTTTCCCCACTTTTTTAAACAAGAGTATGAAAACCTAGAAAAAAATGTATTGTACGTTTAGAACAGATATAAAATTTGTGATTAATCGTGAGTTAACTATTGAAGTCATGCGATTAATTACAATTTAAAAATGTAATCGTCTGACGGCCCAAATTTTTTTTCTTTTTTGTTTGATTACCTAATTAATTAAACTCAAGATTAATCACAAATTGTATATCTGTTCTGTATGTACAATAAAAAAAAAAATTCTAGGTTTTCATTCTCTTGTTAACAAAAGTGGGAACTTTTTTTACGGCTATAGATGTCAAAAATTAATTTGACCTATTTCTATTAGTTTAACATTTTCCCCAGTTCTGTTAACAAGAGTATGAAAACCTAGAATTTTTTAATTGTATTAGAACAGATATAAAATTTGTGATTAATTGTTAATTAGTTAACTAGTGAAGTCATGCGATTAATTACGATTAAAAATGGTAATCGCCTGACGCCCTTAATTTTTAATAATGTTTTCTTTTTCTTTTCTTTTTAAATAAAGATTCTTTAAAAAAATATACAATTATTTTATTTTTATTTTTAAAGAAAAGATTATTAAAAATTAGGGGTGTCGGGATTACATTTTGTAATCGTAATTAATCGCATGACTTTACGAGTTATGTCACGATTAATCACAAATTTGATATCTGTTCTAAATGAACAATAAAAAAAATGTTTTAGGTTTTCATACTCTTGTTAACAAAAGTGGGAAAAAAATGTGAAACTAATAGAAATAGTTCAAATGAAGTTTTTCTTTCCTTTTTCTTTTCTTTCCTTTTTTTTGTTTTTTTATTATTTTCTTCTTTTTTTTTGTTTTTTTATTTTAAAAAAAAGTTCAAATGAATTTTTGATGTCTATAGCCGTCAATGGCAGTGAATGAGTTAAGGGTCACAGGGGAGCTGTAGCCTATCACGGCTGATTCTGGACAAGAGGCAAGTTGCGCTCTGGACTGGTCGCCAGTCAATCACAGGGCACTTTGAGACAAACAACTCACATTCACACTAAGGACAATGTCGAGTGTCCGGTGGACATTAAATGCTTCATTATGGAATGAGGAAGTGAACTGGAGCGCCTGGAGAACGATCAAAAAGGGACCGCATGCAACGCAAAACAGGAAGGTCTTAGATGAGATTCAAACCAGTAACCCTTCATTGTGAGGCGGACTAGCCACATACCTATGTGCTAAGAAAAAGAAAAAAAAGACCAGAGAACCATGAGAAGAAGCAAAACACTTGGCAAACCTGATTTAGGGTAAGAGGAGATGAGTAGGTCCGATGGATGCGGACAGAAAGCAGACACGGCGTCAAAGCCTTCGGCAATGTGGTCCGGAAGAGGAATCCCTTTTACCGGGACCAGGAGGCAGCGACAGACGACGGTCTGGTCGTCTGGCATGACTGATGTGGAAATGTTTTGTGTTTGTGGAGCAACAACAAAAAAATTATGTAGCTCTTTCAGTATGGTAGTTCTGAATGAAGTCCTTTCGCTCTCTCGGCACTATTACTATAACCTGTACCACACCCAAAATACAAGCAAGAGAAACCCTTAAGGCACTTTTAATCTGACTATATGTAGATTTAGATAGTAATTTATTGGTCCCCCTGAAGGGAAATTCATCTTCACTGACTGTGTATTCCAAAGAGGACACTATTCACATTGTACATTGCGATGGCGGATGTGGGATGAAGTATTGATGTAGTGGATTGGTGATGTCTCATTCGATGGTTTTTGCTAAGCAAGTAATGAACCTGTTGCTAAGGTCTGTGAGATTCGGTGTTTGCGGGTGACTGGCAGTCCTTATTGGCATCTTTTTTGAATGCCCGTTGTGTGCTGATCAAAGGTAGATTTATTGTCCAGAGTTTTACATCTGTCCAGTGTCAACTGTTTCAACTGTACTTATTATTATAGCCATTCCCTACAACTTTTTTGACCCTTACCCACAAACTCTTCCCTAGTCTTAACCCATAACCCTAAAGTCTGAACCATATCGTAAACACACACAGTGACGACAAAATTTTGAAATGAAATCCGTTACTCACATCCTTAACCCGTCCACCGTTCTTGCCCCCAAAACATACCTTTATACCCAAATTGGTTCACATCAAGAAGAACATGACCAAAAATGACGTTTGATGAAATTTTTAATGCATGTACGTTCATGTTTTTAACTCTTTGACCGCCATATATTATAAAACGTTTAGTAAAAACCTACGGAGGGGCGCCGAGGACGTTAAAAGACGTTCACTATGGGTTTTTTTGGAAACGGGTGGAGGAAAGCCTTGGGCAGCTGTGTATCAAGTATCAAGCAGATCTAGTTAGTTTAATGACTCGTTTTGGCCCCGAGATGGCAGCGATGACTTTCTTTGCACAAGGTTAGGTGGGCCGCCCACCGTGGGCGTCAGTAGAAGACGTGAGGCGGAGCTAGAGTGTTGAGGAGACAATGTCTGATGATGCAACAATGGCTGTTGAAGCAACCGGTTGCAAGCAGCTCACGCTTGAGCATTTTTTTCAAAGACGGAAAGCATCGATCAATACTAAAAAGCGCATTGATGTCGACGATGATGATGACTCCGAGCTTGACGCCAAAGTTGGAAGCCTTGACGCGACCGTTATGATCACGTAGTAAGCCTCACCGGCTAGCGCTGCTAACGCCGGGAAACGCGCAGCACAACCGACCGGGTACATCTGCACAAGCGGAGATTCGATCGGGCGATGGAGAGTTGTCGAAAAGCATCGACCAATGCACATTGATGATGATGATGATGGTGAATCCCAAGGTTGACGCCACAGTTGGACGCCACAGTTGGACGCGGCCTTTATTCTCACGTCATAAAGCCTCACCGGCTAGCGCTGCTAACGCCGGAGCTGCACAAGCGGACATTCGGTCGGACAATGAAGAGTACCCCGAGTCCAATGCATATTCATCGGAGGAGCGGGTACAGTCTGATCACGGAGAAGACACTGGTTCTGGACTACGATGCCACCATGAATGGAGTGGATAAGATGGATCAGAACATCTCTTACCACCCGGTATAGCAACTGAAGGACATGAGGAAGCCAGACGTAACACCACCGTAACGTAACCGTAACATGATCCTGATAGGAGACTTTATGGCAACACACACTGCAGTATATACTTGCTATTCCCCGGAAAAAACGTCCGGCAAGAAAGTGTAGCTTCTGCACGCGAAGAGGCAATCGCAGTGAAACTAATCTGTTGTGCAAATCATGTTGCGTCTCCTTGCACGCAGGGGAGTGTCGTTAAAAACTGTCGTTGAAACATCCACGTATTTGTAAATAGCACCACAGTTGCACACATTTGTAAATAGTTTGCCAAATTGTTGTCAAATTGTTACACTGTTGAATGTAAATAAACGTATTTTGCTATCAAAAAAACACTTTTTCATTCTTGGTGGTAGTGTTTTATAGAAGTAAAGCACTATTTAGGTGTTTGTGGCATCATTCATGGACAAAAAGAAGTGTAAAATTCACTAGAGTTTATGAAATAAAATTGTTTCACTAAAAGCTTGATTTCTCCGTATTTTGGTCCAAAACAAGCGCATTTGGGTGAAACTAACCATTTTCTATTGTTGATTACTAAAGAACGGAATAAGATAGAAACAAACTTTTTTTTCTGATGAAAGATTCAATCTTTCATTTGGTAGTATGTGTGTTTCCATAGTCCAAACAGAACATTTTCTGTGGACCTTGAAAGATCAGTCAAAATGCTTAAATCGGCTGGCACTGACAGCATCCCTTTTCTGAAAACGTCTGGCAGTCAAAGAGTTAAGCATCGGGTTATGCAGAACACTGAACATTTTGGGTCCTACTGTGAGCACTGTGTTTGTTGAACATGTTTTGTTAAGTCAACCATGAATCTTTCATGGGACAAATATGGTTAATTCAATATTGTGACAAGCAAATGACATTACATTAATTAAAAAATATTATCTTGCACGTTATTGGACTGCGTTACTGTGGTGTCTTGAGATACAAGTTTAGTTTGTTCCGCGACCACAAGTGTAACTCGAAACACTCACATCTAAATCCGCTTGTGTAAAACTGTGACTATCAATGCTAATTGTTAGCATGTCAGTGGCTAGCATCATTCTAGCAGGGCCCTTTCTTTTCGGGTGATTTTCTTTGTGTTGTTTAATTTGACGAATCGATCAAATTCAACTGACCATGAAGCAAACTTTTTATTTCACTGCGATGCTACACTGCAGTCGTAACACGCAACAACACAAATAACTCAAGCTCAGTGGAACCCATTGAAATGATGTCAATCTTTTTAGAGCTGCGTTCTGAACGGCATGTTGACTTGCTTCATTTTCTTCTCGTAGTCCTCGTCAAACTCTGCTGCCTGCTCAGGTGTAAAATGATTTTTCCAATCACCAACTTCTCCTGTTATGGACAAAACAAATGGAAGAGACACACCAGTTTGTTACGTTATGCTGACAATGAGACTAAATCCTAAATTACGCCTCTTCGGACATGTTGAGATACTCTAAAGAAAGAAGAAAATAGATTCCTATTTATCATAAACATCAGTCAAAAAATAATAATTATATATATATATATATATTAGGAGTGTTCACTAGAATATTAGGCAATATTATATCACTAGGCAATTCACACCCTTAATATATATATATATATAGTGGTTTCATAAAGGTTTAATGACCTTTTCTCATGAATTTGGAGATGGACTGATTGTAAATCTCTTTTGGAACTGAGCTCTGGTTGACCATTGGATTGTCCTTCATGTTTTTGAAGGTTGTCAGCTCCACAATGCGGCTGATGACATCATCGGAGAGAGACAAGTCTAGGTACTTCGCGAGTCGTTCCACTTCACGTCGAGGATTCTGGGCGGGGGAACGAAAGGAGAGGAAATTCTAAGTCGATAATGCATTTAAGAAATTGTATGTACAGGCTTGTATTAACTACCCCAATGAATCCCCTGCCACCCAGAACCCAGAGAGCCCCAAGAGGCAGTTGCGCGGACACAAATACTGACTGAGCTCCTTGAGCCTAGTAGTAAAACAGAGTCTTGACATCCCAGTCCACACCCCCAGAACATGAAACCACGGGATCACTGGAAGTGCTACATCGCAAGTTCATCGACAGCCCAAGAAACCCCCTGACCAGTCCGGCCAGAGTGCACAGGTTCAGGCCAAGGTCACAAGGCAGGAGGATCCCATCTGGCACCACCATCACAGCAAACTACATCATCGCCTTGGAGAAGTAATGCCCTACCCGAGCCCAAGAGTTATGACAAATGACTAGGGAGTTATAAGCCACTACCTCTTTCATGTCCTCATAGAAGATGTAATGGATGTTCCTCTTTTCTCGCTCCTCCCAGAAACCTTTGACATGATCGTGCCAGTAGCCCCATGCCACTGCAGAGACAAGATTCATGAAGTTGCTGTCCTGGTCATATAGTCCTCATGTCTCTACTTACATTCTCCATGCATGAAATTCTGGATGTAGCTCTCCCAGGGTCCAGGATCAGGAATTAAAGTATTCATCTTCTGAAAGTAGTATAAGCTCACCATGGTGTCCTTAGCATTGCGTGCAATGTAGATCATCTTTGAAACGCAAGTCATGACATTAAATGATGGCGGTTTTAAGTTGTCACCCCTGCAGGTGCTTGGCCTTATCAACTTACTTTGCATTTGTTGTCCCAAAAGCCGGCTGGAACCATCTGAAGCGGCAGATGGGTCTTAATGATTCTTGGGGGATCCATTTCCTTCAGTTGATCGAGACCTGATGATTTATGGCAAAGCAGATCAGTGGTACCTTGACTTATGAGTTGAATTTGTTCTGTTACCAAACTCGTAACTCAATTCACTCATGTATTAAATCGGTTTTCCTCAATGAAATGAAGAAATACCAGTCCAACCCTCGAAAAGTGTTTTAACAAGAAAAACCAGAAGAAACATTTTGGCTGATGTCGTTTTCTTGGCCTAACAGGAAGTAACTGAGAGGGTTTTTCCGCTGGTTGGTCTAATACTATTAGCACTTGGAAATCACAATGTGGCATCTGGCATCAATCGCCACAATGCTAGTCTCGGATTGAAATGTTTTCAACTCAAGGGTGCCTCGCGTTGCGCCGCGCGCCTTTCTTGCCCTCCCTTTTAACAATTTTCCATTATTTTTTCTAACCGCGTCCTACACTCACCGACAGACGTGACAAATCCACGTCTAGAGAGTAAAAACCCTGCCGCAGTTTGGCTTTAGCCACAGGCGGTTCTACCCAACCGGATTCGTTTGCCTACTGGCCAAGTAGAAGCATTTGGACCCGGATTTGCCACCTCTGCTCACTGGACATTCATTTGGAATACCTATACAATCGAATGACATCCAATAGAGTTCTACACACCTGATTGTCTCCATACAACAGTGGTAGCCTCGAGAAAAACAGTCCGGGCGCTTATTGGAGCTCGTCTGCAGATCTCAGCATCTCCGTCATGAAGAAGCAGGTCAACTATCTCCTGGGTCCACGTTGAGCCTTAAGAGACACATCTTGATCAGATCTTGGACAACTTCCGATGCATTATGAGATCCAGACACCATTTTCACACCTATAATTATCTATACAGCTCGTCCTTATTTGAGTCGCGGGGGAGCTTTGGAGCGTGTCGCAGCTGACATTGGGCCAGAGGCAGTTTACACTCTGGAATGGTTGCTGGCCAATCGCAGGGCACATATAGAGACAAAAAAAAACAATCTTGCCTGTGGACAATCTAGAGTATTCAATGAACTTAACATGCATGTTTTTTGAATTTGTGGAATGTAACTGAGCTACCTGAAGAAAACTCGCGCTGCAAAGGGAGAACATGCAAATGACACACAGGAAGGTCAGAAATGTGATTCAAGCCCGTAAAACCAAGACCGTGAGACACCTTCAGTGATATCATTTTTTATCAAAATAATACATCACCCCAGAAAAGGACCGCAACAACAAGCATAAAAGAAATCAAACCTGATTTAGGGTAAGTAATGATGAGGATATCCGATGGATGCGGACGGAAAGCAGACACTGCTTCTAAGCCTCCGGCGATGTTGTCCGGCAGAAGGATCCCTTTTACCGGGACCAAGTGGGCGCAACGCATGACGGTCTGGTCGTCTGACATGACTGAGATCAAAACGTTTTGTGGAATGACAAAAAAAATTGTTGCCGTCGTCCTTTCTGAGCGGTAGGTAGATCTGAATGAATACCTTCAGGTAATATTTAAGGTCTTGTAATATATGAATATTTGCCTTGGAGATGCTTTAAAACAACAAACCCTTTGTGTGCAGTGTCAAAAGCACCACACCCAAATGCTGCTTATATTTTTGTTCTTAACCCGAACTTACCTTTGACACAGCTCTACCTATCCTACTCCTAACTGATAAACCGAAAACCAAATCCAACAATGACTTTAACGGCAACCCTAATTGTAATCATAGCCCTAAATATCATCTACTCTTTTTAATTTCACCGAAAGTTGCTTCAACAAGAGACACTTTCTTGGGCCAGAGGCAGTTTACACTCTAGAAGGGTTGCTGGCCAATCGCAGGGCACATATAGAGATAGAAAAAAAAACAATCTTGCCTGTGGACAAGCTAGAGTATTCAATGAACCTAACATGCATGTTTTTGGAATGTGGAAGGTAACTGAACTACCTGAAGAAAACTCGCGCTGCAAAGGGAGAACATGCAAATGACACAAAGGAAGGTCAGAAATGTGATTCAAGCCCAAAAAAACAAGACTGTGAGACACCTTCAGTGATATCATTCTACATCTAAATGATACATCACCCCAGAAAAGGACCGCAACAACAAGCATAAAAGAAATCAAACCTGATTTAGGGTAAGCAGTGATGAGGATATCCGATGGATGCGGACGGAAAGCAGACACGGCTTCTAAGCCTCCGGCGATGTGGTCCGACAGAAGGATCCCTTTTACCGGGACCAAGTGGGCGCGACGCATGACGGTCTGGTCGTCTGACATTACTGAGATCAAAACGTTTTGTGGAATGACAAAAAAAATTGTTGCCGTTGCCCTTTCTGAGCGGTAGGTAGATCTGAATGTATACTATTATATATGAATATATTCTAGGTCTTGTAATATCTGAATATTTGCCTTGTCGATGCTTTAAAACAACAAACCCTCGGTGTGCAGTGTCAAAAGCACCTTACCCAAATTATAATCAAGAGGTATGTTTGACTGCTTATATGTTTGCTCTTAACCCGAACTTTGTTACCTTTGATACAGCTCTACCTATCCTACTCCTAACTGATAAACCGAAAACCAAATCCAACAATGACTTTAACGGCAACCCTAATTGTGATCATAGCCCTAAATATCAACTACTCTTTTTTATTTCACCCTTGGATCCTGGTCCAAATGGATCAGGACTTTGACCTTGACAAGGTTAGCCACTTAACTGTGAAATCCATCACTCACAATTCACTTGATCAGCTTTTTTTAAGCGCACACGGCGTCATAGTGTTTGGCCATGTGGTCCGGAAGAGGAATCCTTTTTACTGGGACCGAGACAGATCGAGGAATGGCAGTCTGGTTGTCTGCCATGACTGAGGTCAAAACGTTTTGTGGAACAACAAAAAACTGTTGCTATAATAGTCTATGTCCGGTATCAGAGTATTTTCCTTGCAGCTCCTGCTGATTTGGTTGAAAAACAAAAAAAATAGAGTGGGCGGTGGCAATATAGCACCACACTTAAAATATAAAAGGGAGAAGCTGGAACGTAGGTGCTTATTGTTTTTTACTGTAGGATTGTGCTGAACAAGATTCTTAGAGTCTTATTGCCGTTTCCACAGAGAATATGATCGAATCTTTCACGACAGCTGGCTGGATAGATTCAAACAAAACAGAAGGTTTTCAGGCATAATACAATGTACGTAATACAGCCATTCATTCATCATTCATTCATCCTCCAAACCGAAATACAAAATGATGTTTGAATTTTACTCATCCATTTCATTCAATTCTGGGCGTGGACGTATTTGTTTAGTCAACCGTGTCTCACTTGAGATTCAACTTAGGTGCAGTCAATATTGTGACAAGCAAATTACATTGCATACATTATTTAAATAATTCCTAAAAGATTGTGTGTATTACATCATTTATAATAGCCACATTCATGCTACAAATTGAGTGGCCAAGGGTAGTAACAAAGCATCATACAAGCTATACCTAATATATTGCTAATAGTTTCAGTTGTCTTCTTTATCTCTTTTAGAAGCTTTATGGTAGATTTCTTTTTTTTTTACCCGAAAGTTGCTTCAACAAGAGACACTTTCTTGTGTCGCATCAGCTAGCCACAGAAAAAAAATACATTTAATATGCTGCTACGGTATGTTAGGAAATTGAAGACTTGTTTCCCCGTGTTCATAATGTTGATTATCAAACTCAGACAATGAGATCGGTGAAATCAGGATTTATTTTACATAAGCTTATGGACACATGAGATCGACTGAACGCTGATATTAGCCCCCTCATGTGTAACCCCCCTTCTCCTGTTCCGGTCACTAATATCCTTCAGTGACTCTTCAAACCCCTCCTCTGTCTTCTTCGGCCAATCCTCTCCTTCTCAGACAGTCACATGATACATCAATACACGTCACCAAACTTCCCCCTCTTCTCACAAGATAAAGATTTACCTTGTTTTCAGAGCCACAAGAGATGTCACTACACCCCCTCTTTCTCAACCGGTTTATAAAGACAAAGGAATCTATTTAACACATTCGCTTCAACCCCCCACATCACCTTGAATTCTCACACAGAGACATACCGAGCAAACCAAAGCAGCCATATCCACCTCCAAACAGCAACACCACAAATCAGACAGCTATAATCAAACCAACTCACTTCAATCCCACTCTTGGACTCGAAAGAGTCCAAAAATACAGAATGAATTCATATTTCACAGAAAAATTCCAGCGGGGATCTTTATCATCGCAAACGGCAAGCGCATTATTAAGCAAGAGTTGTGTGGGGGAAGTAGTTATTATCATTAAACATCCCTTTAGCAGGAGAGGAGGTCGTTTAGCAGTCATATGTCAATCTTTTTAGAGCTGCGTTCTGAATGGCATGTTGACTTGCTTCATTTTCTTCTCGTAGTCCTCGTCAAACTCTACTGCCTGCTTAGGTGTAAAATGATTTTTCCAATCAGCAACTTCTCCTGTTATGGACAAAACAAATGGAAGAGACACACCAGTTTGTTACGTTATGCTGACAATGAGACTAAATCCTAAATTACGCCTCTTCGGACATGTTGAGACACTCTAAAGAAAGAAGAAAATAGATTCCTATTTATCATAAACATCAGTCAAAAAATAATAATTATAATTATATATATATATATATATATATATATATATATATATATATATTAGGGGTGTTAGAAAAATCAATTCGGCAATATATCGCGATATTACAGCGTGCAATTCTCGAATCGATTCGATATGCGGCCAGATCGATTTTTAAACATTAATTTTTTATGGGAATATTCAACAAAACGTCTTACTTAGGGTTAGGATTCAAGCATGGAAGAATGTTCTATTAATGGAACATTAAGCCTTAATATTTTATTTCAGTGCTGTTCAAACATGAAAAAGACTGCAACCTGTTTGTTAAATGCAGTGGCTCAGTTATAAGCCTGAATTTTCAGATAAATAAATACATTTTCTTACAAATCTTACAGTGTACATGTACAAGTTTACTGATTAGTATTTTCTAAATTTGGGTTTTAAAAAATTCGCAATAATCAATTTTTAGATTTGTATCGGGTTAATCGGTATCGAATCGAATCGTGACCTATGAATCGTGATACGAATCGAATCGCCAGGTACGAGGCAATTCACACCCCTAATATATATATATATTTTTATTTTTATTTTTTTATAGTGGTTTCATAAAGGTTTAATGACCTTTTCTCATGAATTTGGAGATGGACTGATTGTAAATCTCTTTTGGAACTGAGCTCTGGTTGACCATTGGATTGTCCTTCATGTTCTTGAAGGTTGTCATCTCCACAATGCGGCTGATGACATCATCGGAGAGAGACAAGTCTAGGTACTTCGCGAGTCGTTCCACTTCACGACGAGGATTCTGGGCGGGGGAACGAAAGGAGAGAAAATTCTAAGTCGATAATGCATTTAAGAAATTGTATGTACAGGCTTGTATTAATTACCCCAATGAAGCCCCTGCCACCCAGAACCCAGAGAGCCCCAAGAGGCAGTTGCGCGGACACAAATACTGACTGAGCTCCTTGAGCCTAGTAGTAAAACAGAGTCTTGACATCCCAGTCCACACCCCCAGAACACAAAACCACGGGATCACTGGAAGGGCTACATCGCAAGCTCATCGGCAGCCCAAGAAACCCCCTGACCAGTCCGGCCAGAGTGCACAGGTTCAGGCCAAGGTCACAAGGCAGGAGGATCCCATCTGGCACCACCATCACATCAAACGACATCATCGCCTTGGAGAACTAATGCCCTACCTGAGCCCAAGAGTTATGACAAATGACTTGGGAGTTATAAGCCACTACCTCTTTCATGTCCTCATAGAAGATGTAATGGATGTTCCTCTTTTCTCGCTCCTCCCAGAAACCTTTGACATGATCGTGCCAGTAGCCCCATGCCACTGCAGAGACAAGATTCATGAAGTTGCTGTCCTGGTCATATAGTCCTCATGTCTCTACTTACATTCTCCATGCATGAACTTCTGGATGAAGCTCTCCCAGGTTCCAGGCTCAGGACTGAAAGTATTCATCTTCTGATAGTAGTATAAGCTCACCATGGTGTCCTTAGCATTGCGTGCAATGTAGATCATCTTTTAAACGCAAGTCATGACATTAAATGATGGCTGTTTTAAGTTGTCACCCCTGCAGGTGCTTGGCCTTATCAACTTACTTTGCATTTGTTGTCCCAAAAGCCGGCTGGAACCATCTGAAGCGGCAGATGGGTCTTAATGACTCTTGGGGGATCCATTTCCTTCAGTTGATCGAGACCTGATGATTTATGGCAAAGCAGATCAGTGGTACTTTGACTTACGAGTTGAATTTGTTCTGTTACCAAACTCGTAACTCAATTCACTCATGTATTAAATCGTTTTTTCTCAATGAAATGAAGAAATACCAGTCCAACTCTCGAAAAGTGTTTTAATAAGAAAAACCAGAAGAAAATTTTTGGCTGATGTAGTTTTCGTGGCCTATCAGAAAGTAACTGAGAGGGTTTTTCCGCTGGTTGGTCTAATACTATTAGCACTTGGAAATCACAATGTGGCATCTGGCATCAATCACCACAATGCTAGTCTCGGATTAAAGGTTTTCAACTCAAGGGCGGCTCACGTTGCGCCGCGTGCCTTTCTTGCCCTCCCTTTTAACAATTTTCCATAATTTTTTCTAACCGCGTCCTACACTCACCGACAGACATGACAAATCCACGTCTAGAGAGTAAAAACCCTGCCGCAGTTTGGCTTTAGCCACAGGCGTTTCTACCCAACCGGATTTGTTTGCCTACTGGCCAAGTAGAAGCACTTAGACCTGGATTTGCCACCTCTGCTCACTGGACATTCATTTGGAATACCTATACAATCGAATGACATCCAATCGAGTTCTACACACCTGATTGTCTCCGTACAACAGTGGTAGCCTCGAGAAAAACAGTCCGGTCGTTTATTGGAGCTCGTCTGCAGATCTCAGCATCTCCGTCATGAAGAAGCAGGTCAACTATCTCCTGGGTCCACGTTGAGCCTTAAGAAACACATCTTGATCAGATCTTGGACAACTTCCGATGCATTATGAGATCCAGACACCATTTTCACACCTATAATTATCTATACAGCTCGTCCTTATTTGAGTCGCGGGGGAGCTTTGGAGCGTGTCGCAGCTGACTTTGGGCCAGAGGCAGTTTACACTCTGGAATGGTTGCTGGCCAATCGCAGGGCACATATAGAGATAGAAAAAAAACAATCTTGCCTGTGGACAAGCTAGAGTATTCAATGAACCTAACATGCATGTTTTTGGAATGTGGAAGGTAACTGAACTACCTGAAGAAAACTCGCGCTGCAAAGGGAGAACATGCAAATGACACAAAGGAAGGTCAGAAATGTGATTCAAGCCCAAAAAACCAAGACTGTGAGACACCTTCAGTGATATCATTCTACATCTAAATGATACATCACCCCAGAAAAGGACCGCAACAACAAGCATAAAATAAATCAAACCTGATTTAGGGTAAGCAATGATGAGGATATCTGATGGATGCGGACAGAAAGCAGACACGGCTTCTAAGCCTCTGGCGACGTGGTCCGGCAAAAGGATCCCTTTTACCGGGACCAAGTGGGCGCGACGCATGACGGTCTGGTCGTCTGACATTACTGAGATCAAAACATTTTGTGGAATGACAAAAAAAATTGTTGCCGTTGCCCTTTCTGAGCGGTAGGTAGATCTGAATGAATACTATTATATATTAATATATTCTAGGTCTTGTAATATCTGAATATTTGCCTTGTCGATGCTTTAAAACAACAAACCCTCGGTGTGCAGTGTCAAAAGCACCACACCCAAATTATAATCAAGAGGTATGTTTGACTGCTTATATGTTTGCTCTTAACCCGAACTTTGTTACCTTTGATACAGCTCTACCTATCCTACTCCTAACTGATAAACCGAAAACCAAATCCAACAATGACTTTAACGGCAACCTAATTGTAATCATAGCCCTAAATATCAACTACTCTTTTTTATTTCACCCTTGGATCCTGGTCCAAATGGATCAGGACTTTGACCTTGACAAGGTTAGCCACTTAACTGTGAAATCCATCACTCACAATTCACTTGATCAGCTTTTTTTAAGCGGACACGGCGTCATAGTGTTTGGCCATGTGGTCCGGAAGAGGAATCCTTTTTACTGGGACTGAGACAGATCGAGGAATGGCAGTCTGGTTGTCTGCCATGACTGAGGTCAAAACGTTTTGTGGAACAACAAAAAACTGTTGCTATAATAGTCTATGTCCGGTATCAGAGTATTTTCCTTGCAGCTCCTGCTGATTTGGTTTAAAAACAAAAAAAATAGAGTGGGCGGTGGCAATATAGCACCACACTTAAAATATAAAAGGGAGAAGCTAGAACGTAGGTGCTTATTGTTTTTTACTGTAGGATTGTGCTGAACAAGATTCTTAGAGTCTTATTGCCGTTTCCACAGAGAATATGATCGAATCTTTCACGACAGCTGGCTGGATAGATTCAAAAAAACAGAAGGTTTTCAGGCATAATACAATGTGCGTAATGCAGCCATTCATTCATCATTCATTCATCCTCCAAACCGAAATACAAAATGATGTTTGAATTTTACTCATCCATTTCATTCAATTCTGGGCGTGGACGTATTTGTTTAGTCAACCGTGTCTCACTTGAGATTCAACTTAGGTGCAGTCAATATTGTGACAAGCAAATTACATTGCATACATTATTTAAATAATTCCTAAAAGATTGTGTGTATTACATCATTTATAATAGCCACATTCATGCTACAAATTGAGGAGTGGCCAAGGGTAGTAACAAAGCATCATACAAGCTATACCTAATATATTGCTAATAGTTTCAGTTGTCTTCTTTATCTCTTTTAGAAGCTTTATGGTAGATTTCTTTTTATTTTACCCGAAAGTTGCTTCAACAAGAGACACTTTCTTGTGTAGCATCAGCTAGCCACAGAAAAAAAATACATTTAATATACTGCTACGTTATGTTAGGAAATTTAAGACTTGTTTCCCCGTGTTCATAATGTTGATTATCAAACTCAGACAATGAGATCGGTGAAATCAGGATTTATTTTACATAAGCTTATGGACACATGAGATCGACTGAACGCCGCCATTAGCCCCCTCATGTGTAACCCCCCTTCTCCTGTTCCGGTCACTAATATCCTTCAGTGACTCTTCAAACCCCTCCTCTGTCTTCTTCGGCCAATCCTCTCCTTCTCAGACAGTCACATGATACATCAATACACGTCACCAAACTTCCCCCTCTTCTCACAAGATAAAGATTTACGTTGTTTTCAGAGCCACAAGAGATGTCACTACACCCCCTCTTTCTCAACCGGTTTATAAAGACAAAGGAATCTATTTAACACATTAGCTTCAACCCCCCACATCACCTTGAATTCTCACACAGAGACATACCGAGCAAACCAAAGCAGCCATATCCACCTCCAAACAGCAACACCACAAATCAGACAGCTATAATCAAACCAACTCACTTCAATCCCACTCTTGGACTCGAAAGAGTCCAAAAATACAGAATTAATTCATATTTCACAGAAAAATTCCAGCGGGGATCTTTATCATCGCAAACGGCAAGCGCAACATTAAGCAAGAGTTGTGTGGGGGAAGTAGTTATTATCATTAAACATCCCTTTAGCAGGAGAGGAGGTAGTTTAGCAGTCATATGTCAATCTTTTTAGAGCTGCGTTCTGAATGGCATGTTGACTTGCTTCATTTTCTTCTCGTAGTCCTCGTCAAACTCTGCTGCCTGCTCAGGTGTAAAATGATTTTTCCAATCAGCAACTTCTCCTGTTATGGACAAAACAAATGGAAGAGACACACCAGTTTGTTACGTTATGCTGACAATGAGACTAAATCCTAAATTACGCCTCTTCGGACATGTTGAGATACTCTAAAGAACGAAGAAAATAGATTCCTATTTATCATAAACATCAGTCAAAAAATAATAATTCTATTTATATATATATATATATATATATATATATATATATATATATATATATATATTAGGGGTGTTAGAAAAATCAATTCGGCAATATATCGCGATATTACAGCGTGCAATTCTCGAATCGATTCGATATGCGGCCGGATCGATTTTTAAACATTGATTTTTTATGGGAATATTCAACAAAACGTCTTACTTAGGGTTAGGATTCAAGCATGGAAGAATGTTCTATTAATGGAACATTAAGCCTTAATATTTTATTTCAGTGCTGTTCAAACATGAAAAAGACTGCAACCTG